>NC_139223.1:94351025-94657353 GCF_055691185.1 Crinia signifera | reverse complement strand
TAACACTGACTGCCTGACCAGCCGTGTGACAGGAAGTGATGTCAATACCTACTGAGACTACAAAGACCAAGATGCACCACATGCATCTACATCCCCCCTTTTAACTGGAAGGACACAACATGCATGGACATAACAAATTCAACAAGGGTAAAGCTGCAGCAAAATACTTAAACAATAAAGTTCTGGAATTTGGGATTGGGCTTGGACAACCGCCCGGACCTGGTGATGGTGTGTTGTGAACCCATGGGATTGTCCTCAGCAGTTTGGGAGGGCTCTGCCACTGGCAAGGTCTCTGGGATGGGATTTTCCAAATGATGAGAATCATCACTGGCATTGGTTGCATCAGTGGCAGTAACTGATGGACCCGGCTGTGCAGAGTCCTCTGCAGCTACACTCAGCAGGTGCCGGCGGTTGCGCTCATACAAGGCATTGTCAGACTGCACCACACAACTAATAGGACGCTCTGCTGGACGCTGCACCACTGCTGTTCTGTCGAAGCCTTGTTCAGTCTGTATGCGAACAGGTTGGCCTGGAGAGAGTGGTGGCAGGTGATGTGCCGATCTGTCATAGGACGCCTTGGAGCCCTGGGACTCCACTCTGGGCTGCAGGAGCTGCTTTGCCATAGGAAGTACTGTGCGGGTGCGCCGTGCCAACAAACACTGTGCAGGGGAGGGTAACCCGTCTTTGGGTGTATTTCTCATTTTGAGTAAGGCTAGGTATATGTCTGAGCCATCTCGTGCGCATTTCTCCATCAAGTGCTTTGTTGAGCGGACTGCTAGCTCTGCCAACCCGTTGGATTGTGGATAGTGAGGACTGCTGGTGATATGCTGAAAGTCCCAAGTATTTACAAACTCATCAGTGATGAGTTGCTGTGAAATGCCATGTGCTGCAAAGTGCCTTTTAAATTTTGAAATTACCATCAGGCTTGTGGTGGTGGTGAGGTAGTTTATTTCGATGAGTAAGAGTCAACAAGCACCATATATTCCTTCCCCCTCCATTCAAATAAGTCAGCCGCCAGGATGAACCAAGGTAGGGCGGGGATGTCGTGGAGCAGCATGGGCTCCCGTGGCTGATGTGGATGTAGGGCATTGCAGGGGGCACAAAGAGACACAGACTGTTCAATGTCACCATACATAGAGGGCCAGAACGCAGTTTCTCGGGCCCTGCGCTTGGTGGACTCCAGGCCTGCATGGCCCTGGTGCAACTGCTGGGTGTATGACGACTGTAGAGCAGCTGGGATCACAAAGCGGTGACCTCGCATAATGACACCATCAACTATGGTGAGTTCATCCCTCATGCAAAAGAAGGGATGTAGACAGTGGGGCAAGTCTCTGGATGAGGGTGGCCAGCCATTGAGGATGACACCAGCAAGACGCTGGGAGAGCTCGTCTGTGCTAGTGGCTGCACGCAGCTCCTCCATCCATTTGGTGGGAAGGATTTCCACAGCCATTACCTCACACTCGTCCAGTGGAAGGAAGAAATGCCCTGGACAGTGCGTCAGCAACATACATTTCTTTACCTGGCTTGTATATAACGTCCAAATTGTACCATTGGAGCTTGAGCATCATGCTTTGTATGCGGGATGAGGCAGAGTGTATGGGTTTCTTCAGAATGGTGATCAGAGGTTGATGATCTGTTTCAATCACGACAGGACGGCCATCGATGAAGTCATGGAAACGTTTGCAAGCAAAGACAAGCGCCAAGAGTTCATTTTCAATCTGTGCATACCTGGTCTCGTGTCAGTGAGGGCCCTGTATGCAAATGCCACCGTTTTGCGGTGCTGGAGGCAGACGGCCCAGAGGCCATTTTGTGAAGCATCAGCAGCAAGGATGACAGGATCATGCACATTGAAGTACTGCAAGACTGGCGGGTTTGTGAGCATGGTCTTCAGTTGGTTGACAGCAGCTGTGTGTGTGTCCGGCCAACACCATTCAGAGTCCTGATGCAGTAACTGCTGCAAAGGTGCAGTGGTTTCGCTGTACTGTGGAAGAAACTTGGACAAGTAGTTGGTCATTCCCAGGAAGAGCTGGAGTGCCAATTTGTCTGCTGGAAGGGGCATCTGCAGGACCTTGTTTGGGTCTGGCAGGACATCCTTGTTGGTGAGGATGTGGCCCACGTATGCCACCTCCGTGACTCTGAATCTGCACTTGTCAGGGTTAAGCTTGAGGTTGAGTGTGTCAGCCCGTTAAAGTACCTGCTGGAGGCGTCGATCATGCTCCTCTCTGATGCGGCCCCAGACCAGGATGTCGTCAACGATGATGTCACAGGGATATCCAGCGAACAGTTGCTCCATACATCGCTGGAAAACTTCACTGCCTGTGGTGATGCCATAGGGCATGCGGAGGAAGACGTAGCGCCCAATGGGGGTCATGAAGGCGGTGAGCAAGGAAGAGGCTCTGTCCAGAGGGATCTGCAAGAACCCACACTTGGCATCCAGGGTGCTAAAGACGTTGCACCTGGCATGTCAGCAATCACCTGCTCGATGGTGCGGAGCGGGTGGTAGGGGCATAAAAGTGCTTTGTTTAGGTGTACTGGGTCAATGCATAACCATACAGTCCCATCCTTTTTGGCAGCAGCTACCTTTGCAGACACCCATTGTGTTGCTTCTTCAATTGGTGCAATGACACCCAGCTGCGTCATTCTGTGTAGCTCTTGGATAATTTTGTCCTTCATTGCAATGGGCACTATGCGGGGAGCACAAACAGTGGGGACAATGGAGTCATCCAGCCTCATATGGTATGTGATCGGTAGCTTTCCTAATGGTATGTGATCGGTAGCTTTCCTAATGTGCTGTTATCAAACAAGTCTTGGAAATCTTTCATTTCTGGGACAGTCATTTGAATGGCCTGTACATCAGGCCCCAGTTTCAACAGGCCCAGTCTCATGCTGTCCGGGAGGCCAAGCAATGATTTGACTTGTTGGTCCACAATGTGGAAGAGCAACTCAGCATGGGTGAACTGTATTCGTGTGGTGATGACCTGGCCTCCATATGCTATTAGGTTGATTTTGTCCTGTGGGTTAATCTGTGCAGCAGGGTCTAGCTCGCGTAGTTGTCTGCGTGACATGACGTTGCACTTGGCTCCTGAGTCTATCTTGACTGTGGCCACTCTGTTGGTGTGTTTGGTCTTGAGCTTTATAAATATCTCACCCCTCTCATCTGTGTGATCGACACTGTCATGGACTGTTGTGCGGGCTGTGCAGTGCACTAGGTCGGTGTCTACCTGGCTTACCTGCCTGGGTGTGTGGCTGTATCGGGGTTCTGACTGCTGCTTTGTGGGTGTCTGGTCTTTAGAGCGACAGCACCTGGCGAAGTGGTTCCATTTGCCACATGCATTGCAGCGTTTATCATATTCAGGGCAGTTCTGTTTGCCTGGGGGGTGCTGTGCTGCGCAGTTCCCACATGAGGGTGAGCGGGGTTTCGGTGGCCGCCATGACACATACTTCAGCGTCCCTCTTTAACTTCCTTGTGCCCTTTTCTGCCTGCTCATGGAGCATGCATATGTTTATGGCGGTTTCTTAGCAGCTGTGCATGTACCTTGTCATTCCTAATGCCACACATGATTCTGTCACGGATGAGTTCATCTGTGAGTGTCCCAAAGTTGCACTTCTTTGACAGTAGTTTTAGTGTGGAGGCGTATAATTGCACTGTATTGTCGCCCTTTTGATTTGTGCTGTTAAAGATATGCCTGTCCATGATGACGTTCTTTACCGGCATGCAGATTTCCTCAAACTTAGCAAGTAAGACCTCAGGATCCTCTCTGCTCTCTGTGTCCGAGTAAATGAATGCCTCTGATTTGTCCACGGAGTCTGTACATGCGAGGTTCAGCAGCGTGTATGCCTGTACCTTCTTTGACTTGACTGATAAGCCCACGATGCAGTACACGTGCCATTCTCTTTTGAATCTGAGCCAGGTGTCAGCGATGTGTTCATCGAAAACCAACGGGTCAATCTTCCTCAGCCCATGTGCCATGTTGATCCCGCTTCTGACACCATGTAAATGTGTGTGTATCAAGAAACTCACGGACACCTGTGCAGCTTGAATCAGGTGCGTCTTTATTCCAGCTCTGGCTAACACTGACTGCCTGACCAGCCGTGTGACAGGAAGTGATGTCAATACCTGGAGACTACAAAGACCAAGATGCACCACATGCATCTACAGTCTCCCTGAAGCAGAGACTGGCAGGGAGACTCTGCCCAACCGCCACGTGCGCGTCCCAGTCCCTATCGCCGGCGCTTGCCAGTGAAAGGGATCTGCCGAGCAAAGTTAAAGCTGGCTCCATCTGTATATTGTGTGTGTGTGTGTGTGTGTGTGTGTGTGTATGTACGTATATGTGTGTGTGTATATATATATATATATATATTTTTTTTTTTTGGAGAATCCGCACTCACGACCAGCCCTTGTCAACTTTCGGGCTGCTCCACTTAAGTAAATATCCAATGATGTTCCCAATATATTACAGGTGTAGAGCCAGAAGTGCTTGTGCTGTACGGATGTGCCTGGTGTTCTGTCTTGACAAAGGCCCTCTAGTGGCCGAAACGTCGACTGCAATACAAAGTAAGATGTTTTGTATCCTAAACAAGTACCATTAAATTGTGCAACTGATCTTATTGGTGAGTGCTCCTTGTGGATCTTTTTCTGGCTCTACACCTGTAATATATCTATACTGTATATATAGATATAGAGATAGATAGATAGATAGTCAGTCTGTGGTTCTGGCACGCATGGATAACTTTCCAAACTTGTTCCAACTCCCAATGTACTGTATCAAACTGGTTGATGGTGGCACTCAGAAATAAAAATGCGTACACATGCCTGTAGCAGTTACCAATGTTTCATTGCAAGGGCATTTTCGTCAGGGCAATACAGAGAAAATCAAACACTCACCATTTATGTGTTTCTCAAACCTCCACCCGGCATCTGCACGTGTCATGCGGTCAGCGTAGCCGCAGCAGCACTGATTGATGACGTCACCCATAGTGCGCCCATCACCATAACAACAGTAAACAAAACTGTGGAGTAGATGTCTGCAAATACATTAGTGTATATACAGATTAATGCTTAAGTCATAATACAATATAGACATGAAAGCAGACACTCATATGATATTACAAGAAGCAGTTTAAACCCAAAGTTTCATTTAGTCCATTCGGACTTAGGGTATTAAAAAGATCCATCTGGATTCTTTCTGTAATAATAACTTTGACCTGTTGCCCCCTCTAACCAGGATTGGTACATGATCAATAATTTTGTGTTTAAAAGATGTTGGTGAATGCCCCATCAGTGCATAATGACGCGCAACTGGTTGTTCACTATGCCCCTTTAGCACTGCATTCCTAATGGCTTGCCTTTGTTGGGCCATTCTGATCTTAAATTGGCAGTCGGTCTTGCCGACATAATATTGGCCACAGGGACAAACCAGGACATACACAACAAATTGGGTGGTACAAGTAAGTCTGTAATTGATTTTAAGAATTTTATTATTAGAAGGGTGTTTAATGACATCACCTGTCCACATGTATCCACAAGTGACGCACCCTGTGCACTTGACACAACCAAGTTTTGGCATACCTAAAAATGTGTCAAAATTGGTGATGTCATTGTGAACCAGAAAATCACGGAGATTTCGCCCCCGTGAGTATCTGGTAACCAGTTTTTTCCGGTGAAGACCAGGTAGATCTGTATCATCCGATACGATGGGCCAATACTTTTTTACCGCCTGTTGGGCTATATTGCTACAAGAGTTGTAGCGATTAGGCCAGAAAAGCCTATTGCAAGCATTAGTTTTCTTTTTTCGGTACTTATTTCCTAGCACGGCGCCACCGATTTTGATTGTATCCATCGGGTCGGAAAAATCGCGTCGATCGCATCGCATGCCCGCATGCGATGTGATCGACACGATTTTTACATTGGAGTCCCTTTAATGTAAAAAGCCCCAAAACCCCCCATTTTAATACCAAACCCCCCTCATGTTTTAAATGCCCTCCCATTGTTAACGCCACCCCACTTTTGACACCAACCCGAAGCGTGGCGAGCGGCGGCGCTACGCGTCCTCCGACCTTTTCATGCCCCTACTATCCACGTCGGCGTTGAGTCTATAAAGTGTGGCGAGCGCAGCGAGCCTCTGAGCCCGAAGCGTGGCGAGCGCAGAGGATACCTTCACAGGTATACGCGTCCCCTTGCGGGCTTCACAGGTATCTGCGTCCCCTCGCGGGGCTCGGTGGCTCGCCACACTTTATAAAATCAACTCCACGCTGACGTGGATAGTAGGGGTATGAAGAGGTTGAAGGACGCGTACCGCCGCCCCTTGCGGCCTCGCTGTACTCACCACGCGTCGGGTTGGCGTCAATAGTGGGGTGGCGTTAACAATGGGGGGGCATTAAACATACTTTTTAACCATATTCAATGTGAAATGGGCCATATTGGCCCATTTCACATTGTCACCTATGTAAAATCGGGTTGAACGTGTTGATTTTCACTTTAAAAATAATTTAACATTGTTCCCTATGGGAAAATCGCGTTGATCGCTTCGGTCGCATAGCGGCTCTTTATTAGGGGCCGCAATGGACGTGATCAATGCGATTTTGTCTTTCACCGGCAAAATAGCTGGTGATTGACATAAAATCGGGTCAGTCGCGTTGATTGTATGCCTTAAGTGCCTTAAACTTAAGGCATACAACCAACGAGATGGGCGCCGTGCTAGGAAATAAGTACCCTTTGTACGGTCATATCCTCTGTCAACAAACTTCCTGCGGACCTACAACAACTGTGAATACGGTAATCCCTTTGTTACCAAGGGGGGATGAAAGCTAGTAGGACACAGAAACATATTACGATCCGTGGGCTTCACAAATAGGGAGGTATGAAATTTACCACAGGCCAAAGAAATTTTAACGTCAAGGAACTCAATTGCGGATTCTGAAATTGTGCATGTTAGTTTTACAGGACTCTCACTCATGTTTTTGTCTTCAATAACTTTCAAAAGTGATTCAGATGACCCCTGCCAAAACAATAGCATGTCATTTATATATATATATATATATATATATATTGGCAGTACGGATGGTGTAATGGTTAGCATTACTGCCTCACAGCGCTGAGGTCATGGGTTCGATTCCCACCATGGCTCTAACTGTGCGGAGTTTGTATATTCTCCCTGTACTTGCGTGGGTTTACTCCGGGTACTCCGGTTTCCTCCCACAATCCAAAAATATACTGGTAGGTTAATTGGCTTCTAACAAAAATTAACCCTATAATGTCTGTGTGTGCGTGTACATGTGGTAGGGAATGTAGATTGTAAGCTCCACTGGGGCAGGGACTGATGTGAATGTTCAACTATACTCTGTAAAGCGCTGCGGAATCTGTATGCGCTATATAAGAAACTGTAAATAAATAAATAAATATATATATATATATATATATATATATATATATATATATATATATATATATATATATATATATATATATATATATATATATAGCGTGAGTAATGGACAACATTTGCCCTAACCTCGGGATTTGCAAAAAAGATGTCATACATCTGAAGGTAAAAATGACCATCATAGAAAAAAATCGTTACGAGTCAACACCATTTCAAGTAGTCGACAGAAAAATTCCACATTGGATTCATGATGTCTGTCGAAGATGACATATTTTTTGCAAATCCTGAGGTTAGGGCCAATGTTGTACATTACTCACGCTATATAGATGACATGCTAATGTTATGGCAGGGGTCATCTGAATCACTTTTGAAAGTTATTGAAGACCAAAACATGAGTGAGAGTCCTGTAAAACTAACATGTACAATTTCAGAATCCGCAATTGAGTTCCTTGACGTTAAATTTTCTTTGTCCTGTGGTCAACTTAATACCTCCCTATTTGTGAAGCCCACAGATCGTAATATGCCTCTGTGTCCTACTAGCTTTCACACCCCCCCCCCCCCTTCCTCGGTAACAAATGGATTACCATATTCACAGTTGTTGCGGGTCCGCAGGATCTGCAGTGGTCCTGTGGATTTGGAAGTACAACTGGATAATATGGTTGCGAAGTTTGTTGACAGAGGATATGACCGTATAGAATTGCTGTTTGCTAAACAACATGTGCTAGAAATCCCCTGCAATAAAACTTTAACTAGAAAAAAGAAAACTAATGCATGCAATAGGCTTTTCTGCCCTAAACGCTACTACACTTGTAGCAATATAACCCAACAGGCGGTAAAAAAGTATTTTCCCAATCGTATCGGATGATACAGATCTACCTGGTCTTCACCGGAAAAACTGGTTACCAGCTAGTCATGGCGGCGAAACCTTCCATGATTTTATGGTTCACAATGACTTCACCAATTTTGACACTCTTAGGCCTGGCACCTTTTTGGGTACGCCAAAACTTGGTTGTGTCAAGTGCACATGGTGCGTCACATGTTGTTGCTTGTGGACAGGTGACGTCATTAAACACCCTTCTAATAATACTTTTTTTAAATCAATTACAGACTTACTTGTACCACCCAATTTGTTGTGTATGTCCTGGTTTGTCCCTGTGGCAATTATTATGTCGGTAAGACTGACTACCAATTTAAGATCAAAATGGCCCAACACAGGCAAGCCATTGGGATGGCAGTGCTAAAGGGGCATAGTGAACAACCAGTTGCACGTCATTATGCGCTGATGGGGCATTCACCGACAGCTTTTAAACACAAAATTATTGATCATGTACCGATCCTGGTTAGAGGGGGCAATAGGTCAAAGTTATTATTACAGAAAGAATCCAGATGGTTATTTTATTAAATACCTTAAGTCTGAATGGACTGAATGAAGCTTTGGGTTTAAACTGCTTCTTGTAATATGATATGAGTGTCTGCTTTCATGTCCATATTGTATTATGACTTAAGCATTAATCTGTATATACAGCAATGTATTTGCCGACATCTGCTCCACAGTTTTGTTTACTGTTGTTATAGTGACGAGTGCACTATGGGTGATGTCATCAATCAGTGCTGCTGCGGCTATGCTGACCTCGTAACAAGTATAGACGCCAGGTGGAGGTTTGAGAAATACATAAATGGTGAGTGTTTGATTTTCTCTGTATTTCCCTGACAAAATGCCCTCTCATTGAAATGTTGGTAACTGCTACAGGCATGTGTACGCGTTTTTTTTTCTGAGTGCCACCATCGACCAGTTTCATACATACATACATACATACGTTTATGTGTATGTAGATTTATATATGGCTTGATATAGGGGCGATCCGTTAGCATTTAAGACTGAGTGCTGTCCATTCTCTCTCTCTCTCTCTCTCTCTCTCTCTCTCTCTCTCTCTCTCTCTCTCTCTCTCTCTCTCTCTCTCTCTCTCTCTCTCTCTCTCTCTCTCTCTCTCTCTCTCTCTCTCTCTCTCTCTCTCTCTCTCTCCCCACCACCTAAACCTAACCCCCTGCCTCTCTCTCTCTCTCTCTCTCTCCCCACCACCTAAACCTAACCCCCTGCCCCACATTCTAACTCTAAACTGCCCTTAAAGTGCTTAAACCTACCCCCCAGCCTAAACCTAACCACCCCCACCCCCTGACAGTGCCCCCTTGTTTTTAGTAACCGGGATCCCAGAGCCTTAATCCAATAGCACTTATGTGGTACAACATGTAATGGGCATTATGGTATGTGACACAATGGGGGAAATTTACTAAGATGTGTATTCTATTTCACATGTGATGTTGCTATGGGCAACCAACCAGATCCTGTCTACTATCTTCTAGAGCAGTGTTTTTTTGACCACTGTGCTGTGGCACACTAGTGTGCCTTGAGCTGCCCAAACCAGTTTACAGCCACCACCAGTTCAACTGTTATTTACTGGTCTCTTCTTTTCATGTAAAGGGCCAATGTATTTTATTCTTGTTACCTGTGGGGACCAGTGTGATTGTTTGTTTTTTTTATATGGGGCCCAATAGGTTTGTTTTTTTATTCCTGTGGGGTCAATGCATTTTGCTCTGTGGGGATTTCATGGTGTGCCTTTGCAATTTTAAAATATTATTTAGTGTGCCACAACTAAAAAGGTTGAAAATCACTGTTCTAGAGGGTGCTAAATAAATAAGAAGATTCTAATTGGTTGCCCATAGCAACATCATATGGGAAGTAGAATACACATCTTAGTAAATTTCCCCCAATGTGTAATTCACATTACACTGTGTCGCACAATGGCCCTTATTCTGATTGAGTCGGACGGCTTTGTGTGCGGTCGGACGGCTGATGTTTGGTATTTGCGCATGTGCAGAGGCGTATCTGCGCATGTGCGAACGCCTTGCACGTCTCAACATGGGGTACGGAACCATCCGAGAAGGGGGTGGAGAGGGGCGTGAAGGGCTGTTTGGGCTCATTACCATATGCGTACGCCCTGCGTTTCATGGGTTTTCTCATGAAAACGCTGGGCGTACGTATGGTAATGTGGCCGTGACGCACGTGTGGGGGCGGACAACTGACATAGCCGGATGTCAGCTGCCCGCCCATATCCCTGCTTTCATAGGGAAAAATGTCCAAGTGGTCTGGAGCACTCGTGCTGCCTGACTACTCGGTCCATCATTCGATGGTCGGCGCCCATTGGAGGATGGGGGAGGTTCCCACAGATGGAGAAGGTGTTCACATGAAACATCCACTCGCGGTCCGTATGCTTGGCGTCTTACCGCATTCGTACGGTGTGAGCGATCCGTATGGTATGCGGGGCTAAGAACACTCGGTTCCTGTCCGAAATACGCATCAGTCCGAATCAACTAGAATAAGGGCCCATGTGTATTGGGCATTACGGTGTATGGCACAATGTGTAATAGTGTGTATAAGGGTGTGTAATAGTGTGTATAAGGGGCAGCCAAAAATGTTTTGCCTAGGCGCAGCCTCACCCCTAAATTTGCCCCTGATTCTATCCAGTAATAGTATGACACATGCTTACATTATTATGTGTGGTGTTTGTTAGTGGTTGCAGTAAAAAATACTAATGGTGATAGATATTGCTTAAAGCTAATTTTTAAAGAAAATTAGCCTATCAAGTGAACTCTATTGCATCATGTGACTATTTTGTTTGTTTTTTAGGTTACAGATCCTGAAGGATCACTTTACATATTCACTATATGCAAATGTGTGTCGCTCTCTGTTTGAAAAGGACAAGCTGCTTTTTTCCTTTTGTTTAACCGTAAACCTTTTGAAGTATGAAAAGCTGGTAAGCACTCCTCAATAGCGTAGTGAAAACTGATAATTGCCTTCCATGCTGGCAAATTCTATGTTTTTTTTTCTTCAATTAATTATCCTATCTTCTTATACATTACAGTTTTCTAACATCTGTAGTTTGGTTGTTTACACTGATTCCTGGCCCTTAATTGCCTTCTCATTAGTATAGACCTATATTCCCTATACTGTATAAAACAAATAATGATTTATTTAGTTTAATAAGTAATACAGAAACAAGCTCAGATAATTACCTGTTCATTCATCTCAGGTCATCTTGCTTTTAAGACTCCTAGAAGCTTTGAAACCACAAAAAAATGATATGAGATACTATGGGTGAGATTTAATAGGATGAGAGATTCAGAAAACGAGAGATTTTGTGAGAAATCTCCAGTTTTTTTAAAGCGTCAATCACTTATACTGCAAAATCAAACTAATTTTGCAGTGTAAATGATTGCCGCTTTAAAAAACCCTGGAGATTTCCTACCAAATCTCTCACTTTCTGAATCTCTCATCCTATTAAATCTCACCCTATATGTGTACTTGGGCACAACTTGTTTAGCATTTTAAAAGTATAAACTACATAAATTGCCAAATTAGCAGTTACACCACACTTGGGCCCTTATTCTGATCGATGCGGATATTCCCGCTTGCGTACGGGCCGCCGATGTTTATCTTCTGCGCATGTGCAGAGGTCACTCTGCGCATGTGCAGGCGATTTCGCCGCAAGGATTCTCTATACGCCGCACAGGGGGCGTAGAGGGGCGTGAGGGGCTACTTATCCTCATTACCCTATGCATACGCCCTGCGTTTCATGGGCGTTCCCATGCAAACGCGGGGCGTATGCATGGTAATGAGGCCGTGACGCGTGGGTACGGGGCGGGCATCTGACATCGCCGGATGTCAGCTGCCCGCCCCCATACAAGATTTCACACGGACAAGTGTCCGTGTGGTCTTGTGTTGCGGGACCTGGTGGAGCGTGCGGCCCTGCATTCGATGTTTGGCGACCATCGAATGCAGGGGCTGCTCCCACCATGGAGGAGGCGTATCCCCGTCCAATTTCATGCGGATCGCCACATATCCGCGTACGGACGGCAGGTGGCGATCCGTATGGAAGGCGGGGATTCGCCTGCACGGTCGCGGCCGCATATTCTGATCGGGCCGCACCGATCAGAATAAGGGCCTTGGTGCCATTCCCATGCACAGATGGTCTGGGGCTAATGCCACTATATATGCTGAAGTTTTTTACTTTGTAGAACTTACAGTATTCATATGGACAACAAAGTTATAATGCTTTCACATCGCAAAATGCAGGGTCGCACCGGGACTTTGAAACGACCCTGCATTTTTGGATGTTAACATCCCCTCAGAGAACCAGCATTAGTGCCGGTTCGCTGACATCATCCGGGGGCACGACAGGGAGTTGGCATCATCGGGGGCGGTGGAGGAGGCAGCACTTAGAACCGGTAAGTACTTTGCTGTTTTTACCGGTTCTTATTGCCGTGCTGCTACCCGTTTGCAGGACCCAGTAACCCTTAACATCACACTAATTACCGTGTAACTTGGTAATTAATTGTGATATGGAAGGGGTATTATACTGTTTTTGTTCCAGTTTTTACTTTGAGACAAGTGTGGTTTATATACATTCTCTGATAAACAAAGGTGTGCCAGCGCTAGCTGTTCTAATCAGGTAAAAAAGACGGTTCTCATAAAATAATTATTTATTAATTAATAATATCATAATAATAGGCATCTATCACAAATCATATAAAATAAGCGTAGATAAAAAATTGAGCAATAGTATAAAATATACTCTGGGATGTTTGAGAAATTGGGTCTAGGACTCCATTAAGATGACTTGGAGAAGTATGATTTTATATTACCATCCTTTGTCTCCTGGAAGAATTGGTATGTCCAGGGAGTGGTGACCTCAATGTCCTTATGCCGTATAATTCCAATAAGTAATTTTAAAAGATTCCTCTCAGATGTAGCAAACACACCCACAATTCTAGGTGCCACATTCACAATCTCTATTCGAAACTACGCCCCCTCAATGGCGCTTTGCAAAATTCTATTACCATCTATAATCTCCCTGAAACTCTAGTTTTCAAAAGTAGGCAAGTATTGTCTAATGTCTTTAATTCGAAAACATTTAATGGTATAATGCCAGCATATTCAGCAGTAAAAAATTAAATTGATACATTATAAGGCACAAACTATTAGCTGCCATAGGGCATAATTCATTTTTGTAGGCTAATGCCTATGCTACTCCAAGTTCTCATGCTACAAAACAATTAAACATGGCAAGTGAAGATTATTTTGTACTTATATGATAGTTGGGCACTCACTATAGTTAGTACGCTTATACCCAGGGACGGCTCTACCACTAGGCAGCTTTAGGCAGCTGCCTAGGGCACCGGGATCTGGGGGGGCGCCACCAAGTCTGCAAATCAAAAAAATCAAGGATATCTATGAGGATCCTTGTTGTACTTAATGCAGGTGGCGGATGTGGAACTGCTAAGACCTCTATACTTTCCCTTGAGTCATACTTCCTAAATTGCTACCCCCTCCTCCTTGAACTCTGTTGTGGGCGGCAAAGGGCGGGGAGAGGTTTGAGGGTGTTAGGGGGATGGGAGGACCACATGATTGAAAAAAAATTGAGGGGGGGGGGTTGCTGGGTAGGTTGATATTTTGCCTAGGTTGCTGAGAAGCCTTACACCGGCCCTGCTTATACCCCCACTATCCATGTCGGCATGGAGTTGATTCTATATAGTCTGGCGAGCGCAGCGAGCCACCGAGCCCAAAGCGTTGCGAGCGGACGCGGAAAACTAAGCAAATAGCTTAGTGGGCGCCCAACTAACATATAAGCACTGATTATTTGGTAACCCAATACAATAATGAGGATAATTGCTCCTCGAGTAAATGGTCTATGGTCACATAGACTGGCTGCAGTTGTAGTGACATTGGTGCCATGTTTTTCTAAGTACATGATGGCAACTGAAGGCAGATAAATGG
Source organism: Crinia signifera (assembly GCF_055691185.1). Lineage (NCBI taxonomy): Eukaryota > Metazoa > Chordata > Amphibia > Anura > Myobatrachidae > Crinia > Crinia signifera. Next base: position 94,643,139 of record NC_139223.1, on the reverse strand, counting down.
ACATGACACATCTGTGTTTTTGTTGCTACCTCCCACAAATGGTCCCATTTGTCTCAGCCTGAGGAAAGCTATGTATTACTCTTTGTTTTACTGTTTCTTTACTATGATCTTCATCATATACCTCTGCCCCCACTGTATGCAAAGCCTGTATGCTGTACCTTCGCTGGTTGCACACCCGGCCAGCAACAAGCTGGCAGGGTGTGCCAGCTTTGGAAGAAAAGTGCTACTTAAATAAAAATATTATTACTGCTGCCTTTGAGCAGCAGGATCAAGATGGCGCCGCTGATGGCTGCCTAGGAGCTGTGCAGCTAAGTCAAATATGTTCCCTGTGTGATAACTGTACTGTCTCTGCTTGTATTGTTACCTACCTGGCTGTTTCGGCGACCAGTGGCGCCGCTGATGGCTGCCTAGGCACTGTTCAGCTCGGTGGGTGTGTGCTCCCTATATGATAACTGTACTGTTTCTGCTTAATGTTACCTACCTGGCTGTTGCAGTGACCAGGGGTGCCTCTGATGGCTGCCTAGGCGCTGTGCAGCTCGGAGGGCATGTGTTCCCCACATGTAATGTCTTAATGTAATGTATGTAATGCCTTCTCCCCCCCCCTGGCTGTTGCAGTGACCAGTGGTGCCTCTGATGGCTGCCTAGGCGCTGTGCAGCTCGGAGGGCATGTGTTCCCCACATGTAATGTCTTAATGTAATGTATGTAATGCCTTCTCCCCCCCCCCCCTTCATCCCCGCTTGATGCTGCACTGTAAATCCACAAAAAAATCCTAGTGTGCGCAAGCATACATGGCCAATAAAGTTAATTCTATTCTATTCCTGTCAACCACTCTATGACAGTGAGAGCAAATTCACAAATGAACTTTGCACATGCGCAGTGCTACTGCAGCACATGCATTGTCCACTGATAATTAATCCATTGTGTGAACATCAGCATTACGTACAAACATGAATTAGGACCATAATGGGAAAAATAGCAACCTTTATCTGCAAATCCTTACAACTGGATGGATAAAACATTGAATTAACGAAATTTAAATATTTTCCTGAAAAATACTTTAAAATTGAAACGTATAAAAGGTACTTATGTATTATCTGGGCTCCCATGTTAAATGCACCCCATTTTTTCATACCCCTACTATCCAACTACGCATGGAGTTGATTTTTTATATAGTGTGGCGAGCGCAGCGAGCCACCGTGCCCGAAGCGTGGCGAGCGGACGCGGTCTCATAAGAAAAACGGGAGCCCAGATATTACATAAGTACCGTATAAAATACAAATGTAGAATTCCTAAACAAAGATTTCTGCTTTTAGAATTTTTTTCCATATTTGTAGTAAACTCAGTAAGTACGTATGTGTTTATTTGTTATTTTTTACATATGCAACCATCTTCTTATTGTGCTGATTATATTGTTCTAGATTGATAATGGAGAATGGATGTTTTTGCTCACTGGAGGCATTGGGCTAGACAACCCACACTCCAATCCATGCACCTGGTTACCTCCAAAATCATGGGATGAAATATGTCGCTTAGATTCTGTCTTGAGATTCAAAGGAATTCGCAAGGATTTCATGAGGCTAAAAGATGGATGGAAATCAGTATATGATAGTTTGGTAAGTGTGATGTGTCCTCATATATCTAACCTCAATATGTCATGTGCCATGGGATGTCTGGCGTGAGTGAGCCAGCAGTTCCTGTGCAGCTGAGATAACGTCTTTTTGCAGAGAAAGCATCTTATTTGCATTGCTACAGTATGTAAATAGGACGCATGCACAGCTTATGCTGATTAAAATAATATTCATATTCTGTGTGTGACTGCATATGAAATGCTACGTTACAGTGATTACATGAAAACATTGTATCATAGCATTTCGTATGTAGATACAGTTGCAGTCACACACAGAATATATCCATACCATTTAATCAGGATAAGCTGCTTGTGTGTCCTATTCTATTTGCATAGTGCTGCCGATCTCTTGGGACCTGCAGCCAGTAAATATGTTACATACATCCCTTGCCAGCTAACCCCATCCCCCCCCCCCCCCCCATAATGTGGTGTGACCTGCATTCAGGGACTGCAGCTGCCACTGCTAATAGCATAGGGCTATTCTAGGTAACAACAAAGGATAGTGCTTCAGGTGGGTTACATTTAAGGAGACCCAGGTGGGTGGTTTTCCTGAAAAAATACTTCAACTTAAATATGTAAATATGAATTGAATGAATACTTAGGTTATTTGAAACAGCAGATGTCCAATACAGCAATGTAAAAAAAAAAAAAAGGGGGGGGGGGGGGGGGGATAGCAGCGCTCCAGGGATATTACCCAAGATTTGGTCAATAAATAAATTGGATTATCTTTGCAAATATTTAATGATAATAGCACGCAGTATTAATACATATCTTTAAAACTTAATATATCAAAGAAAAATAGAAATAGTAAAAGACAATACCTATACCCACAATTGAGTCGACAAAATAGAGGGAGAGTCCGTTACTATTAGGCCCAAAGTTTGTAGATAGAATGTTTTATAGTTACCACTCCTGGTCAAGCTTGGTTGCTTCTATAGACAACGTCCATAAGTCCAAAGTGACCGGCCCAAAGTTGGCACAAATAACCAGTTTCACTGGCAAAATATTTTTGAGGAATGGTGGGTCTTTTCATAGCAGAAGAAGGTTTGCTGGTGCACCAGAGGTGAGATGGCCTCCCAGATTGAGATAGGGTGGCAAATGAGTCCAATCCTGTAGGGCTGGTCCGGACTGCAATCCCAAATTGGTAGGTGGGTATAGTGCAGGCACTCCCTGACACGTTTAGCCGCTCCTATAGTGCTTGCAGGCATGCGTGGATATATACCTTAAGAGATTTGTCATAATCAATCATCATAGATCATCCAATTATGTCAATCTATTAAATAATAGTAGCATGAGGTAGGAGGCGGACCATAATTAGAGACTAAACATACATTGTCAAATATAAACCTAAATATGTTTATTACAGCATGTCATCCACCTGTCCCTGATTTTATTGGTGATGGTTTGAGGGTAGGGGGGAGGCAGTGACAGCTAGACAACTAGTAACAGGCATGAAATTGAGTGAGTTTGGGGATGAACAGTAGGCATGAGGAAAGAGATGAGATAGAGGGTGAGTTATAAGAGAGAAGGGAATAGGAATGAGAGGGACTCAGATGTGACACAAGGAGTTTTGAGGATGAGGAGGACAGATGAGAAAGAGGAAGCTGCAGGTGCTGACAAGAAGTAACTGTCCTATCCTAACATCAATAAGGAGCTAGGTAGGGACATCAAGAAAATTGTAGCACCTCTGAACTCAAGTGCAGGTGAGGCAACTCGACATTGATTTGAATGTGCAACTTTTTTTGTGGGGAGCAAAACGCAGCATCGGATCAACTGCTGTAAAGGTCACAGACGTCTGAGTAACCCTCATGTTACTTAGATGTCAGGTGTCACTTGTTTAGTTGATCATACATTCAATAAAATACACTGTCATTTGCACAATCTTATCGAAAATTGCCAATACTGCATAGATATCCATTTCCATTTTTCCAATTACAGCATCATGCTAGTCCTGTGATTGCTCAATTTTCGATTGGTATACTCATCTAGATTGTATGCTGTCACCACCTGTGGCTAGGAAGGGGATTTTAATACATTACAGATATTTAAGCATTAGCGCTATTGTGGAAATGAAGAAAAGATAAAGAAAGGGATAGTTTTAAAAGTATGAAAAAACACCTGAAAAAGAAAAGTTGTTAGTAAAACTGTTTACAGCTCCTTTGAGTGTATATGTAATGTCCGTGGTACCTGTGCTTCCCCTAATTCTATCCAAGCGGGATGCAGGACGCGGAGTTCAGCGTGCTGCGGCTGTGTAATTGCAGCTTGTCTTCGCTCCGTCTGCCGGGTGACGTCACTCGGTGCGGCGAGAGCCTGCGTTGGTTCCTGATGGACAGAGGACGCTTGGGGGAGCTTGCGGAAGCTTGGGGTAGATCCACGGACGAGCCTTTCATTGCGTTTCGTGCTTCCAGAGCACTTTTTCAAGAATGGCTGTTTCTGTTGGTTTTTCATTTCGAAAAAACTTTATTGAAAAAAACAGGAAATTGATAAAAAAAGGGGTGGGAACCGCATGGTGAAGTCCACAATGTATTGTGGGCAGTTTTTTGACAAGTGTCTTAAAAAAGATTTACAAGGTGTTTTTATAAAAAATAGCTAAAGAAGGGGAAAAAGAAAAAGAGAGTATTAATAAAAATATTGGTGGATAAAAATAAAATATTAAATTATAAAAATGCATTGAGTTCAAAATCAATATTCATTTCTTTTGGCATTAGAGTCTGCATTTCATAGATCCATTTTGTTTCTGTTTGCTTCAATGACTTGATGAAATCACCACCTCTCCAGTGGCGGTCAACTTTTTTTATTCCAATGCAGCGTAAGCCAGAAGGATTTTTATTGTGTTTAAGTAGAAAATGATTAGATAAACTGTGGGTAGTGAGACCTCCTTTTAATATTGTAGATATGTTCTGAGAACCTAATTTTCAGTGGTCTTTTAGTCTGGCCAATATACTATTGATCACAAGGGCAGCTTAAAAGGTATACGACTCCTTCTGAATCACAGGAGATGTATTCTTTGATGTAGTATTGTTTTTTGGTGACTTGAGATGAAAAGGTGGTTATGGGTTTAGTTGAGGTGTTCTTTTGATTTTTACAAGCTTTACAGTTCAGACAGTAGTGGAAACCTTTTGTTGTTCTTTCTTTCTTTACAGAAGTTGGTTTGGTGAAACTTGTAACAAGTTCCTCACTGAGGTTTTTTGCTTTTTTGTAAATTATTCTGGGTTTGTTGGATAGGAATGGTTTGAGGTCTTCATCTAAGTGTAGAATGGACCAGTTCTTTTTTAGGATGTCATCTTTGAAGACAATTTAATGCAGATTGGGCTATCTTTGGGATTATTCCCATAAACCAGAGGGTAGCCAAATGTTGTAGGAAAGTATAAATAGCAATTAGTGCAGCAGAACACAAGACTATTCTGTAGACATGGATCCTCCTAATCTGCCTTCTCGCACTCTTTCCAAAGTGAAATTACATCACATCTTTCAGATAGATTGGTTGGAGGAACATGCGTCAAAATGTTTTGAGTCATGGGACAGATTATATTACCATTCTCCTGGTGGATTTCCAGAAAAGTATACCATATACAGTTGATGACTCTTGAACATATATCTCTTTATTACTTTTTTTTAATATACAGAAATTAAATTAAATAAACTAAATTACAGACAACGAGGTGCATCTCATATATTTAGCCACATCTGTCAATCAATCTGAGTGTGTGTATAACGCTGGGCGGAGTCAGAGTGAAACTCCGCCCAGCGTTATAAACACAGATTTGGGCTTAATATATGAGAGCTATATATAGGTAGTAGGCATAGTGGAAGGCAGTGGGGCACAGCAGTATGTATTAGGGGCTGATGTGTGGCCTGCCGGGCGCTCAGCAAAAGTTGAAGGGGGGCAGAAGGGGGCGGCCCCCCAGCCTTTCATTCGGCAGCTGAGGCAGGGAAGGGGCGGGTCGGCCAGTGATTGGCAGACGGACCCGTAAGCTCGGGAGTGTAAGGAGAGACCCCCCTCACCTCCCTGTACCGCCCCATCCTCGGCCGCCTGTCACACGACCTGCACCACCACTTAATGAGCTGCTCACTGGCCTCGAGGTCACCGTGGTGCTGACGCCAAGAAAATCTCACAGCCACCTGCCGCCTCCCTCCACCCTGCTCCCAAACTGGCTGCTGCTGAGTGTAACATGGCCACCGTTCTACAGCAGGAGGAGGAGGCGTCCACTACTAAGGACAGCTAAACGCACAACAAAACCAGGTAACCCGCGGGACAATTGCTGGCAGAAGCCAACCTCACACAGGACAAAGCAGTGTCCCCTGCTGCATGCTCCCCCCCCATCTTACTGCTGATATTCCCACACTGCCCACCCCCGACCCCCCCCCCCCTCATGTCATCCAGTCACAGAGTGACAGCTCTGCCCTATGTGCACACACACCAGCATACCTCCCACCTTTTGTAGTAGGCAAAGAGGGACATCCTTGCACGCCGCAGAAGTTAGGGGGCATGGCCTCGCGGGAAGGGTGTGTGGCCTAAATAGCGACATTTACTGAGAGGTCACGCCCCATTTTCCAACGCTGTGGGGGCATGGCTAGCAGCTCTGTAACCTGCTGGCCAGCCCCTCTGCTTGCTGGAATAAATGCTTTGCGCATGCACGATGGGTTCTTTATTTCAATGCCAGCCATTGCTCAGCAGCAGCCGGCTAAGAGGCTGCCCCAACTCGCTTTCTAAAACAGCATCCCTCGTCCAGCACTTACCACCACACGGCTATCATGCTGCCCCTACCCTCCTCCATGCATGCCTGCCCACCCATTGTCTAAAACAGCGTCCCTAATCCAATACCCCGCCCAGCACTGAGCAGCAGACCACTATCATGCTGCCCCGACACTCCGCCATGCGTGCCCGTCCACTCGCTGTCTAAAACAGTGTCCCTCCTCCAACACAACAGGCAGCATTGAGCACCCAAGGCTACCATGCTGACGTCTGCCCCGAGCCCCCACCATGCGCACCCGCCCACCTGCTGTCTAAAACACCCCTCCTCCAATAAGCCGGCCAGCACTAAGCAGCAGAGCGCTGACATGCTCTCCCGACACTCCACCCTGCGCACCTTCCCACCCACTGTCTAAAACGGCGTCCATCTCCAACACGCCAGCCAGCACTAAGCAGCAGACAGCTAACATGCTGCACCACTGCCCCGACCCTCCGCCATGCGCGCCCACCCACCCACCCGTTCTCTAAAACAGCATCTGCCCTACAACATTACAGGCAATACTGAGCAGCAAATGGCTAACATGGTGCCCAGCTGCCCCCACCCTCGGCTGTGCACAGCGTAACGTCCAAGGTCACCCTGCGCAGCCCAGAGGCAGTTACTTGGGTTTATGGGGCTGTATCAGGCAAGGACTAGCAGGGAGGGGGGCTGTAGGGCTGGAAAAGAAGGGACAAGAGGGATAGAAACCAGTATGATGCCGATGTGCTGTGGTCTGCCATTTTTTCAATCCTGGGATTCCACAAATTGATCCATTTTCAACCTGGACATCCAGAATTCAAAAAAATGTCCATCACAACTAGCAAGCACACAATACCATATCTCTCCCCATCTCTCCCACCTGAACCAGCAACTGCAGCCTGTGTTGTGTGGCCGGCGGCCTTCACCCCCATATGTCACTTTCACCCAGACACAAGGGGAAAAAAGGCTGTGCCCTGTAATTCTGAGCTTACATCCAAGGCTTCGCCCTCCCCCGGGCTCAGCGATGGTAACCACTGCATGTCCAACCCGTCCATCCCCAGCCAGTCATCCACCCTAAATTCTGTCGTAACCAACAGGGCAGCCCTTCCAGGCAACAGCCAAGCCTCCCCCTTCATGTTCTTCTTCACTGCCTGCTGGGGCATATCCTATACCTTGGCCAACGAGCTCATCGCCATTTGGCCCCTGCTCCTACATGTCGTTCAAGGAGGTCCTCAACAGCACGTCATCAGCATCCCCCTACTCCTCACATTAGCCCTTTGTGTGTGCCCTTCACCCACTCTGACATGTATGTGGGGGGCACTGTCATTTGTGCCTGCTACTTGTATAATCCCCCCCCCCCCTCTACACCATACACTATACTCTACACTCTCATATGTGGCTGCTACATGTATAATACCCCCCCTTCCTGTATACTATACATTATACTACACAATATCACCTACATTGTCATATCTACCTACAACATAAATAATACTCCCGTGTATAACAAACTTTACTACCCCATATCCTCTACAGTGTAGAGGATATGGGGTAGTAAAGTTTGTTATACACGGGAGTATTATTTATGTTGTAGGTAGATATGACAATGTAGGTGATATTGTGTAGTATAATGTATGGTATACAGGAAGGGGGGGTATTATACATGTAGCAGCCACATATGAGAGTGTAGAGTCTACACTCTCATATGTGCCTACTACATGTATAATTACCCATCCCCCCCCCCCCCCCCCGTATAGCCCCTTTACAATCAGATGCCCTTTAATCTTAAAACCTAAACCTCTACCTAAAGTACTAGGGGGAAAAAGGGACAAGAAGTGACTTTGGCCCAATCTGGGTCGCTGTCACTTTAAGAAGCGCAGTCTTGCCGGGATCAATAATAAGATCAATTGATCTGAATTCAATACAATGTATTTATTAAAAATCACTTATACATATAAGAGAAATGCACTTCACAATTACAATAAAAACCACATACTAGACAAACAACATAAAACATATAATGCTGGCTATTAATATGAGGCAAATTGCAGGCTTGGAATTTATATATGGCAATATGATAGTTCCTTTATGGCAATTTGTAATCCAATATAGTTACAAGTCCTGTGCAGTCAGTGGTCTCCTGCAGCAATGTGGGAACGGGTAAACCTCCTCAGGCAGATGCTAATTCTGTGGGTGGTACTGTACATTCCTCTCCTCCTTTACCAGTAATGTAACTGGATATATATCCAGTCACATCACAAGCAGCCCAGTGCTTAAATCCACGTCAAGCTTGTTGGTCACTATTTTAACTTCAAAATTCCCTACTGTCCTGGCTCCCAAAACATAAAAGCAGATGCGCTGTCCCAGTCCATGGAGGATGACGCGCTGTTACAGGAGCAGCATCCTATTATCAGTCCTACTGCCTTTGCAGCCATGAGGAAAGATGCTTGTATCACCGGAGCTTCGGCCAAAATTGCTGTCCTGAGCTCACACCTCACCCTTTTCCGGTCACCCTGGGGTTCTCAAGACTCTTGAACTTATTCGCCAGTCATACTGGTGGCCTCAGATGAAGAAGAATGTGCAGGATTTTGTGGCCGCCCGTCCTACCTGTGCCCAACATAAAGTCCATCGCCAGTTTCCTTCTTCCTTTACCCATTGCCATGCATCCCTGAACGCAAATATCCATGGACTTTATTTCTGAACTCCCAAAGTCTCAAGACTGTAACACCATCTGGGTAGTGGTAGATCGTTTTTCCAAAATGGCACACTTTATACCCCTTACAGGACTGCCCTCTTCTCCCAAGCTCACCCAAATCTTTATACAACATATCTTCCGAATTCCTGGATTCCCTGCAGAGATTGTCTCAGACCTTGGAGTTCAGTTTGTGGCCCGCTTTTGGGGAGCTCTCTGTTCCGCCCTGAAGGTAAAACTGAACTTTTTCACAGCATACCATCCCCAGTCCAATGGGCAACCAGAGAGGGTCAACCAGGGCCTAGAAGCATTCCTCCGTTTCTATGTCTCCTCATCACAGGACAATTGGGTTAATCTGTTACCCTGGGGATAGTTTGCCCATAATTTCAGATACCACACAGCTACCGACTATTCTCCTTTCTATATTGTGTATGGTCAACATCCACGTCCACCTGTCTTTGAGGCATTACCAGCCCTGGAAGTGCCTGTCACATCTTCCACACTCAAGTACTTCTCCCAAGTCTGGAGAAATGTCCATGTCTCTCTCAAAAAAGCCTCAAAGAGATACAAATTCTTTGCTGACCGCAAAAGGAGAGCTGTACCCCTGTTAAAACCTGGAGACAAGGTAAGACTCTCTACACGGAATCTCTGGTTGAGAGTTCCTTCTATGAAGCTTGCTCCTCGATTCATCGGACCATACCCTGTGACACAGATGATCAATCCTGTGGCTTACAAGTTAAAGTTACCATCCTACTTGAAAATTCCGAATTCCTTCCATATATCTTTTATTGCGGCCTCTTGTCCTCAACTGGTTTCAAAAATCTTCTCCTGAGCTCCCCAGAGTCTATACCCACCGAGGGGTTGAATTTGAGGTTGATAAAGTGGTGGATTCCAGCAAGAGATAAGGAAGCATCCAAATATCTTATTGATTGGAAAGGCTATGAACCAGAAGAAAGAAGCTGGATCAATGCGGCTGATGTTCATGCTCCTCGATTTATTGCAGCCTTCCACAGAGACAATCCTACCAAGCCCAAAGGGTGTTCGGTGCCCACCCTAAAAGGGGGGTACTTTCAGGAACCCCGGTTCTCGTGCCGCTCGCGTGCGCCCCTTACCGGCACGCTGGTGTAATCTGCGCCGCAGATTAGCTGTTGGCATACTCTGCAGTCCCTGGCGCAATGTCTCTACCTCAAAAGCCATTCCCTGTGTCACATAGTATAGAGGGTTCCAGGTGTATTCCCTGTTCTGATTGTGGGTCACATGATCCAGGTAGCTCAAAGCATACTTCCTGGTTCTGTGTACTGCTGCTGCAGGCTGCGGCTAATTAGCAATTACCTGGAGGAATAAAAGCCAGCTTCCCAGAGTCCTCCTTGTCTTGAACAACTTCTCAGTTCCCCTGCAAGTTCTCCAGCGTCAAGCTCCCCAAGACTCCCAGCTTGCTCCAGAGATCCGTTACCTGTGTCCTGCTGTTATCTGCTATCATCTGCTGCTTACCTGGTCATTCCACTTCTGCCAGAAAACTCCACTATTTCCATCTCTAGTGTGACCCAGTTCTCTGTGTGTAGCCCAGGTTTTCAGTACAGTCTCCAGATACCTGCTGATTACTATACCTGCTACCTCTCAGTTTCCAGGTCACACCATCAAATACCATCGAGTACCATCAAGTACTATCAAGTACCATCAACCGGCTCCCAGGCTGCACCATCGAATACCATTGACCGTCTTCCAGGCCGCATCATCGGTATCCAGGCTATTCCATTAAATACCCCTTGCTTCAATCATTCCCCTGTGCCCTCCGTGTTTCTCTACAGCATTCAGTGCCATCGATCCACCATCGATGGTTTAAGTACCCCATTACCATCACTGCTCTAACCGTCTCCAGAGTATCACTCCTGCTAGTCACAGAGGAACCCCGGCAGAGGGCCGCGATCTGGTCAGCAGTTGCAGCAAAGTGCATATCTCCTTGTGGGGGTCACTGGTGAATACCACTGTCGGGCTTAGACTAGACCCTCTGTCTCTGGGTCTAGTCAATCCTCTGTGTCTCCAGCAGGGCATCATCCTCATCTCTTAGTGCATGAGTTCTAGATACCTGAAACCACCAAGCTTCCAGTTCCCTGCTCCCTCCACTGGCTGACCCAGCTCATTGCCGGGAACACAGCAAGTCCAGTCCGTGACTATCGGATGTACATCCATTTACGGTCACTCTAGCTCCGGGATTGGAATATAATAACTGTACAAGGCTAATAAATTGTTGCCCAAAGGCAAACCTCCGGAGAACTTCCCATAGATACCTCCAATCAACAGATTTGAAGGCATTGGCGGTGGTGAGAGACACCACCACTGCCTCCGTCTCCACCATAGCCCCCTCTGAAGAGGACAAAATAATCTTCTCAGATTTTGGGTGGTAGACTTTCCCGGCATAAAACCAGTTTGCTCTGGGTGAATTATCAACACGATTACTGTATTCAATCTGGTCAACAGTAATTTTGCCAATATTTGTACGTCCGATGTCAATAAAGAAATGGGGCAGTAGGATTCAGGAAGTGTAGGGTCCTTACCTGGCTTTATTAATACAACAATATTGGCTTCAGCCATAGATGCTGGAAGAGATCCCCACTCACAGAGAGAGTTAAACAAATCTAATAAATAGGGGATAAAAAATTCCCTGAATATTTTCTACATCTCTATTGGTAACCCATCGCATCCAGGAGCCCTTGATGTAGGAAGTGATTATATGGCCGCTTTTATTTCCTCCGCTGTAAATGGAGCAGCCAGAGCCTCAGCCTCCATACTAGATAACTGTGGGAGTTCTATTGACTCCAGATACTGCTCTAGTTGTGTCTCCAAGTATGAAGCCCTGGATGCATACAAAGAACAATAAAAATCCCGAAAAACTTCTGCCATCTCTGACCCAGAGTAGCATATCTGTCCATTGGAGAAAAAGTTTGTATATTATTATTTGATACTATCTCCCGCCATCTATCTATACCTGCATCCATAACATTATTAAAATTTCCCATACATATTGTAGGGGTCGTCTGTGAAATGGCAATTAATTTAACTGCTTGGCGTAGAACTTCATTAGTATATGGAGGAGGGATATATATGGCAAGTATATGTCCTAGTTTACGATTAATATATACACGGAGGAAGACATATCTGCCATTTGCATCTATCTCACTTTGTTCCAATTGGAACTGCACCGTTTTCCTTACAATAACAAATACCCCTCTTGCATTGCTGGAGAATGTAGAGTTAAACGTATGGCTAACCCATGGTTTCTTCAATAATAATACTTTGCTGCCAAACATATGCGTTTCAGATAAACATATAATATCTGCTCTGTATTTTTTAATCTGTGACAGAACCAGTGACCTCTTGACTCTTAACCCTCAACATTCCAACCGAGCAGGTGTATTTCACCTAAACCAGTCATTTAATAATAAATGAAAAAAAAGAACGATGCCCTCCTCGAAACATGATACCCTCGCATTCTAGGAGCAGATACAATTATTTGTATATTTCTATAGGGGTTACACATCTGACCAAACCCTTGTACAGAAAAGAAGATACGCACAAATGTACCATTATAAAACCTACATAAAACAACAACCCTACCGTTACCCTCCCTGGATAAACCTGAAATTGTAAGGTATACCTATACCCCATAGAAAAAAAAAAGGAAGAAACTAAAGAAAAAAGCCCAAATAACCTGGATTACGGGGTAGGGAAAGTAGAGGATCCCCTACACTATCTTCAGAAGGATCTCCTCTCTATCTCTATACCCACAATATATTTAACCCTGGTCCTGCTGTGGCGGAATTAAGAAAAACAAAAAAAGGAAGAGTACTAGTGGTGGATGAAAAAAGGGATTCCCATCCTCAAAATATATTATAATATATTCTAATCATAACTCATATCTTCATGTGCTTAAAATGGCACCATATTATTTCCAGGAGTATATAGTTGATAACTCAGCTGGCCACACCACTGCCCTTCGTTAAGCTTAGCAACACCTTTGAAGTGGGATCACGGCAGAATAGGCCCGGCTTTAGAAGCTGTCAGGCCCATTGTGGATTGTCGCGATCCCGGCCTTAGATCGCCAATCCATGGTCGTTTTCATGGCCACGCCCCCTTTGCGCCAAGCGGCAGGTGGGACATTGAATCCCGCCTGTCGTTCTGCGGTTGATCAGACCACAAATGGGCCAGAATCCCAGATTCTATACCCCTTGACAGTATTGTTTCACTGCCCACCATTAAATGTTCTTCCCACATGCTTTTGCTGTAGTATTCTTGAATCTTTAAAGGATGATTGTATCTTCTATTTGTACATCTTTGCTGCAATCTGAAATAAATGTCCATTTAAGGATTTGTAAGCGAAATACAAAGCTTGCTTGCTCTTTCACTGTAATGTTTTGAAACTATTATGAAAAGTGACAAATAAAATGAATTGTGCTGTGTTTGCACTGGCAGGAACCACATCATGAAGCCTTTCCTTCAGAGTGGCAAGAAAAAGTGGGTCAGTTCCAAAGGATGCTCATCATTCGATGCCTAAGGCCTGACAAAGTAAGTATGGCTCCAATTTAAGAATCTTATTATACATAGCTTTGATGATTTGTTACCCTGTAATCTGATAAACAACCAACGTTGCATATTGAATGTAATGGAGCAAAAAAGCTGCAAAACTATAGCTGCAAACATATTTCACTTGTTTGCTTCTGTTTTTATGAGAAAATATTAGCTTAACCAAAGAAAAGCTCAAAAGTCTGGGAATTTAATGCATAGATATTTATGTTTTAGAACCATAGCGCTTGGTATGTTTTACAAGTGAAACTATTGAACATTTTAAGATGGCAAAGTAAGTTTGTATTTTTAAAATAAAAATATTTAATAACATGCCTTTGTCTTTGGCTTTTACCCACTTTAGCATGGTCTCCACACTCATTTGAGAAAATTCGCTAAGATGGGAGTTCTATTTAACAAGGGATGTTGCTTTGGGCAACCAATCAGATACTATCTATTATCTTCTGGAAGGTGCTACATAAACAAGAAGTAGATTCTGATTGGTTGCTCATAGCAATACCCCATGTGAACTCCCTTCTCTCTGTTTTCTGGTTACAGAGTTTGGAGGTGGTGGCAGCAGTGGAGCTGCACAGCATGGACCCTATTCAGCCTTTTTTTGTAGGGCTGCAAATTCGCAGCCCATCTGAACATCAGTAAACTGCGCGTGCACATGGTATCCCCGTTAAACTGCTCACTAGGCTGCAAAAAAATGCAGGTCAGGTCTGAATTGGGCCCATATTTTTTTTATTTAATTATGCATGGTGCTTTCCATTCATTAGCGTAGCATACATAATTAAATGCATTGTTGAAACCAGTGCAGGATTTTACCAGGACTGCAGCCCCCGGCCGGTGGGGGACATGGTGGGGGATACCAACGACAGCCCCCCACCTACTCTTGGGTAGTTACTGCTAGCTTCATTAATGGTGAAATCTATTTAAAAAAAATCACAACTGTGCAACTCTTTGATCTAGAAGTTGCATATTTACTTGGTTACAGGGTTTGGAATAGTTTCATTATTTTATTTTGCTAATTTCGATCCATTTAATTTACTGAAAAAAATAAATATATGCTAGATTCCTCCCAACCTCATTTACTTTGTTTTATGGGGATGCGGTCAAAATCCCGGCGATCGGAATCCTGACTGCCGCATTGCTGGCATTTTTATCCCTCTACGGGTGTCCACGATTGCGGCGGTCGGGATTCCGGCATCGGTATTTCGACCATCGGGATTCCGACCACTGGGATTTCATACTGTTCCCGTTTTATGGGTATTTTGGAATTTATTTTCTTTTTTTAGCAGTTACTATAATCCATGTTACAAATTTTATATAACTCTATTTTGCTTCTAGGTTATTCCAATGGTTCAGGAATTTGTAACCGAATACTTAGGGCGTCAATTTATTGAACCTCCCCCTTTCGATCTTGCCAAAGCATTTAGTGACAGCCACTGCTGTGCCCCATTGGTCTTTGTGTTGTCTCCCGGTGCTGATCCAATGGCAGCTTTACTGAAATTTGCAGATGATCAGGTATGCACACAAGTTTTTATTTTTAATTAAAAAAAAAATCTAAGAATAATATATTAACAAATACATTATAAAAATTATATTAATTGTATTGTATGGCAGCTAGTGCTCCGCAGCCGTTTTGGGAAAAAAAGTTGCGACTTCTACATTCTAGCACTTCATATATAGATTAAGAGACTCATTCACACACAATATACAAGTGTCCTTTTAAATGAATCAGTACAGTCTCTATATGCATCCAAGCCACATTGTTTTGTAATGTATACCCCTTTCACATCACCTGTAAAACCCGGGTTGCTGTTGGCTTGAGGTGCAGTGTGAAAGCACATGGATATTAAATCAAGCTAAAGTTGGAAAACATGGGGAAAAAAATACTTTTGTCGACCATTTCTGTCAACCATTGCCATGTTGACCTTTCAATCATATTAACCTGCCGGCATAATGCATGTCAACTATATGGGGTTGACCTGTTGACCTCTACATTGGCACAGATCATATCAGCAGCCAGCAATACTGATCACCTTTCACCTATAGCAATCCTCATTTTTGTTCCCTATACCAGCAAGAGCATTAATGCCCCCACCTTCACCCCCAATATTTGAAATAGGGACAGTGCGCACTGAAGGCTTTCAGGCCAGAAAAGGGTATATTCTTGCTGGGAAGTGGGCCACACAATAGTAACCCCAATTCGGTTTACATCACACACTAGTGCAACATTATTCACATATCACATAATAGTGTCCCCTTTTCACTTTTTGCCTCAGTTATACCCCTTATTTATGTTACAGCACATCATATTGCTCCTTATTGGCATTAAACCACACTGTATACTGTAGATCCTTGTTCATTTTACAACACAAATTGGCCAAATTTGATCACATCCTGCTACAATCTGATTTCCAATTTCAAAGCCACCTTTTGTCATGGAGCCGGCACCTGTGAACCAGATAGAGACCTGCAGTGATCTCTCTGTGTTGATTCCATCTCAGGGCGCCGAGAGCAGCAGCCCGGTATTGTAAACCTACAATTGAGTGTCTGTAAGAAGAAGGGGAAGCTACAGTGTAGCTAAAAGAGAGCTGGTAAGGGGTGCTCCGTCAAGCAGCTACCAATGGGACTGAGTAGGTCCCAATGATATGTTAAGAAAAAGAAAAAAAGGGTGAGGTAGTGCTAGAACCAATGATATAATAACATAAATATGAATGAATAATAAAAAATATAAATGAAATTAAGGTTAAAAGCGTGTACCACTGCCCTTAGTGCCACTTGATCTAGGAGTTGATAGGATCTGCTCCTATTAATGCCGCTGGAGGTGGTATTTGAAAGGGGACCAGTCAATTGGCAGAGAATTATACACTTCCCAAGGAATTGGAGAATTGTTGAGATGTATGTATTTGCCAATACAGTTCACCAATGTACTGTAGTTCATCTGGGAGATCTTTATATCCTGGATGGATTGCATATCAGCTGTATCATCCCTTGTTGGTGAAAAATGGGGGAAGGAGTCCACTGTAAATGACTGTTGGAGAAATGGTCCACCGGTATAAATGGCTGGTTGGATCAAGCCCATGCTTGAAGTGGCAGTTGTCGGCAGGTGGAGTGAGCAATCCTGACGCGTTTCGCTTTCGCAGAGGGACACATTTTTCAAAGTGAGTGTCTGTGGCTGGGTACATTCCAGATAAACATACAGTATATTTGCATACCCATTTTATAATTAGTTTCATTATAGCATCCTTCATTTTATTACCTCAGTAATGACATTTTATTATTTTCCGTTTTGCAGTCAGTCTTGTGATACTTCAACATACTGTATTAGGACTCAGTTTTCTTGGATTCCGTATAACTGTATTTATGTATTCCTTTAATAAATTTGTGGATATTTGCTAGTTTGCAAAAAAAACATCAAGTTATCTGCTTTATCCTCTAGGGTTTTGGAGGCTCAAAGCTGAGCTCTTTATCTCTTGGACAAGGACAAGGACCCATAGCTCTGCGTATGACAGAAAAGGCTATAAAAGAAGGTAGTTGGGTTGTGCTTCAAAACTGCCACCTTGCTACCTCATGGATGCCAATGCTAGAGAAAGTATGTGAGGTAAAGTTTGTTATCTTCCTACCCACTCACACTCTCAATCTACTCATATAAACACTGGCCAGAATACATCTTAACAACTGAGTTTTAGTGACCAATGAAGGTGGTAAAAGTATGCATATGCTTAAGTAGGTTGTATGGTTTCATCTTGTGAGCTGGGAATTTCATGCACTGTAACACTGAAAAATAATATACCTCATTTTGGACTCTAAAGCCCCGTACACACGGGGAGATACATTGCTCAGCCATATATTGCTAGCAATATATTGCTCAGTTTCTCCTTTTCATCAGCGACCAGAGATGGTCGCTGATGAAAGAGAACCTCTGCCGGCGGTGCCGCAGAGGTAATTAGCTGGTCGCAGGAGCAAGCTCCTGCAACCAGCGATTAAAATGGGGCTGAAAACGGGAGCGTGCACCCGACGATTTATCGTTGGGGCACACTCTCATCACTGGCAATATGGTCGCCTGCGACCATATTTCCAGCGATTTCAGCCCTTATCGCCCACGTGTGTACACAGCTTTACATACATCCTGGATTACTATTCATTTTCTACTTTACCCAAAGCACATTTAGATATGGATTGAGAGGTGATTTTGGTTTTAACATCCTGGATTACTTTTCATCTTCTACTCCACCCAAAGGTGTAGAAAGCGAAGAGTTAAAATAAAAGCTAAAGGAGCAGAACAGCACATATCCAAATCATGTTATTATCAATTATGTTGAATTAAAATGGGAAAAAAATATATATAAAAAAAAGAAGCTACTGTATTTCTTGTTGCAGCCAGGACATTGAGCCCTCTACAAGTGCAAACTCCAAAGAAATCTGCAACACTTGTCTTCTTAGAATGTATATAATACAGTATGTTTATGTGTAAAATTGCTGCAACAGTGTCTCTCTAAAGGCCCATACACACTAGAAGATTTTCATTTTAAAAAACTTTGCCAAAATCTGTGAAAGATATATCTTTCACCAAAGTAGTGCGTACACACTGAGCTATTTTGGTACTTGTTTAGTTTCACGGCGGCACTTCCCAGCAGATCGCATCGTATGCAAATCGAACGCAAATCACACGCAACATCATCGCTAGACATGTTGGTAAAACCATCCGACAAGATACTTTGATAGCGATGATGCAGGAGCACGCATCATCGCTAGTCGGCAATCTCTGTGGCATACACACTTTCAGCTGAAAATCGCTCAAAATGGCTGTTTTGGACGATTTTCAGGTGAAAATCTACAAGTGTGTATGGGCCTTAAGTTTTCAACATTCACTTTCAAATCTTATTCCAAGTATCAGGTGTTAGACTTAAGGCCAGGAGGGGACCTTGCACAAGGATGCAAGAAAAGACTGATTATGTCTTTTCTAGGGCACTCTTTATAAATAATTTGTGGGGGTTTTTTCGTTTTCACCGGCGTCTCTCATTCTGACAGATGCAGTACTATCTTCTGCAAATGCAAAAGCATCAGAATTAATAACTGCATCTGTTTCAGAACAGCAGAAACCGTTACATTCTTCCTTCTTTCTGGGTGACATCTGATATTTAT
Organism: Crinia signifera; assembly: GCF_055691185.1. Lineage (NCBI taxonomy): Eukaryota > Metazoa > Chordata > Amphibia > Anura > Myobatrachidae > Crinia > Crinia signifera. Next base: position 94,624,396 of record NC_139223.1, on the reverse strand, counting down.
CTCTCATCTGCCATTTGATGCCTACAAGGCAAATGTCAGACAGCAGAATAAAAACGGTATGAGCACCCCAGAATCTCTTTATCTTAGAGGTACACATATCAATTGAACTCCTCCATCCTCGTTGGTTCATTGTGAGCTTTCTCAGTCAGACAGCCGTGCGGACACTCTGCGCTGCAGGCTTGCAACAGAGACGCCCTGAGCAGTCATTGTTGACAAGTAGTAGCCAACACTACTCTGCATCTATATCTTAGTGCAGGTAATACGGATGGATCTAACTCTCATTTAGTATTTGACGTTTATACAGGATACTGGAAAGCAGAGGGGACCCATTTTGAGATGAATGCACACTGCATGTCTCTTCTGTTAAATTCTCTGGGATAGAACTGTATTAGAGCAATCTAAACTGTACTGTTACCATTTACTTGTTATGATTTACACTTTAGAACAAGGGTGGGGAGTGGTCCGCCCGGCGGCTTTGCCCGGGAGTCAAGTACAGGGGAAAAGGTTGGTAGTTCTCAGGAGATTCCTCTTAATCAACAGCAGCAGGAGACTGTCAGTCCAATTCAGTGGCAGCCGCCGGAGCGTGGGATGGCTGCAGCAGGACAATTTGTAAGAGAAATTTTTACATATTGCCCCCGAAGGATTTTTTCCACATACAACGGCCCATGGCACAAAAAAGATTCCCCACCCCTGCTTTAGAACATTGAACTGTTTGTATTGGAAACAGTATCCACATATCCTACACCTCCTAGCTTAGTTACTTTGTTCTGATGAAAAATATAGAAGTGTCAGGAATTGTATCCATAAACAAATTAGTTTCAGCCCGCTAAATAAATAAAAAAAGAATTATTGTTTTTCTTGAAAAATTGAAAGGGAGATAGAAATTAGACACATATAAATGAAAACTGAGATGACCCTATGTATCTGCACAAATGCTTCATATTATGTTGTATGAGAAATGACAGCAAGGTAGGTCATTAATAGTATTCAAAAATATTTTTCGCGAACTGGAGTTATTGACCAAATAAGCAATACTAATAAATACGTTATATGATGTGACATAATAAAATGTGAATCTGTGAGCGATATGTACGAAATAGATGTAATACATTCAGTGGCGTAGCTACGTTTTGGGCGCCCCCCACCATTAGGGGGGGTGCCCCCCCCCCGCCGCCGCCCCGCCGAGCACCCCTACCCCGCCGCCCCGCCGAGCACCCCTACCCCGCCGCCCATGCAAGCCCCCCCTCAATCCCCCACAGCCTTACCTATCGTGCTGGTCCCGGCGGCTCCGTTCTTCTGCTGAGGACCACCACAAAATGGCCACCCCCATACAGCAGACAGTTTCATAGAACTGTGTGCTATATGGGGGCGGCCATTTTGTGGTGGACCTCAGCAGAAGAACGGAGCCGCCGGGACCAGCGCGATAGGTAAGTCTGCGGGGGATTGAGGGGGGGTTTAACTATAGCACTGCAGCCCCCGGCGCCCCCACATGCACAGCGCCCCCCCTGCGGTGCGGTGCTATAGTTACGCCCCTGAATACATTATTTGTTGCATAACACTGTAAAAGAGAAGGGAAAGAGCAGAGAAGGGAAACGGGGGACATGATAAAAACTTTCAAATATATCAAGGGCTCTAACAAGGTACAGGTGGGAGACATTCTTTACAGGAAGAGGAGCAGCAGACGTAGTAGTAGTTCATTTATTTATAAGGCGCCACAAAATTACAAGGTAACGTACATGGGGCCTCATTCATTCGCACGTACTACCGATGTTGCGCATCTGCGCATGTGCAGGTGGGTATCTGCGCATGAGCAGGCATATGGTGCGTGCACCCACGGCGACCTTTCGGTTCGCCGGATGCACGCACCCATGGCGGCGTGGGGCGGAGATGGGCAGGGGCGCCGGACTGCCCCATTACCATATGGGAACGCCCAGCGTTCCATGGGCGTTCCCATGAGAATGCTGGGCGTTTTCATGGGAATGAGGCAGTGACGCGGGTGTGGGGGGCAGGTAGCTGACATCACCGAAAGTCAGCTGCCCGCCCATATCCACACCAGCGTGCACGCAAATGTAAGTAGCTAAAAAGTCACTTATATATGCATGCACGGTAAACATCATTCGATGGTCGATGACCATCGAAAGATGTGGGCGGTTACCCGAGCCATGCGAATGGATGTTTATGCAAAACATCCATTCGCAGCTGTTCGGGCGAAGCCGCACTTTGAGGGGGCGGCTGGGGGGCGGTCGTTCGGCAGGCGGGGTTTGGTGGACTCGCAAGGCTGCGAATTCGCAGCCTTGCGAATCAACCAGAATAAACCCCATGGTGTGTTGATAAAATACAAAATAAATAGGGGTATAGCTGGTTGAACTAAAATCAGCATTAGTTCTGAAGTAGGTGTCGAAATTGGTAAGGAAACTAAAGAGGAAGTAGAGGAAGGGAAGAACAGGGCAGGAGCACTGGTGAGGTAAAGAGGTAGGGTGAGTACGTGAGGAAGGAGGGCCCTGCTCATAAGAGTTAACAGACTAAAAGCAGGTGGGTGGAGGAATGAAAAACAATAGGATATGTAGGAATGGATGGGAATGGATGGAGGGGTAGGGTAGGCAGGATAGGAGGAACGAGAGAGGTTAGGAGGAGGTGGGATAGGCTAGTCGGAAGAAGTGGGTTTTGAGGGAGCGCTTCAAGGAGGTACAATAAGGGAATCAGAAAGCCTGATGGGTGGCGGGAGGTTGTTCCAGTGCAGGGGGCAGCACGAGAGAAGTCTTGGACATAGGAGTGTGAGGAGGTGATTAGGTGAGAGGTCAGGTGGCGGTCAGCAGCGGAGCGAAGAGGACGGGAGGGAGTGTGGATAGAGATCAGTGAAGAGAGGTAAGAAGAGGTGGAGGAGGAGAGAGCCTTGTAGGTGGTGGTGAGGAGTTTAAAGAGAGCTTGGAAAGGAATGGAGAGCCAGTGAAGAGATCGACAGAGGGGGGAGGCAGAGGTAGAGCGGTGGGAAAGGAAGACGAGCCTAGCAGTGGCATTAAGAATGGAATGGAGAGCGGCAAGGCAGGCGAGAGGTAGCCCAGAGAGAAAGATGTTGCAGTAGTCAAGGCGGGAGATGACAAGAGAGTGAATGAGAATTTTGGTCACGTCAGTGGAGAGGAATGGTCTAATGCGCAAGATGTTGTGGAGGTGAAAGTGGCAAGATTGTGAGAGAGCACGAATGTGGGGGGTGAAAGAGAGGGAGGAGTCAATGATGACACCAAGGCAGCATGTTTGGTCGATGGAGGTGATGTGACAGAGGAAGGAAGAACAAAAAGGCTTTTTGGGGCACACTTTACTGAAATTGATTATAAAAATTAATACATAACTTTTAATGGAGAATTGGTGCTAAAACAAATGTACGTAGTGGATTAAATCAACAAATTACACATCATAAGACATCTTGTATTTATCAAGACACTTGTGGCGAAAATAACAAAGGCAAAGTTTTTATGCTCCCTTGGTAATGAAACAATATATAAAAAGATACATCATATCTCGATTGGTATGAAGTGACCGGAGCAGAGAGAGTCAAAGACGCATGACACTTGTCCCTTGCTGCTGGTGTTAATATTGTTCCCGGTACAAAGAAATAGTAAAAAGAATAGAGGACTCCCTTAGTCAGACAGAGGTGTATCTGCTGTCCACGTTTGATTACAGCAACTGGTATTCCCAAATGGTCTCCCAAAGAGGTACTAGCCAGTCCAATCACTGCTTAGCTGCTGAGTGCGGGATGGGATTCAGGCGGGCCAGTGATGAATGGCCGTATTTAACACGGATGAGAGTACCATAGTGCCTTATTGTGGGAAGCCAAGATGTGCTTCTGCTTTTTGTTCAGCAAACACTCGATCACCCTGTTGCTTTATGCATTGCAGGAGCTAATTTCACTTAATTACTAAAGTACGCTATATTCTCTCTCCACCACCATCTAATTGGCCCGCATTTCTATCAGTCAATCCTTTGACTGATGTTCATTGGCCGTACCCTCTCTATATAGATAGACCGGGGGAATCCCTGGATCACACGTCATCTGTGATCAAGCCTACCGGCGAAACACGTGTAAGAGGAACATGCCTCTGACATGCCTCCCTCCTGCCGAGTCCCGGCGCAATACTCTGCTCTCTTCGCTTCCAAAGTCCTGGACGCCACCAATACACAAGCGCCCACACAGGCAATCCGCCATCAGCTGAATATAACATCTCCTGGGCAGGTAAAATACTGCTGGCTAGCCCGACTTGGAGACCATAGTCTGCACCCGCATTTTACCAAGTGAATGTGGGTACATGCAGCGTGGACTCAGCCGCGGCAGCCAGCACTATCAGCGGCCATTCATAGCCTCAATTTTGGAGCATAGCTCTGATTGTTTTGTTTTGACAGCCACCCCTGATTTTTGCAAATATCTGTAAACTAGCAGTGTATTCTATACTGGTGGCTCTATCGTTATGCTCTGCGCTAAGTGAGCACCAATACATGCTGCATTAATTGTGTTTCTATGGCATTTCTTTTTGCCCTTCTGGATGTGTGCTGTCTAAACTACCTACGCTAGTTGCCCTAATGGTTAGGGTCCACGCTGCATGTACCCACATTCACTTGGTGAAATGCGGGTGCAGACTATGGTCTCCAAGTCGGGCTAGCCAGCAGTATTTTACCTGCCCAGGAGATGTTATATTCAGCTGATGGCAGATTGCCTGTGTGGGCGCTTGTGTATTTGTGGCGTCCAGGACTTTGGAAGCGAAGAGAGCAGAGTATTGCGCCGGGACTCGGCAGGAGGGAGGCGTGTCAGAGGCGTGTTCCTCTTACACGTGTTTCGCCGGTAGGCTTGATCACAGATGACGTGTGATCCAGGGATTCCCCCGGTCTATCTATAAAGAGAGGGTACGGCCAATGAACATCAGTCAAAGGATTGACTGATAGAAATGCGGGCCAATTAGATGGTGGTGGAGAGAGAATATAGAGTACTTTAGTAATTAGGTGAAATTAGCTCCTGCAATGCATAAAGCAACAGGGTGATCAAGTGTTTGCTGAACAAAAAGCAGAAGCACATCTTGGCTTCCCACTATAAGGCACTGTGGTACTCTCATCCGTGTTAAATACGGCCATACATCACTGGCCCGCCTGAATCCCATCCCGCACTCAGCAGCTAAGCAGTGATTGGACTGGCTAGTACCTCTTTGGGAGACCATTTGGGAATACCAGTTGCTGTAATCAAACGTGGACAGCAGATACACCTCTGTCTGACTAAGGGAGTCCTCTATTCTTTTTACTATTTCTTTGTACCGGGAACAATATTAACACCAGCAGCAAGGGACAAGTTTCATGCGTCTTTGACTCTCTCTGCTCCGGTCACTTCATACCAATCGAGATATGATGTATCTTTTTATATATTGTTTCATTACCAAGGGAGCATAAAAACTTTGCCTTTGTTGTTTTCGCCACAAGTGTCTTGATAAATACAAGATGTCTTATGATGTGTAATTTGTTGATTTAATCCAATACGTACATTTGTTTTAGCACCAATTCTCCATTAAAAGTTATGTATTAATTTTTATAATCAATTTCAGTAAAGTGTGCCCCAAAAAGTCTTTTTGTTCTTCCTTACTCTGTCACATTGTGACTTGTTTTTCTGTCAGTTGCTATGCTGAACATTTTGGGAGCACCGCCAACCAAACACCACTCTACATTTGTTTATTAGTGGTAATTACGTTGGTCATATCAGATTACGTATGTGATTATTAATTCTATGCATTCACCAGTGCCACTCCCGACCCACATTGTATAAATTCGATGGAGGTGATCTCGGTTTCACCAATGCTGATGGAGATAGTGGGAAAAGAGGGGATGTTCGGGGGATGGAAGATTAGAAGTTTAGTTTTAGCCATGTCTAGTTTCAGGAAGCCTTGGTTCATCCAGGCTGAGATGGCCGTGAGGCATTCGGAGACCTTGGACAGGAGTGATGGGGATAGGTTGGGGGAGGATAGATAGATTAGAGTATCATCAGCATAAAGGTGGTAATGGAAGCCGTAGGAGCTGAGGAGGGTGCCCAGAGAGGTGGTGTAGGGGGAGAAGAGGAGAGGGCCAAGGACTGACCCTTAGGGAACACCGACTGGCTGCGGGGTAGTAGGAGGGGGGGAGCTCGGAGTGGAGACGGAGAAGGAGCGATCGGAAAAGTATGAGGTGAACCCGGAGAAGACCATGCCAGTGGTGCCAAAGGAGCGGAGGGTATTGAGCAGGAGAGGGTGGTCAACAGTGTCAAAGGCAGCTGACAGATCAAGCTGGATGAGGATAGAGAAGAGGCTTTGGATTTAGCCGATAGTAGATCGTTAGTGACTTTGCTCAGGGCAGTTTCAGTGGAATGTAAAGGGCGGAACCTGGATTGGAGGGGGTCTAGAATGGAGTTAGCAGTAAGGTGGCTTAGGAGACGATTATAGGCCAGATGTTCTAGGAGTTTGGAGGGAGATGGGCCTGTAGTTGGACAGAGAGTTGGGGTTCAGATTTGTTTTTTTTTTGAGAATTGGGGAGACAAGAGCGTGTCTCCCCCAATAAATTTGGGGGAGGAGGAGGGGGGGAGGACATAGTTACAGGCAATGTCCGGGGTACTAATAAGAGTAATATTGTGGGTAATTCATGGGGTGCTCCAGGAATATTATTTAATAACAGTAATATTACCTCATTACAGCTCTTAGGTACAGATGAACTTAGGGTATGGGACGGAGTTACCGACTTTGGAAGAAGTTTCAAAACTGTAAATAGGTCGGACAGTGGGAATGGTGGGGAGGCCTGTAGAGAGACTACTAAGTGGGAGGTGGGTACGAGGAAATTAGTAAAGAATACAAATAAGTCCAGAGGAGAATTTCAACACAATGTTAGGGACGCAAATAAACATAAATTAAAATGCCTACTGGCTAATGCAAGAAGCTTAGCAGGTAAAATAGGGGAACTTGAAACTGTGGTCACTAGGGATGATTATGACATTATTGGTATTACAGAAACATGGTGTAACGAGTCGCACAATTGGGCATTATACATGGAGGGATATACACTCTAAAGAAAAGACAGGGAAAATAGAAAGGGCGGGGGGGGGGGGTGCCTAGACAGTATGTAAAACTGATAACCGACAATAACAAAAAACCTAATAACAGAATTTTAATAGGGATATGCTATAGACCACCAAACATAAATGAAGGGGACGAGTCTCTTCTTTTAAACAAAATCAAACAATCATCAGATCAGGGTCAGGTATTTATTATGGTGATTTCAATTTACCTGATATTGAATGGTAAAATGAAACATGTAAAACAGCAAGAAGCAGTGGGTTCCTAAGCTTACTTAAACACCAGTTTATCACACAAACGGTAGAAGCTCCAACTCGTAATAAGGCAATATTGTATTTGGTTTTAACAAATAACATAGATATAGTTTCAAACACAAAAGTAATTGAACACCTAGGGAACAGTGACCACAATATGGTTTCACTGGAAATCAACTTCAGTAAATTACATCATAATAGATCGACAAAAATAGTAAACTTCAGAAAAGCTAACTTCTAATTATTCAGAGAAGCCAAAAAAAAAATTGTGTGGGAAACAGTTTTTGAGGGGATAAATGCTGAGGAAATGTGGGATACTCTAAAAAATGTACTCGAATCATTAACTATTAAATACATTCCTAAAGTAACTAAGGGTAAATTCAATAAAAAAAAGCCACCATGGTTGGACAAAAAAGTTAGGTCAGCAATCAACAATAAAACAAGAGCATTCTATAAAAATAACTTAAATGAGGAGGCATACACCAAATACAAAGAATCAAACAAAATTTGCAAAGGGGTAATCAAAGTAGCTAAAAGGGATTATGAAGAGCGCATAGCCACTGAAAGTAAAACTAACCCCAAAAAGTTTTTCAAATACATAAATAGTAAACCTATAATTAAGGACAACATAGGCCCACTAACCAATATCAATGGAAGTTTTACGGAGGACAAGGGAAAAGCAGAACTGTTAAATAAGTTCTTCTCATCAATGTTTACTAAGGAAAAGTAGACTGTGGAACGCACACATACAGATGGAGTGCAGGTCATTCAGCCGGGGGCTGGCTATTCCATTGCCAGTCCCTGTCAGCTGACACGTGCCCCAATGCGTCAGAGCTCCCCTTTGCTGCCATTGCCGTCCCCACTGCCATCCGAATCCCCCTAACCTGGCCCATCTCCCTGAAGCGGAGACGGGCAGAGTCATGCTGGCGAGAGCCGAGCAAGCATGAGAGGGGCTCCATCTGTACCACAAATGGGATGAACAAGCCGGACCTCAATATTGAATTCTCTACCGAGGAAATAATATTGAGGCTCAGCAAAATCAAAACAAATAAAACACCTTGGCCCGATGGGATTCATCCTAGGGTACTAAAGGAATTAAGGGAGGAATTAGCTTCCCCTCTACATTATATCTTTGATAATTTACTATCATCAGGAAAGATGCCAAAAGACTGGAGAATAGCAGAGATAGTGCCATTATTTAAAAAAGGAAAAAAGGAGGATCCCGCTAATGACAGACCTGTTAGTTTAACATCAATAGTGGGTAAACTATTTGAAGGATTTTTAAGAGATGGTATCCAGGAATATTTAGACCTTCATAGTTTACTCAGTAATAACCAGCATGGGTTCGTGAAAAATCGTTCATGCCAAACTAATCTACTTCTTTGAAGAGGTTAGCAAAAACCTTGCTAATGGAAACGTTGTAGATGTGATTTTCCTAGATTTTGCTAAAGCCTTCTACACAGTACTACACAAGAGGTTGATAAATAAAATGGAAGACATGGGATTAGAGGCAAATATCTGTAGATGGGTAGGGAACTGGCGGTGTAATAGAGAACAAAGAGGTTGTGAACAGTGCCGTATCAAATATGATACCAGTACTAAGTGGAGTGCCCCAGGGTTCGGTTCTTGGGCCCGGATAGGTATGGGATAGGAGGGGTGAGGAGCAGTAGGAGAAAGTGAAGTTTATTTATTTATTTATTAGCAGTTTCTTATATAGCGCACACAGATTCCGCAGCGCTTGAGAGATTAACAGCCATGAGGACCAGAGGGGAGAGGGTAGATTAGTGAAAGCAGACAGAAAGCAGGGATTTGGGAAGACAGACAGTGTCTGTAGTAGATTGCGAGGATATGGTAGATAACAGAGTGAGATAGCTTGGGATATGAAAGAGAAGATAACAGGCAAAGAACAGCTGTCAGACAAGTGGGTAAAATCAGGTTGATTGAGTAATCCAATTAAGTATGAAACAACAAGCGAGAGGATGAAAGGAACAGAGGTCAGAAGTGAGGCAAATGTGAGCAGTCATGAAGAGGGAAACAGAGTGCAATAAATGTATGGCAAAGATAAGAGAAAATAACAGTGAATGAGTAAAATTAAATACAATTTTGGATAAGATATAGATAAAATTAATTAAATGTCAAAATTAAGCAACAGGTTACAATAAAATAAAAAGAAGATGCATAAATCACAATAAAATTTAACACAAAATTCTAAATTTTCTTATTCTAACTCACTAGCTTCTGTTTCAAACTCACAAGTCACTTAAGTATTTAAGCTTCACTTTAGTCTGCAAGCTTCTCTCTCAATGAGCAAGCTCCAAATGAGTCTGCTCACTTCTTATATAGTATGTCAGGCAGCTGTTACACTCAGCTCCTCCCCCTAATCTCTCTTCACACCTAGATTTAGCTCCTCCTCCTAGTTTCTGTTCACACCTAGTAAAATACACTATACAGATACAGGCACAACCAAAATTACACTCAGATTTATACCTCAAAATTACAGTCTCTATATAGATAGACAGATAAAGAATATAAGACAGACAGAATACAAGATCAACTTACCAGCTTCTGTTTCAAATTCACAAGTCACTTACGTATTCAAGCTTCACTTTAGTCTGCAATCTTCTCTCTCAATGAGCAAGCTCCAAATGAGTCTGCTCACTACTTATATCATATGCAAAGTAGGAGAGAGGGGAAAGAGGACTGTTTTTGTGGGGCACTCTTGAAATGTAGTTAATTATTAAATCGTAACTTTTAATTTTTATTTAGAAAAAACGTTTTGGGGACATACACAATGGTGTAAGCAAAACAACAAACAATACAGGACTGACAACATGGAAATTGCAATGAGCTTTGTAAATATATGCTATGCAATGGGAGAGTAAGTTCTAGATAGTAGAACAAACGTTAAAAAGGTGTGCCTAGTAGAGCTAACCGCTATATTACTAGGATTCGTCTCAAGGGAAATTGTATATTTAAAGGCTAATATTCCCTATTTGGACTGCTGAGTGTGGAAGCACTTCACAGGTATTCTATAATAGGCTTGGTTCAAAATCCAACATTCAGATGTAGTTCTACCAAATTGCAGTAATAATCAAAAGTTGTGCAATAGATTGCACCAATTTATACTGTGCAGTCAATAAGCAAAAACTGTTTTGTAGTGGATTGCCCCAATTTTTGGTAAGCTGCAGAATCTGACTTGTTGCTAGAAAAACCTATTCAGGTTCAAAATCCATCATTCAAAAACAGTTGTAGCAAATCAGAGCGGTTGTACAATAGATTGCACCAGTTTGTATTCTGCAATCAATAAATCCAATCAATTGTGCAATAAATTGCACCAATTTATGCTGTGCAATAAAAGAGTGTCACACAAAATCCAGCAAGTCTGTGTTGTAACGTTGTTAGGCTACAGAGTGTAACTTTCTATCAACAATGCAACAAATTGTTTGAGAGAACCTGTTACTTTCGAGATCCAGAGAGCTGCTGGTGGGGAACAGGTTGCAATAACAGGTTGCAATTCCAGCCAATCAGCAGCTGCCCATTCATTTGAATAGGAGTTTTGATATATCCCGCTACCACAGCCCCTCTCTTCGGCTGCCAGTGGAGAGGGGAGAGCGCCTCTCCTGTCCAGGGCTTCCCTGTTCTGCAAATTATAGGTGTGTGCCAGTGGTGCAGCACAGCTGATCGGCCCTGATTGGATGAGCTACATCATGGGTGCTAAAAAGCACTCGTGATATGCCGCTGATGGGTCCAATCCGATAGATCGTATGTGTGAATCTACAGCAGGCCTGGCCAACCTGTGGCTCTCCAGATGTTGTGAAACTACAAATCCCAGCATGCCTTGCCACAGTTTTAACACTACCTTATAGCAAAACTGTGGCAAGGCATGATGGGATTTGTAGTTTCACAACATCTCGAGAGCCACAGCTTGGCCAGGCCTGATCTACACGATCTGATCCGATGCACAAGAAAATGTTCATCGGATCCAACCTTCTGACAAATACCTCTAATTTGGCCACTATTCATCCGATATATTGGGCCAATCCGTCCAAATCGGATGAAAACAGGCCAAATCGAATCTGTGTATGGGCACCATACCAAACTGATACAATGAATGTTAGATGTATTCTGGGGCATCACTGGGGTCAATGACACCTGTTGTGATGACAATCCCCCCCACCAAGCGTGCCTGATTATTGGATTAGTAGGAGGGTGGCTCAGTCCCATTGTCCTCACTTTAGGGATGTTCCCAGCATTCCTGGAAATGCTGGGCTGTCCCTCATCTGGCTGCACTGCCAGCTACTACTCAGTGACAAGTGCTGCAGGTAATGTCGCAGTGCAGCACCCAGCTCTTGTTACTGAGTAGAAGATAGCATTTTTGGTATTACCCCTTGGAGGGTGTATTGTTTCAGCAAAGATAATTTTGTATTCTGATTGGTAGATAGCTCCAGCCATCCACCAATCATCAAGTTGACAGCCATTCACTGTCTAGCTGCAGGCTAGGAAGCAGTTACAGAATGTTGCACTCTGATTGGTGGAAGAGAATACAGCCTGGTCACTCTGAAATCTCTGCACCCTCCCAAGAAAATCAGGAGGCAAATGCTCACAGCCCAATCTGCCCCAGCTCCAAGGCCCCTAGAATTGGGCACCATTGGGCAGCTGCTCATTAAGCCCATATGTTAAGATAGCCCTGTTGTACAATGCTGCATAACTTACCTAATATTTTCTAACCCTAAAGTTGCTTTCCCTCACTCTTGCAAACCTTACCACCACATTCTGGAATTAGAGATTTTTCCTGTTTGTATTTAAATAACATGCTCTACTCTTTTGCTGTGTAGACACGGTGAGATTTGACATTCGATTTTGACTATATAGTCAAAATTGCATGCAGATCGTATGCTGATCGTAAGCAGATCGCATGCAGATCTCATGTTTTTTACCTTTTGATCCCGATGCGCGCTCCCGTTTACAGCACAAATCAAAACTCAGATAGACAGGGCAGCAATGACTATATAGCGCAAATCTAATGCTGATTGTATGAATTGTATGTTAAAAGTACAGAGATAGCAAAGATTGCATAGCACTCGAATCTTATGGTGTGTACACACGGTCAGATGTGCCTTAAGATACTATCCACGATCAGATCAGAACGGAATCAGATCGCAAGGCACATCCGATTTGCATACAAGTCTGACTATATAGTGCAGATCTGCACTATATAGTCAAGGCAGACAAGACTTTCTGCCTTGCGATACGTGAACGCGCATCTGGATCGGATCGGGATCGCAAGGGTTAAAACCCTTGCGATCTATTCCGATCCGATGTTGACTATATCGTCAACATCGGAAGGCAAATAGTACCATGTGTACACACTATTAAGTCGAATAGCAAGGGAATCTCACCGTGTGTACACACCATAAAACTATTTTGTAACATGTAACCTTCAGACTGTTTACATGATTCAAAGCTGAAACATGTTTTACTTTTATTGCTTTTCTATAACTATTTTAAATTAACATTTATTTGTTTTTTGTTATTATATTTGAACTAATAGTTACACTTTGTTGATGAATGCCATTTGCTCTTATTTTGCAAACATATGTAAATGTTACCTTATTTTTTCTCTGAAATGCATGGGTTAATGAAGCCTCACCTTATTTCACACATCTATGTCCTTGAAAACATTTTCATTGATTGGTTTTGCAATAGCTAGTTTTGTGTGAGCGCGGTTTGAGATAATCTAAGCCACATCCAAAGTGAATGGGATTTTCATATTTAATGTGCCTTTAGTGCAAGTCAAGAAATGGAAAAAAAAAGAAATATTTACAAAGTCAATTGGATTCATCCTATGCTTGAATTCATATTACGTGTTTAAAAAAATATTATCTTTTGCTGTTTCTGGAAATATTTTACAAATGTTCCCCCCAAAATAACATTTGGCTATTGCTAATAGCATTTAAATTGAATATGTATTAAAAGATAAAATAACTAATAAGGCCACAACACAAAGACCCAAATACAATGTGACATTTATTTATGTACAGTATAGTGAAATTCACAAAATTGATTTATAAAATAAGTGTGTATTTATAATATAGTGTGATAAATCAAAAAGGCAGGTACAGAAGTTTTCCATACGCCTTAATTGTTTTTAAATCTACATAGAAATCATATTAAAAGATGAACTAAAGTCTCATACAACTAACCAATGCAGCAGAAATTATTAACTGAAATGGGGGAACCAGTCTTTTGGAACCAAAGCCTTCCCACCGTTATAAACAGCAGATATATAATTCAATTAAGTATCTATTTACTAAGCCTTGGAGAGATATAGGGGCCGGTTTATTAAAATTATGTATACTAAGGTAATGAGAAAGCGAGTGTTTTCACACTATTTTCTCGTTATTTTAGTATCACTTAAATGCATTAAAGGGCTTTTGGAGCAGTTCCCGGGAAACTGCTCCAAACCCTTTCATTTGCATTTTGTTGACTTTCCCCATACTTAAAATAGAAAATACGAACTGATTCAGTTTACAAACCCCCCCCCCCCCCCCCGCCCCGCCCACAGTAAGCACTATGTGGATCAGTGATTTTTTTTTTTCCAGACGTCTTTTCCCCTACTGATTCCACCTCAAATACAAAAGGGAAATGGCATGCGCGAAAACTACTATGATTAAATAATGATTGGCAAATCATTGTAATTTTTTTCACCTGGCAAAACCAAAAATGGCAATGATTGAATACTTCCCTATGACTGCAGTATGGGTTCCAGATCTTGTTTTTTTAATATATATACTTTTTTTGTCATGATCGTCAGCGTGTATTTTACTTCTGCCGATACTTTGTGCAAATGATGCATCTTATATTTATACTAAACTCTCCGCTGCCTTCAGTAGAATACATGCATACTACTTTGCATGTAAAGTGTAAAAACAAACATGATGCTCCTCAAAATAGGCATGTTAAGCTCCGCATCAGGTCCATAATGTCTAAGATCATATACTGCCGAGCAGTGGCAGGTTTACCACTAGGCAACATAGGTGCCCGCTTAGGACTTATTTTGCACACAATCTCAATAATAATTACCCGGGACATAAATTATGCATTTTCCTAACTCCTAATAACTTTGTGTAGCACACTCTGTATGTAAGATGCCAGGAAACACATTATTGCAATCCCATATCTCTACCAAAGGTTCCCAACATCTGCATATCAGACTCTAATGTCTTATTTTTAACAATATTAGGTGATGTTTGCACACAAACCATTTTGTCATGCTTGGTCGACTGACACAAGGGAATATTTGCAGGCCAATATATGTGAAGCGTACGCCACCGTGCTCAGACGCACATCCTCTCACGATCAGGGAGACACGCTGAGTCTCCGAGCGAAAAAGGTTAAGATCCGTCCCGTGCACTGTGGCGTACGCTCAAATGTATGCCACTCCCCTTTGTCGGTCTCTGAGACCGTCCGTGTGCAGTTGTTCTGTGGGCGGACTTAGGCCCTTATTCAGATCTGATCGCAGTACAAATTTGTTCTCAAAATGGGCAAAACTATGTGCACTGCAGGTGGGGCAGATGTAACATGTGCAGAGAGAGTTAATTTGTGCAAGTTATTTTGTTTCTGTGCAGGGTAAATACTGGCTGCATTATTTTTACACTGCAATTCAGATTTCAGTTTCAACACAACCCCACCCAAATTTAACTCTCTCTGCACATGTTATATCTGCCCCACCTGCAGTGCACATGGTTTTGCCCATTTTGAGAACAAATTTGTACTACGATCATATCTGAATAAGGGCCTTACACTCACCGTGAGAGTGAGGAAAACGCTCGGTGTGCACGTCCGTACGCACGTTTCACCGATCTGATCAGAATAAGGCCCAAAGAGAGTGAGGGTGTGAGATGGGGATAATGTGGGAGGGAGCATGGGGCAGTATTAGCAGGGCAGGGGTAGAGCTGTATGTGGGTATGAGGGAGGCACTATGAGCTGGGCGCTAGGAGGAGTTTATGTGGCTGAACTGAGGCTATAATACAGCATAAGGGGATATTTAGCGCTGGGTACATAGGGCAGAGGTATGAGGCCTGAGGCACCAGCGTGGTAATCCCTGCAGCACAGCCGGATAATGGTGACATTACAGCGCAGCACCCAGGTATCTGCTCTGTATAACCTATCTTCCTCCCCCCCCCCTTGGTTCCCACATTATACACACCACAGGGCACCCCGGTACATATCCACACATGCATACCCCGCAGCACAGTACATACCATGGGTCGCTCAGCCAGCAGAGACTCGCACACATGCTGCACATGTGCACAGGAAGTAGCCAGACCCAACTCTCCTCCTCCACCCAGATATATAGTGTCTGTAGTCCTGGAACCGCCAGAGGGGAAGAATCTAGCAACTGCCTAGCTCTCAGGCTACGCCAAGATGGCCACCATCAGCTTGCCTTACCTCTAGTAGCTACAGTTAAAACCCACGTGTGACAGAGAGAGAATCTTCTCACACTGGCTGCCTGTGGAAGTCTCACTGTCCGAGATGGCGGGGGATCCCTGATTCTGCCTCACAGTTGCCCCTGGGAGAATGCAACTTTCTGCACAAAATAGGCCCACAAGGCCATTTGCCAGAAGTGCCAGATGGTTAGTCCAGCCCTGGTTACAGCCCAAACATGACGGTAAGAAAACACCTAGGTAACAGCGATCACAATATGGTCATATTACAAATTTTCCAAAAACAGCAATACAAAAGACCAACTAGAACAATAAACTTCAGGGAAGCTAATGCTCAGGCAGTCGCAGAGCATGTATTTAGAAGGCATTATTTGAGGGGAAGAACACCGAGGAAGTGTGGGAAACCTTGAAACACACTGGAAACATTTACAGTATACATAAGTTTATTCGCCTGGGTAATAAAGGAAAGAGTATTAGGTTTAAACCGATGTGGTTAAAATAAGGTAAGGGAAGTAATGGAGAGAAAGAATAGAGCATTCAAACTAGAAAAGTAAAATAGAACAGAGGAGTTATTCCACTTATACAAAGAGTGCAATACAACTTGTAAAAAGGAAATCGGAGCAGCAAAAAGAGATAATGAAAAGAAAATTGCTTTAGAAAGCCAGACTAACCCTAAACAAGTTTAAGTATATTAATGGTTAAAGGTTAAGAAAAGATAATATTGGACCCATAATAAATGACAAAGGTGAAAGATTTAGTGATGCTAAGTCAAACACAGAAGAAACAAACACCTTTTTTTCATCAGTGTATACAAGAGAGGAACAAACGGGAAATATTAAACACCAATAACAATGATAATACATTGTTACTATACTGTATATGGAGTTTACTGAGGACGATTTCTGTAAACGACTAAGCAAAATAAAAATGAATCCCCCGAACTAGATGGAATTCTCTAAAGGTTTCTAATGGAAACCTTTGGAGAATTAGAAAATAGCTATACCATTATATTTTTGTTAACTAAATGTTATCTGGCTTAGTATCAAAGGACTGGTGAATAGCAGAAGTACAGATGTAGTAGTCACCGCCGGTCCCCCTCGCCGCCTCGACACCCCCCCGCCCCGAACTGGGCAGCATCTCCCTGAAGCAGAGACAGGCAGGGAGACGCTGCCCAGCCACCGTGATACTGAGATGCATGTGCGCGTGAGACACACGTGCACGTGAGAGGCACGCGCATCCCAGTCCCTATCGCCGGCGCTCACTGGTGAAAGGGATCTGGCAGGCACCGGGCAAAGATGTAGCCTACTACATCTGTAGTATCATATTTAAAAAGGGAAATAAAACACTCCCAGGTAATAATATATTGGTAAGCTTTACATTAATAGTCAGTTATTGCAGGATGTATTAAGGGATCACATTCAAGAATACTAAATGTGCAACAATATTAATACTGGGAACCAACATGGATTTGTGTGGGACAGTTCGGGGGAAATTTAGTAAGAAAAATTAGTGAATTTTTTTTGGGGGGGGCGTATTTGTATTGATGGGACTTTCGTATCTGTATTTACAAATACGAATGATTACACCATCGATAGAATACGACAGAAATCACCATTCAAAAGAATGGTGATTCCTGATTTACTAAGCGGCCGTATTGAAAATATAGCCGCTAATTAGCGTAAAACACATTTTATTTTCCTGTCTTATCTGGCTTTAGCCTGCACGGATCAGTCAGATCCGTGCAGGCTTCAGTGTAAAAATAAAATAGAAAAATAAATAAATAAATAAAATAGCGTGGGGTCCCCCCACAGCCGTAACCAGCACCAGGCTGAAAGAGCCGGGGCCGGTAATAAAAAATCAGGAAACCCCAGCAAATAGGGCTTCGCTGATTTTTAAAACCAGCCCCAGGCTCCAGGTCTGGGGCTGGTTCCCAAAATATGGGTGACAAAATGAGTAGGGGATTCCCGTTTTAAGAACCAGCCCCAGGCCAAACCAGCCAGCAGGGTAATGTGACAGCCGGGGGACACTTATTAGAAACCATCTCCCCACTGACCAGTCAGCCTGGCCAGGGGCCCTGGGGGAGTGGGGACACCCCCCCCCCCCCTCCAGGACTTACCTGACCATGCTGAAGCCTGGTGCTGTCCCCCGTGACCCTGTGCGGTGGTTGCCGGGCTGATCTTTGTGTAAAAAAATAATAAACTATTGTTTAATACTGTGGAACTATGAGTCCCAGCAAGCCTCCCCGGCCAGCTGGGACTTGGAGAACCACGAGTCCCAGCATGTGGCATTAAAGGGCCCGCTATAGTACAGCACTTGTAGTACAGCACTTGTAGTTCCACAGTAGTAAAAATAGTCAAGTAAACACACACTGACACACTTTTACACTCTGCAGCCTGCAAGGATCTGACTGATCCGTGCAGACGGGATGCAGTCAAAATCCCGACGGTCAAAATCCCGAATGGCTCAAAATACCGACAAGGACAAAATGCCGACATTTAAAATCCCGACAGGGTCAAAATGCCGACATTTAAAATCCCGACAGGGTCAAAATCCCAACATATAGAATGTACAGGTGAAACAGTCTACATGACTTTCAGTCGACAGGTGCGAGGTCGACATGGGTTTTTTCACTGTTTTTTGAACCGACATGTGCCAACAGGCGGTATTTCATGCCCTTCCATCCACTAGGGCGTGGTGGGAGAATAAAATAGTGTGCCCGAAGCATAGCAAGCGAAGCGAGCGTTGTGAGGGGCTGCGGTTCACTTCCAACAGTGTACATGTCGACTGTGTCGACATTCGGGTAAAAAAACAGTGAAAAAACCCATGTCAACCTCTCACCTGTCGACCGAAAGTCATGTACACTGTTTCACCTGTACATTCTATATGTCTGGATTTTGACCCTGTAGGGATTTTAAATGTCGGGATTTTGACCCTGTCGGGATTTTAAATGTCGGGATTTTGTCCATGTCGGGATTTTGTCCTTGTCGGTATTTTGAACCATTCGGGATTTTTACCCTGTCGGGATTTTGACCGTCGGGATTTCATACCGAATCCGTGCAGACTGCCTATACGAATTCTTATTAGCGGCCGTATATACGGCCGCTAATACGAATCATTACACCATCGGAGGATTACAAAGCAGTCAATTGTATTGTTTACTAGCTGATCCACCCGGTGTTGCCCATGAAAACCTTGGGGTTTTTTTAATTTCCAAAATTGCTTTCAAATTTGTTTTACAGTATGTAAAAGGCCCAAGGTTAATTTGTTAAAACCTCCACCATATTGTTAGAATGTGTTTGCATTGATACTCAATGACAGCATTGAAATCAGGTGTGGTGTTGTTGTTTGAAACACACAGATAGCTTGTGTGTGTTGATGAATTCCACATCCACTCCAGAGATTTAGCACCTATGATGCATTTATTTTTGGTGTGTTCTGTGTGTTTCTGTGTTGTACTGTTTTTGTATGTGTGTGTTGCACTGTATGTGCGTTGGGTTGTACTGTGTGTGCTGTTATGTATGTGTCTGTATGTGTTGTGTGGTGTGTATCTGTTGAATGTGTAAGTGTTTGAGGTGCACTATGTGTGTATATATATATATATATATATGTTTGTGTAGTGTGCTGCTTGTATCTGTGCAATGTTTAAGTGTGTGTGTTGTGTGTTTCTGTATCTATGCAATGTTTAAGTGTGTGTATTCTGTGTACTGTTTTGGGTATGTGTTATACTGCAGGGACGTGCAGTCAGGGGAGGCAGAGCCTCACCTGTCATAAATCACAAAAAATAAATGAAAACAAAGATGATATTTATAACACATATACTGTGTTATAAATAACTTCTTCATATTTTTTTTAATATAATTTTTGGTGTGAGAGGCAGCGGGAGCTGTGCCTCCCGCTGACAGTTGAAAACTGTCAGCAGCGGGGGGCGGGTATAAGTTGTGGTCACCAGAAGAAGATGAAAAGCCCATTAAAAACCAACAGGGAAGCGGCACCTACACATCTGCATCAGTGACAGGGACGTGCCTTCAACCCACAACAAAGCACGCCCCTGTCACTGAGACAGCTGTGATAGGACAGCGGATCAGTCTGTCACACACTGACAGACTGATCAACTGTCACACGGGACAGGGACAGAGGCTGCTGGACCCACTAATGGCAGTCCAAGCTAGCCCAGGAGAGCGAGTTGCTGCTGGGGCAGAAGCAGCAGAGCCTGGACGCTCACCAATGCCTGCAGTGCTGGGAGCAGAGGACGGCCAGGGAACTTCTGCAGGACACGCTCCAGGAGGAGCTGTGTTGCCTGCCATGTCGCCGAGAGCAGAAGGAGCGGGTATGTAGGGGTGACCTGGTTCACCTCCCTCCTCCTGCGGCTCTTATAACACTGCGGCGGTAGTTGCGTTTTCTGGCCTCTCTCCTCCAGCCGCCGCAGCCAGTTCTCCTCATGCTGTGGCGGCTGTATCGCTGTACCCCGCCGGGAGGCTTGGCTTCCCTCCCTCCTCCAGCCACCACAGCCAGCTCTCCTCATGCTGCGGCGGCTGTACTGCTGGACCCCGCCGGGAGGCTTGGCTTCCCTCCCTCCTCCAGCCGCCGCAGCCAGCTCTCCTCGTGCTGCGGCGGCTGTATCGCTGGACCCCGCCGGGAGGCTTACATAATTATGTAGTTATAATGTTTGGTGTAGTTGTAAGCAGCAGAATATAGAGAAACTATTGCTGCATATAAATTCCAAGAAATGTATACATGAAATGCAGGGGCATGAATACATTCCCTCTGTTATTTTCCAAACAGCGTGGTGAGTTATTGCGTTTGTGTGATGTAGAGATGTAGCTTCACTTGCTGCCAACAGATGGCAGTGATTCGGTGACACACAGAAACTATATATATATATATATATATATATATATATATATATATATATATATATATATATATATATATATATATATATATATATATATATATATATAGAGAGGATACCCCTTCAATGCGCTATAGGAAATTTATGGGCAGCAGCTATGTGGGTCCCCCCTGTTAGTGGGGGAAAATAGGAGAAGAATAGCAGACAATGGACAAAGTGCGCCCTCTTGAAATAAATCCACCACCGGATAGAACAAAAAGTGACAATTCGGTCACAATACAACAGATTTAATGTATAAAATGAATAAAATATGACAATAAAACAATATATTCATCTGTGTGGAGTCATGGATTCTAAAACGGTCAATCAAGCACAAAACCCAACGCGTTTCGTCGCCAACGCGACTTCCTCAGGGGTAACCGTCTGGGTGGTGGAAATAAGCGTTATTATTTTTTATTATTTTTGCAAAATAGCAAAGACCTAAATGGTCAGTGTTGGGGGTTTATTTAGAGGTACATACCCACAAGTAACTTAGTGTCTCTCAGTCAAAGTGTGATACAGCTTTCATTAGAGAGAGAGGGAGTGGATCCTAAGCAGATCTCAATCCTTATGCCTGTCAGCATCTAGAACATAAACTGAACATATACAATATGTCAGGGAGGGAGCAAGATAGGACAGAGGGAATACTACCAATAATAGATGGAATATTAACATACCAATTTCCATACTAAATGAAGAATGAAAGATGGGGTAATATCCTGAAGAAATTCAGGATTACTCTTAGGTGTGGTACATATAGACCTAAAATAATGATGAATAATGTAAACCATAGGTATATACCAAACAGGGAAATCTGATATAGAATAAAGAATAAATTGGTGTGGATATGAGTTCAATAAATGTGGAGTTAAATTTAGAAAGTATAACTGTAGTACAGAATGGGCATTTCTCAATGAGTAACACTAGATAAAGTATTATACCCATCAGTAGTCAACATTGGACAGAATTAATATTAGGGACAAATGCTTTAAAGAGAACAAACTCCTATATGTGGATCCCCATTGGTAATTTGTGTATATCAAACACTAACCTCACAATCAATGTGACAAGCTCGCAGCAGGGAGCAACAGATCAACAATAGTTATATTCCAATGAATCTGATAGGAATAATAGGAACAAATACACCACTTTTAGGACACATAGAGTCAAGTGTCAGATGTACAACATACATGAAAACATAATACAAGCCATAGTTCTTTGGAGAGGAAAAACAGTTCTTACATACCTCACTCGCTCAGTTTAGCAGCCAGATCAGGGTCCAGACTCCAGGTAATTAAACAGGAGTAGCTAGCCCGTTTATATGGAGATGGCTTAATGACGTCACTTCCCATGTGGGATTAAACAAAAAAATTAGAATAAAGGCACAAGCTTTAAGATTTATCAGGTGTCACGGGGTCTGTTATTTTGTCCCGCTTGTGCCTTTATTCTCATTTTTTTGTTTAATCCCACATGGGAAGTGACGTCATTAAGCCATCTCCATATAAACGGGCCAGCTACTCCTGTTTAATTACCTGGAGTCTGGACCCTGATCTGGCTGCTAAACTGAGCGAGTGAGGTATGTAAGAACTGTTTTTCCTCTCCAAAGAACTATGGCTTGTATTATGTTTTCATGTATGTTGTACATCTGACACTTGACTCTATGTGTCCTAAAAGTGGTGTATTTGTTCCTATTATTCCTATCAGATTCATTGGAATATAACTATTGTTGATCTGTTGCTCCCTGCTGCGAGCTTGTCACATTGATTGTGAGGTTAGTGTTTGATATACACAAATTACCAATGGGGATCCACATATAGGAGTTTGTTCTCTTTAAAGCATTTGTCCCTAATATTAATTCTGTCCAATGTTGCCTACTGATGGGTATAATACTTTATCTAGTGTTACTCATTGAGAAATGCCCATTCTGTACTACAGTTATACTTTCTAAATTTAACTCCACATTTATTGAACTCATATCCACACCAATTTATTCTTTATTCTATATCAGATTTCCCTGTTTGGTATATACCTATGGTTTACATTATTCATCATTATTTTAGGTCTATATGTACCACACCTAAGAGTAATCCTGAATTTCTTCAGGATATTACCCCATCTTTCATTCTTCATTTAGTATGGAAATTGGTATGTTAATATTCCATCTATTATTGGTAGTATTCCCTCTGTCCTATCTTGCTCCCTCCCTGACATATTGTATATGTTCAGTTTATGTTCTAGATGCTGACAGGCATAAGGATTGAGATCTGCTTAGGATCCACTCCCTCTCTCTCTAATGAAAGCTGTATCACACTTTGACTGAGAGACACTAAGTTACTTGTGGGTATGTACCTCTAAATAAACCCCCAACACTGACCATTTAGGTCTTTGCTATTTTGCAAAAATAATAAAAAATAATAACGCTTATTTCCACCACCCAGACGGTTACCCCTGAGGAAGTCGCGTTGGCGACGAAACGCGTTGGGTTTTGTGCTTGATTGACCGTTTTAGAATCCATGACTCCACACAGATGAATATATTGTTTTATTGTCATATTTTATTCATTTTATACATTAAATCTGTTGTATTGTGACCGAATTGTCACTTTTTGTTCTATCCGGTGGTGGATTTATTTCAAGAGGGCGCACTTTGTCCATTGTCTGATATATATATATATATATATATATATATATATATATATATATATATATATATATATATATATATATATATATATATATAGGAATCTTGAGACTGGGAATGCACACTCAAAAAATTCAATTACCAGAGAGCCAGGCTCATAAATGTTAACATACATACAGTATTAGAAAGCCAGCAACATCCGCTTTTACAAAAGTGTCAAAAAGTTTAATGGCATATTTAAAGTGCAATAAACAGACATAAAAACATCCGCAGGAAAGGGGTATACTTAGCATAGCAGCAAATAAGAATAGTCCACCAGGCCGATCCTGTAAGCAATCATACCGACAGCTTTTTCGGTGCTCAACGATGTACCTTCATCATGTTTATTGCACTTTAAATATGCCATTAAAAACTTTTTGACACTTTTGTAAAACCGGATGTTGCTGGCTTTCTAATACTGAATACATATATATATATATATATATATATATATAGCTACTATGGTGAAGGTATCAGCATGGGCATCCACGGGCATTTTGTCACCAACCTGGTCAGGATAAGTAACCCAGCTTTTATTATGCAATATATTGCCATGTGTTGAATTGAACTCTCACTTGAAAAAGAGACTTTTATAAATGTTTTTAAAGTTCATTCTACTGTTTGGTGTGCGGATTTCTTTTCTCCTCCATGGGAGAAATACAATGGATATAAGAAATTTATATGGGATCTAGCACCCACCCACTGCTGTAAACATAAGTGGTGTGCGGTTTTTCTCTTGCAATTTGTATATATATATATATATATATATATATATATATATATATATATATGTGCAAAAGAATAAGAGATAGCGCACAATGAGCAGTATATTCAGGTAAAATTTATAAAGTAATAGCAGCTCACGCACATATTAGGTAAAGGATAAACAGCTTGCCAGCATGTATACACAAGGAGCAACAGGTGGATGTCTCTTCTCAAACAGCGCTGAAGCCGCAAAGCCTCCGACGTCCCATCAAACAGACTCCCAGCGCCAAGTATGTCACAGCAGAAACACGCCCGACCAGTTTCGTCTCTTCTGGACTTCGTCAGGGGGGTCGAAGTCCAGAAGAGACGAAACCGGTCGGGCATGTTTCTGCTGTGACATACTTGGAGCTGGGAGTCTGTTTGATGGGACGTCGGAGGCTTTGCGGGTTCAGCGCTGTTTGAGAAGAGACATCCACCTGTTGCTCCTTGTGTATACATGCTGGCAAGCTGTTTATCTTTTACCTAATATGTACGTGAGCTGCTATTTCTTTATAAATTTTACCTGAATATACTGCTCATTGTGTGCTATCTCTTATTCTTTTGCATACAAAACTCTATCCGTGGGATCGGTTTATTGGAGAAGCTGCACCGTACTACTATTATGATTTGAAAACATCTCTAAGGACTAGCGCAGCCTGTCTGTTTTCATATATATATATATATATATATATATATATATATATATATGCAGTGGCGGCTCCTACCTTTTTGGGGGAGTACTGCGATGCAGGCGCCCCCCTATTGCCGCCACCACTGTCTCTCCTCTGGTCCCCTGCACCTGTCCTATGATGACAGGCGCCGGGACTGGCGCATGCGCAGTACAAACATCTGTACTGCGCATGCAGCCAGCTTCTATGGGCTGCTTCGGCAACAGCCTATAGAAGGAATCTTGGTCCCGGCGCCTGTACAATATAAATGACAGACACCGGGACCAGCGCATGCGCAGTACCGATATACTGTAGGTACTGTGCATGCACAATTGCAGATTTTGCATGGCAACCCGCAGCAAGGCGTCCCGGAGGGAGGGAACACCTCCCAATGGGACTGCCTCGGTGACTGGCAGGTCAGACTTCCAATAGGAAGTCACTGCCAGTCACAGTGAAGCCAGTGCAGTCTCACAGACTGCATCTGGCTTCACTACAGTGGCAGATGTTACCTGGGGGGGGGGGGGCTGCAGCCCATAGGTAAAAACCACCACTACATATATGTAATATTCATGACAATTTAAACTGAAATTGCAGTGTATATTTATATTTTAATTTTTGATCATTTCACAGGAATTGAATCCTGAGACTACGCACCCAGATTTTCGCCTCTGGCTTACAAGTTATCCATCACCGAACTTCCCTGTGTCTGTACTACAGAACGGAGTGAAAATGACTAATGAAGCACCCAAAGGCTTGCGTTCCAACATCATCCGTTCGTACCTGATGGATCCCATCTCTGATCCTGAATTTTTCAATAGCTGCAATAAACTTGTTAGTAATGTTTATCATATTTAAATCTCCATGCACTAAAACAAAACAGTTTTTGTTTCCTCTTTACTCCACTGTTCAAATACATATTATGCAGAGTTAACTACTACTACTAATAATAATAATTACTGTACATTGTTTAACTCACGTTATACTAGTCCGTTTAGAAAGCCCAAATCACTGTCTATGCCAATTAGCATTTTAGGTAAAAAGACATTTATTATTCTATATTTTTGTGAATTTTATTAGACATACCTAGATTTATTATTAGCATATTTATTATATGGCTCCACAAGAATTCTGTAACACCTTATGAGGGGGTAACAAGTCAATAAATGCCACATGTACAGCGAAGAATATTACCAACATATAAAGATAACTATAGTGCTCAATTAGTTATTTATGCAGAGGATACAGAAAGGGAGAGGGCCCTGCTCATTCAAGTTTATAATATACTAGATGTCTAGACATAAGGAGGGATAGGGGGAAACATAGGGATAGACATAGGGAAAGCACAGGATCAGCAATTAGAAGGAAGGGTGGTAGGCTTTAATACACATTTAAAGCATATTCAATTATATTTAAAGCCCGGGTATGTGACATCAACAATTACTTTAGTACACAGGTTCTCAAGCTCAGTCCTCAGGACCCCACACAGTGCATGTTTTGCAGGCCTCCTCACAGAATTGCAACTGAAATAATTAGTTCCACCTGTGGATCTTTTAAAATGTGTCAATGAGTAATGAATGCACCTGTACACCTGCCGGGTGACCTGGACAATTTGAACTGTGTGGGGTCCTGAGGACCGAGTTTCAGAACCCCTGCTTTAGTAACAATTACAGAATGCAATGAGACAAAGGAGAAAACATTTAACCACCACTGATAAATGTATATGGTATAGACATATGTTAAGTTGCTGCATTAAACAATGTTTATATAAAATAAACCTACTTATACTGTACTCATTTCTTTTACTTAGCCCGAGTTCAAGAAAATGCTATATGGTCTGTGCTTCTTCCATGCACTGGTTCAGGAAAGACGTAAATTTGGCCCCCTTGGATGGAATATTCCTTATGAGTTTAATGAGACAGACATGAGAATTAGTGTGCAACAGCTACAGATGTTTCTAAATCAATATGAAGTAAGAATAGGTGAAAATGTCAAGTTTGTTTGTGGTCTCTTTATTTTTAATACATTGGTATGCCATTCGAACATTGACAGATGCAACTGGCAAAAATCCTCTGTGCAGAAAGAAAGAATATGTCCTTGCCATCCACCTGAATTTCTCTGTGCTAATGTCAGCAGGTCGTACAAACAGAGCTCTGAATTCGCATCAGGAACAATAGTTATTCCATCCTTGCCCCCACTGCATACTGTATTTTTCCACCATTGGTCAGAATATGTTTTAGCTGCCATAATGCACATATACCCTCCATTGTCAGCAGGGCCGGCCTGGGACCAGAAATCGGCCCTGGCATTTTGAGCACACAGGCCCACCATAGGAGACAGGACCTTTGCGTGGTGAAAAAGGGGGCATGGCCTCATGGAAAGGAGGCGTGGCATCACAAAAAGGAGGCATTACACTGCTCATTACACATTATAGAACACACCATTATGCCCATTACACATTATGCCACACAACGTAATGCACATTTCAACTTTACACCACTCACTGCAATGCCCATTCCACCACTCACTGTAATGCTTATTCCACTTTATGCCGCACATTGTAACGCCCATTCCACAAAATGCCATAAAGCCCATTCCACAAAATGTTTCACACTGTGATGCCCATTGCACAAAATGCTGCACATCATGTTGCCCATTACTCAATATGCTGCACACAGTTTACTTATTACCATTACACACGCCAAATCTCCCCTCATGCATGAGAATGCATGTTTTGCATAAACATCCATTTGCAGCTTGCGTGAGGGGAGTAAATCATTTGATGGTTGGTGATCATTGAATGATTTCTACAGTGCTCGCAGGTGTAAGACACCTCTCTGGTGTCTTACATCTGCTATCGCCCTTTGTGGGAAGCGTGCGGGCAGATGACATCCGCTGATGTTAGCTGCCCACCCCTGCACCAGCATCATCGGGAAAATGACATGGGAATTTCCAGAATTTTCATGGGGATGCCCATGAAATGCTGGGTGTTCCTATGGGTGCTGCCCCCCTCACACTGCTAGGTGAGAACAGGATGGGGAGCAAATAGTTTGCCGCACCTGCTCACACCAAGAGTTTATGCGCATGCACAGTCGCTCACCATCCCTCCGCTGCGCGAACACGCAGGGGAGCGTGAAGACCTGAATAAGGTCCACAGTGTGGATCATTAATGTATGCAGGAAGCTATTGCTGCTACTTCTGTGTAAAAAAAAAACTAGTGTGTAAGTGGGTTTATGTGCATGGACAGACTAGTTAAACCAAGTAGTTCTTATCTGCCATCAAATCCTAGGTTCTATGTAAGTAGAAGCAATAGAAACTCAAATCTGACTGAGGGCCAAAGTATTTTGTGAAAACTGTACTACAGTATATGGAAATTCATGAAGACACAACGCACTCATGGGCCTTCCAAAATATCTTTAGTTATATTAGATTGAAAAATAACACAGTAAATAAAAGTGCATTACTGATCACACACTAACAGAAATGAATTTGGTATTATTTATACAATTTTGTCTGTACCTGTTGTCTACCTCTGATATTATAGGAGGTACCCTATGATGCTGTTCGATACATGACAGGAGAGTGTAATTATGGAGGAAGAGTAACTGATGATTGGGATCGACGTACACTTCGTAGCATTCTGAATAAATTTTACAACCCTGAGATTATTCAAAATAACAATTACAAGTTTGACTCAAGTGGCATTTACTATTCACCATCAGATGGAGACGTGAGTAGCCTTTTATCTTGTTATGTACTAGAGGTGGCAACAGACAGGGCTTTAGATGAAGCTGGTGGGACCGATGATTAGATTTTCAGAGAATTGCACCATGATGTGAGTTTTGTGGACGTGTCCCTCACTCTTCCTCGGCCACTCCCCCCATCATGCTGAGATGGCATACCTCCCAACATTCAGTCTGCAAAATCAGGATAAAATCCTGTGTGGTAATGGGTGTATGGCCTATTCAAAGGGTGCATGACTTTGTGCAGCTGCCATTATCACAAGCTATACCACTTTTTCATTTCTCTGAGCGTATATGTCCGTAGCCCCTATGTCTCCTGTGAATAGACATGTGCACAGTGTCTATTCACTGCTGCTCTGCGAAGAGACTCCCAACTGTCCCCTTACCAGGTGACACTACTGCATGCGGGTGGAACACTACCAAAAACAGGACCATCAAAGGAAAATTGGGGCAGTTGGGAGGTATGCCCTCAGCGTATAAATGATATTGTTAAATTATATGAAATTTTATTTTTTCAGTAACTGATATTAAAATGTTTCTTTGTAGATTATAAATGTTTTACTTTGTTTTGATTCGGATAATATTGATGTCACTGTCATTAACGCATAGAAATCTTGCACTTGCATTTTCTCATCTACTCAGTTCTGTGATGGGTACATTTTAGCAGAACTCCTTGCAGGGTTGTAATACCGGTGGTGAAGTTCCCATTAGGCACGTGTTTGGGTGGGGCACACTTAGATGCTAGTGCTGGTACTGCCTGCAATGTACCAGTAACTTCAAGATATTGCCCCCTTTCTTTACCATATAGATTGTAAACAGGCAGCATGTCGGGAGTGGTAGGGTCTGAGCACTCTAATGCTTACTGTGCATGCACAAACCTCTACTGTGCTGTGGAGTCTGGGCAGTAAAGCACTCAGACTCTACTGCGCATGCGTAGATCGACAGAAAAATGGCAACCACACCATTTTTAGACGATTTCTGCAGCACTCCTGTTGCTGCTCCAGGACTCAGGAGGGTAAGTATTATCAAATTGGGTGAAGTGGACTCCAGAGAGTAAATATTATTAAATTGGGTGAGGCATATGGAAGGAGAAGAACAAGCTATAGGAATTATATCACATCCATACGAGATGCCCCCACAGTTTGGACATAAAAGTGGGAACCTGTGAATTTGTTGGGATCGTGAACAGATCCATCTGTGGCTGGCCGATTGTTTTCACTATGTGGTGAAAAACTTTTTGCCTCAGGCTCGTACCTCCTAAAGTGAGTCTCTTTCTGGATAGGGGTTTGACCAGCTTGTTAAATTCTCCTGGAACAGTGGACAGGAGTATGGATCACTCCACTGCCCAGTTAAAAATGCCCACTGCCACTTGACAGAGGATGAGAGATGGGAGATCGATCAAGGACATAGTGGAATAAAAGAGGACAGGGCTAGTCTGGCAGTTCTCAACTCCAACAGGTTGATATGGACTGTCGACTCCCAAGTGGACCACTTACCACTTATCGGCTTGTCTTTGTGAAAGCTCCCCAGCTGACTAAGGAAGCATCAGAGGTGATGATGATATCTGGAGGAGGGAGTAGAAGGAATCTGGGGGAAGGCAGAGGCAGGGATGTCCAACTGAGAATCTTCTTGTGAACCTTAGGGGATAAGCAAATCTTGTTTGACCAGAAGAACCCCTGCCAGAAAGTTGGAAAGATCTCACATTTTTTAGAGTGCTAAACTCTGATATTAAATGCAAAAGGGAATGTTTCAGTGTGTAAATCTGTGTCTCCATCTGCTTACTTAAGGTATATATACAGTCAGGTCCATAAATATTGGGACATCAACACATTTCTCATATTTTGGGCTCTATTTACCACCACAATGGATTTGAAATGAACCAACCAATATTTGCTTTAACTGCAGACTTTCAGCTTTAATTTGAGGGTATTTACATCAAAAGATGAACGGTGTATGTTTCTATATGTGCTCCCACTTTTTTAAGGTACCAAAAGTAATGGGACAATTGACTCAAAAAGCTATTTCATGGACAGGTGTGGTCTATTTCCTCATTATTTTGTCATCATTTAAGCAGGAAAAAGGTCTGGAGTTGATTCCAGGTGTGACATTTGCATTTGGAATCTGTTGCTGTCACTATCAGTGAAGCAAGCCATCATTAGGCTGAAAAAATCAAAACAAATAGAGATAGTAACAAGAGACATGTGGCCAAATCAACTGTTGGGAAAGTTCTTACAAAGAAAGAACGCAACACCAAAAGACCCGGAAGACTACGGAAAACATCTTTGGTGGATGACAGAAGAATTACTTCCCTGGTGAATTACCCCTTCACAACAGTTGGCAAGATCAAGAAATCTCTCCAGGAGGTAGGTGTATATGTGTCAAAGTCAACAATCAAGAGACTTCACAAGAGTAAATATTGAGGATTCACCACAAGATGTAAATCATTGGTGAGCCTAAAAAACAGGAAGACCAGATTAGAGTTTGCCAAACAACATCTAAAAAAGCCTTTACAGTTCTGGAACAACATCTTATGGACAGATAATACAAAGATCAACTTGTACCAGAGTGATGGAGAAGGAAAGGAACTGCTCATGATCCAAAACATACCACCTTGTCAGTAAAACATGGTGGTGGTAGTGTCATGGCGTGGGCATGTATGGCTGCCAAGTGAACTGATTCCCTTGTATTTATTAATAATGTCACTGCTGACAAAACCAGCAGGATGAATTCTGAAGTGTTTCTGGCAATATTATATGCTCAAATTCAGTCAAATGCTTCAGAACTCATTGGATGGTGCTTCACAGTGCAGATGGACAATGATCCAAAGCATACTGCAAAAGTAACCAAAGACTTTTTTAAGTCAAATAAGTGGAATGTTATGCAATTGCCAAGTCAATCATCTGACCTGGTTCCGCCTCCGTCTGGTCACCTTACCCCGCTGTTTTTGTCCCTGCCTGCAGCTTTGCAATAAAAGAGACAGTCGAGCAGAGTGCTGTAAACCCGGCTGTCTATCTTGTCTATTCCCTCTACCCCCCCCCCCCCGCGACTCTGCAGCACTGCGCGGCTAGTGACTTATATAGTGCATCAGATTCCGCTACAGTGTCTTATATAGCGCAGCAGATTCCGTTACAGCGACTTATATAGTGCAGCAGATTCCGTTGCAGTGGGGCAGATGTATTAAGCCTTAACAAGAGATAAATTCAAGTGTGATAAGGAGAGATAAACGGGGAAACAATTGGGCATTACACTACTTACCGTATATACTCGAGTATAAGTCGACCCGAATATAAGCCGAGGCACCTAATTTTACAACAAAAAAACTGGGAAAACTTATTGACTCAAGTAGGACCCTCATTCGAGTATAAGCTGCGGGGAGCTTTTTCAGCTTAAAAAATGTTCTGAAAAAGTAGGCTTATACTCAAGTATATATGGTAGTCTACTAGAGCATATACTGCTGCCTCGGGGCCAGGTCTCTGCTGGAGAAGGATCTCATATTTGTCTGGCTGCTTGTCTTGAAAAAGGTCTGAGATTCAGACCGAAACGTTGACCAAGTTCAATATTTTAATGGCCATGCTAAAACTGTTGCCGGGCATGCTGAGATGTGTAGTTCAACAACAGCTGGAGGCCCAGAGGTTCCCCATCCCTGATCTATATAGATATATCGATAGATAGATAGATAGATAGATAGATAGATAGACAATACTTATTTTGCACTTGGCAAAAAAGAGACAGCACGCCACGTTTAGTAATAAACAATTGCTGTTTTAAAAAAAATTAGGCAGTGATACATTATATGAGACCAAGGGCCTTATTCTGGTTGGCTTAGAGAGGTCTCAGCCAATCAATGGCTTGCTAGTCATCTCTATGGGCGTTTTTTTTCTCCAAGTTATCTGTTTCTCCCGGCTTGCGGCGCTGCGCGGCAGCCAGTGTCATGTCATCAAGTTCTCCCTGCTCGCCTCCCGCTGTCACCCCACCGCAACACAGCTTCCTCCAGCCCGGCGCCATATGCAGCCTCCCCCTGCTTGGCTCTCTATAGCTGGCATCCCCCGCCCGCTGCTGTCCCCCGCACGGCTCCGGGGCTGGGCTGCACATAAGATTTGGCAAATCTTATGTGCAGCCCGTACGACCTCCCGACCCCGATCCGATGCGCACGGGACCGCGCATCAGATCGGAGGGGATGTCTACAAGTGCGATTTGGGCCGATTTCACTGCCCGATTCATCCGAATCGGGTGAAATCGTTCCCATATTGCATAGTGTATGGGGGCCTTTAGAGTCATACTTGATGCCATAATGTATTTGGCAGATAATAATTTAGCTTTGCGTGGCCACAGAAAAGATGGTAAATTTCTTAGTTATGTGAAGCGGCTATCCAAGCATGTGCCAATCGTAAAATTTCACTTAGAGAAACATCAGAAGAACCAATTCAGTTATTTGTCTCCTGAGATACAAAATTAGTTCATCAACTTACTTGGAAGTGAAGTGAGGAACATAAATCTGAAGAAAATAAAAACAGCAAAATACTATGCAGTGCTATTTGGCAGTACGCCGGATATATCCCACACTGACCAACTGTCTCAAATAATTTGTTATGTTCACTGTACTGAAGATGGCACCTGTGAAATTCTTGAAAGCTTTATAGATTTCATAGCCACCACTGCGAAGACTGGGGAAGACCTTGCAGGAAAAAAAAATATTAAATTGAAAAATATGGGCTGGACATCATGAACTGTCATGGTCAGGGATACGACAATGGCAGCAACATGGCAGGAGCCTACAGGGGTGTGCAAGCAAGAATCAGAAACATGAATAACCTAGCTACCTTCGTTCCTTGCTCAGCTCGCACATTAAACCTGGTTGGAACACATGCAGCGGCTGTTTCACCTATGATGTCAGATTTTTTTTGTACAGTGCAGAGGCTATTTGTGTTTTTTTCTTCCTCACCTAATAGATGAAGTCTGCTTAAAGAGCATGTATCCATCACTGTTAAGGCTCAGAGCAATACAAGGTGGTCGAGTCGTGCCCAAGCTGTACATGCACTTTGTAAGGAGTTTACGGGCATCATTGCTGCTTGTGAGGAAATCAGAAACAGCAATTAATTTTCTCTAGAAGCAACATCAGAGGCAAGAGGTCCTGGTGGTGTGGAACAAAATATTGAATACTATAGATAGGATAAATAAGGTTAATCAAAGGCAGGATATTTCGGTGGATGAGTGTTCATCACACTTGCATGGACTGCCCGCTACAATACAGGCAATGCATGACAAAACCAGCATTGATGGATAGCTGGTTGAAGCAGAGAAGATATGAGACCAAACTGGTCTGCCAGCCACATTTTCTACGAAAAGAATCTACAAAAGAAAAAAACACTTTGATGAATCCTCATCAGAACAACAGGATGACCCAGAGCCTACTGAAAGGGAGTCTCTAAGAAGGTAAATTCTTGAAATCATGGATGTTATTTTAAGCCAGTTGAATTGAAGATTTTCAGGTACTGTATGCAGTCTGTGTCCAAGACATTTGCTTTTTTACATGGAGCCAAAATTGCTTCACTGACAAAAGAAGAGCTAAAACAGAAGGCACAACAGTTTTGTGAAAAGTATAAAAAATACGTTGATTCTGAAGAGCTGCTAAGTGAACTAGAAGCTTTCCAGAGGAAAGGTTGTGTTTCCAAATCTCCACTCTCTAACTCCACTCCAGCTCCTTCAAAATATATATCAACACAAACTCCAGGATTCTTTCAACAATATCACTAACAGGTAAGGTGAGAAATATACGAATAGCAGTAAAGTAGCTACATGTGAGCATTCGTACATGTGAGTGTTCTTTTAGCAAGTTAAAAATGATAAAGAACTATCTCCGAACAACCACTGGACAAGACCGCTTATCCAACTTAAGCATCCTCTCAATTGAACATGAGACTGCTGAAACAATAAATATGTTGGCATAATATGTATATCCATGTGTTGACCACTGTTTTAAGGGACTGGAGACTCGGAGTAAATATTTAAAAGATTAAGTGCATTTAACTTTAAGGGGCCTACACACGTAGAGATTTTCTGAGCATTCTGAGTGATGCTAGATCACACAGCAATGAGTCAGTGCTGTATGCTGAGCAATCTGTCTGGAGAGAACCGTGTCCGTAACAGATTAATATCCAGCATGCTGAATATTAATCGCTGAGCGATAGCGATGCACATCGCTATGGCACCTACACACACACACAGCGATGTACAGGCATTTTCTAAGTGATATAGTCAGCTCGCTAACATGCCCCTAAATTGCTATATGTTTAGACCCGTTTAGAGTGTATGGTTACAAATTTTCACAACTTATTATATTACTGTATCTTGGAAAGATTTAGAGATTTTGCTTTGATGGGGTTCTTTGTGATTTAGCTTTTTTTTTTTAAATGTTATAAACAACTGTTCACACATTGTGTTGAGCCCATTTATACTACACACCTCACTGTTGTTTTTGTATTTCTTGTTACTGCACCTTACTGTTTTATTGTACTTCTGCATAATAAAAAAAATAATGGACGGTACTTGTGTATTATCACGGAGCCCCCGATTTCCATCGCAGGGCATTGTACAACCACAAAATCGCGTCGCATCGCATGCCATATGATCGCATGCGATGTGATGAGACGCGATTATACCCGATTTTTAATTGTACAGGCACCCAGATGCCTGATTCCTATGTTAAATGCCCCCCCAGACCCGATTTTAGATTGTACACCCACCCTGATGGGTAATGACTATGTTCAAATGCCCCCCATTGTTAACGCCACCCCACTATCAACGCCAACCCGAAGTGTGGCGAGCGCAGCGAGCCCACGAGGGGCGGCTGTACGCGTCCTCCAACCTTTTCATACCCCCACTATCCACATCGGCGTGGAGTTGACTTTATATAGTGTGGCGAGCGCAGCGAGCCACCGTGCCCGAAGCGTGGCGAGCGCAGCGAGCCCCGGGAGGGGACGCTTAATACTTGTGAAGTAATGCGCGTCCGCTTGCCACGCTTCGGGCTCGGTGGCACTCTGCGCTCGCCACACTATATAAAATCAACTCCACGCCGACGTGTATAGTGGGGGTATGAAAAGGTCGGAGGACGCGTACCGCCACCCCTTGCGGGCTCGCTGCGCTAGCTAAGCTTTGGGTTGGCGTTGATAGTGGGGTGGCGTTAACAATGGAGGGGGGCATTTAACATTGTCATCACCCATCAGGGTGGGGATACAATTAAAAATCGGGTCTGGGGGGGCATTTAACTTGAAATCGCATGCCAATATAATGGCATGCGATGCGACGCGATATTAAAATTGTACACTCATCCCAGGGAAAGGCTCAAATCGGGTCCATCGCATACCATAATTAGTGGTATGCAATGCGACACAACGGGCGCCGTGACAATACACAAGTACCGAATGGACCCTTTCATCCATTTAGAATTTTTTAAGTTTTTCTTTTCAAATGTAACATGCCAACACATGCTAGCCACGCCCCCAATTCATTACTGGGGGTGGGGGGGGGGCATGAAATATGCCCTTGCTCTGGGCACCATGGCACCTAGTTACACCACTGATGAAACCCAGAGTCTGGCGATGTCTATGCATTCCAGACTTCAGGCTGTAATTGACTGCACAGGATTTGCAACAAAGTATTAAAAAGTGAAAGTTTGATTTAGGATTGTTTAGTTTGTCCCATTACTTTTGGTCCCTTAAGTGGGAGGCACATATACAAGCCATTGTAATTCCTACACCGTTCATCTGATTTGGATTTAAATACCCTCAAATTAAAGCTGAAATTCTGAAGTTAAAGTACATCTTTGTGATATCACTTTTAATGTACAGTAGCATCCATAAATAATTCTCTCTCCATTATATGGTTAAAGTAAAACATACTGCTGTAAACTTTATTCTGTTAAAGAAAAGGATAAAAATATTATTTAGTCATATTTTGTTTTATATTCAACTTTACAATGCTCATTACCCACTTCATGATTCAATTACCACAGCATGGTGATCCCATTACTTTATAAAAAAAAAAAATATGCATTGGTTACACAAATTGTCATACTTTTTATGTAGATGTACTGTACCCCAGGATGTCCCCATCTTGCAATAAATTTGTTAAAATCTAGATTTACATTTGGAATCTACATTCATCAATTAAGGGGCCAATACTTCTGTTAATTGGGGGCAATTCTCAAAGATGATAAGGTGAATGTGGTTTTTAAGGCTATATTATACACATGAATATAAATGAACATTAAAGCGCCGACCAATTATAAACAGAATATTTTCATTATTACAGTACAATCACTATATTGAGTATACAAAGACCCTTCCACTGAACTCTTCTCCGGAGATTTTTGGGATGAATGCTAATGCTGATATAACCAAGGATCAATCAGAAACACAGCAGCTATTTGACAGTATCCTTCTAACGCAGGTATGCCACAGAACATAAGAATCAATACCATTCTAAAACTGCATTTCTCAACAATCTATTTCTATATACGTACAGTATTTGGATTTTAGGTTTGTGAAAATATATGTGCATTGCTTTTTCTACTTTGCACAATATCTCCTCTATTGTCATGTTGAAAGTACCAAAACACCTACAGATGGAGCCCCTCTCAACTTTGTTCCCCAGGTCGAAGCTCACCATGGCTATCCAATTGTTCTCAGCAGCAATACAATACATATAACAATACAGTAGGGGATTAGCAGAGTAATCATATTACTCATTTAATACTATTAAAGGGCTAGATGAGGAGGGCTCCATTTGTACCTGGTTCCATTTGTACCTGGTACTTTGATCAATGAACTTGCTCCCATGTGTATTTGCCACTGCTCTTGCTGATTTATGTTGTGCTCTGTGAGGAGTACCTAAGGAGGACACCCCTAATTTAGGACTAATTTAGGCCCTCATTCTGGTTGGGATGTAACGCTGCGAATTCGCAAGAGTGTCCGATGTTGAGGATATGCGCATATGCCAATATGCACATGTGCAGGTCTTCTCTGCAGATGCCCTCGGAGATTTGCATAGTCTCCGAGGCGCTCATATTGGGTGCGTTTGCATGGGTACACCCAGCATTTTCTGGGCTTACCCACATAAATGCTGGGTACACCCGAGAAAATGCTGGGCATCCCCATGCGAATGGGGTCGGGATCCTGCCTTCCGTTGAGGGGCAGCTCTGCCCATCCTGTTCACAGAGGATGGCGCCACAAATGCCCTCGGAGACTTAGGTCACCAGAGAGTGACTTAGATTAGTGAGCGCTTCTGAAATCATTCGATGGTTGGCAACCATTGAATGATTTCGGGTCCTCATGCAAGGATGCGAATGGATGTTTATTCACAACATCCATTCGCATGCCTGCAGGGACATTCAGAGGGCAGTGCGGGACAGGTATTCATGCGGGCGGTGGGTGGCTTTATTTGGCCTGCAAAGCAGCCAAAAACCGCTGCTTTTCGAGTCAACCAGATTGAGAAGTGAATTGTCTCTATTTGTCAAAAGCAGTGTGAGTGTTATATTTATGATATACCAAATCACATGTAATAACAGTTTTAAATTAGAAAAATGTTATAATTTTGAAAATAACATATTGTCCCTTATTTTGCTTTTCCTCAGACTGATAACAGTGTAAGTAACATTTATTGGCGACTTCTTATACTGTACATCTTTACATGTATTTGGGATATTTTCCTTTATAATAGTTTCCCTTTCAATTTATTGTGTCAAGAGGTTTCTATCATCTTAGAAATGTATCTGTTTGTATTGAAATATATATTTATTAACAGAAAATGGTAATAAAACAGCCCCCTCCTACCAACATGCAAAACCTTACAGTTATTGCTGCAATCAACATACATTGGTGGGTTTCCTTGCAGATAGTGTAGGCTAAAAGGGTATTCACACAGAACACTAGCTAGGAGATTTTCCCTAAGCGATTTTTCTTAGCCAAAATCGCGATGCTACTGCCGTAGATAAGCCAGCTTGCCTTCCCCAGTATCAGCCCGCGTCTACATTCATGTAGACACTACAGCATCTGCTCAAAATATTCTTGCCCATCTATTTGGACGGGCGATAGCAACACTGCGGGGCCGCACAACGCTATCGCTTGCTGTGTACACACGGGGCGATTCAGGGAAACCTACGTTTTTTAAAAGATGTAGAAGAATCGCCCTGTGTGTACACCCCTTTAGTCCAGAGTGGAAGAAAAACCCTATCTGGCATTTTTCTGCAAGCGCCTTCCTGCATGGAAGGTTTCTTGAGCTTCCTTTAAGACACTTGCAGTAGGGTTTAAGTCTGACAGGTATAAGACCCCTGTCTTTTTTATCATTACAAACAATAATAGGAAAAGTAATATTTCTCTATGGACTTAATCATATCTGTATACTGGATTTTGATGTATTACAGACACATTACATATATCTTGCTCTCTTGAATACTTGAGCTACATTTAGGCTGCCAACTGTATAGGCCTGTAACACACATACACATATATATATATATATATATATATTATATATGAAAGAGAAGTGGGGTTTCATAGGGTGCTGAGATAGTGAAATAACTTGAATTCATATACAATATTTAATACATAAAACAGATAAAAATGTATAGTAACATAAAAATCACCCCTTAGGGTGTTACAGATATACACAAAATTTTACATCTGCATGATAAGTCAGTACAGTAAAAGATCTGGTGGATTGATAGATTCAGTCAGAATGGGAAAGCCCAACGCGTTTTGTCAAAGCCATGACTTCATCAGGGGCAACAGTATAACCGATATGACTGTAAATCGTAATAAGTAATAAGTAAAGATTTAAAAAAAAAAAAAAAGAGTTTAAAAAAAGAAAAGAAATTATTTCATGTTTGAATATACAGCATGAGCACAGGAACAGGTTGAAAATGGAGGAGAGGAAGAAGACAAAAATGAACATATCACTATTAGACCCTTGGTGAGCAAAATTATCAGTTGGTGGTAAAGTGGAAGCCAATTAGGAGCATAAAGCATATAGAAACACATACCTATAGGTTTATCCAAAAATGACCACCAGAAAAGTTTTTTCAATACAATCCAGATATGGGGTGTCCACAATAGCAATATATGAATTAACATATGGTAAGGATTTACATTTTTACATCTAACATGTGTATACATCACTTTTAGACCAGATTCTTTTACATACCACAAATGTGATTCTCTTAAAAAAATGCTGTGTAGGCTCAGCGGAATGAGACCCACAACATCTATTAATAGAATCAAGGCTACATTTAACTCCATTGCAAATTACAGACAGATACAAATGTCTTGGGATATACTCCTAACAATAGGCTAATCATGAAAGTTTAGCAGAAAAAAGATAAGTCTTACTGTCCCACCCGATTACTGCGGTGTGTAGATGAAGGACTTTTAGCAGTACCTAGGATCTCCCATAATTCATCTGGGGGTTGAGCTTTAAGCCATTCAGCTCCGACTTTATGGAACTCACTTCCCTGCACAGTTCAAGAGACGCCCACTCTAGAATGCTTCAAAAACAGACTCAAGCGTTTCCTTCAGTCCCTTAAGTATTGTTTATGAAAAGCTTTTCTGTACTGTATTACATTCATTCTATCTGTTAAGCGCCTTGAGTCATATTGGAGAAAGAGCGCTATATAAATAAAACTGTTATTATTATTAAAGCATAAACAAATCTAACTTAAAGTCCGTACTTACAGTGAGTTCAAAGAGGATGTGCCTATAGCATGGATCCACCACAGGGAATGAGTGGATGGATGCCTGTGCTCCCTATTATAGTGCAGGGGAGATGACGTCACTTCCTGAAGTGTTATTACTAATAAAGTGGAAAAAAAACGTATTTATATAACTAATCATCGCACCATAAATGAGGGTTAGAACCCTCCTGGTAGCGCCAGGTAAATAAATAAATAAATAAATAAAGAATGTGATATAAGTGATTATACAATAAAAAGTTTATAGGTGGAAAGCATGTTGAACACGCAATGCATTCCACCTGGGGGCCATGTTTTTCTGGGGATGCACCATCATTACATTCGCTGGTGGAACGCATATTCAATTCGCCATGCGTTCCACCTGGGGGCCATCTTCTTCTGGGGGAGCATCATTCTACACAACCAGACCTCTGGAAGAGACAACTTCAAAAAGTGCACATTTATTACCCTATATGTGATTATAACTATATATAAATGGATAAAACAATTATCCGGAAGCCATTTTATCGGTTGAACGCATATCTGCATTCCAGACTACCAAAGGTGTATAAAGAAGTGGAGCGCCACCTATGTCCCACTATATACAGATGGAGTGGGTCTCTTCCTTGCAGGGGATGGCGACGCCTGCCGCCATCCCCCGCCACTCGCCATCTGTATCTGCGAAAGGGGACGTGCGCGCATGAGATGCGCGCGTCTCCTTTCGCACAGTTCCCTCGGGTTCCCTGCCGGCTTGTTGCCGGTCACCCGGGGTCCCCACCGCCTCCCCGCACCCCCCTAACCCTGTCCGTCTCCCTGAAGCGGAGACGGGCAGGGTTCCCGTCGCCCGGAAACTGAGACGCGCATGCGCGTCTCAGTCAGATGGGTGCCGGGCTGCTGGCGGATCGCCAACAGTGACATTCTGGCGATTCGCCAGCAAGAGGGAGCTCGGCTCCATCTGTATATGGTGCAGAATTTCAATAATGATAATGTGACCTATTTTACAAATTAATTGATCATTAAATAGGCTAAAGAACTATCTTTATGTCTAAACTTCAATTATTACGAAAATAAAAAATTGTTGACTGAATGATAAAGACGGAAAAAAAAGGGGGGATCAGGAAAGAGCAAGAATTATAGAAAAGCTACAGATGGAGCCGGGCTGGTCTTTGCAGGGGATGGTGGCAGAATCGCCAGCCGCCATCCGCCACAGCCACCATCTGTATCTGCAAAAGGGGACGAGCATGCATGAGTTGCGTGTGCTTCCCCCGGGTCCCCGCCGGCTTGCCGGCAGTCACCCGGGGTCCCCACCACCTCCTCGCTCCCCCCCCCCCGCCATCTCCCCTAACCCTGTCCGTCTCCCTGAAGCGGATATGGACAGGGTTCCCGTCGCCCCGCCCCCGGAAACTGAGACGCGCGTGCATCTCAGTCAGATGGAGCACCTCGCTG
The DNA here is from genome assembly GCF_055691185.1 of Crinia signifera. Classification (NCBI taxonomy): domain Eukaryota; kingdom Metazoa; phylum Chordata; class Amphibia; order Anura; family Myobatrachidae; genus Crinia; species Crinia signifera. Next base: position 94,582,735 of record NC_139223.1, on the reverse strand, counting down.
CTGGCGGATCGCCAGAGGAGACAGTCTGGCGATTCGCCAGCAAGAGGGAGCCCGGCTCCATCTGTACTACATCAATTCCTTCATCTATATATATATATATATATATATATATATATATAAAACATACAAAGATGGTCAGGAATTGCGCTAGATATGGTTTTTCAACCAGCTGCACCTCTGGAGCGACTCTCCTGTTAGTGAGAGACAAAAGTAGAATGCACAGAAGGGGGGGTGTCCAGAGTGCGCTCAAGTGATACCACTTAGCCACAGAGCTTGACTAAAAGTCCCAATTCAATGTGATCCTGGAGTCACTTGTATTCAAACGGAATGTTCATGAACTTCATAAATGAAACCGAAGACCTCGAGTATAAAAACCAATTCTTTATTGGAAGCCCAACGCGTTTCGTCTACACGACTTCATCAGGGGCATGGCTAAAAAGTGGTAAAAAGAGGGGGGATGTTGGCACAAACTTAGCACAAATCAAATCCATATTGGATACATACAGAATTTTACATACATAATTAGTACATACCATGGCCTAATACAGGCCAGAAATCCAGAGAGTATAGGCAGTAATGGACAATTTTCCTTTTACACGTATAGTCAGTTAAAATCTGCAATAATGCATTTAAACATCAAATCACTTTCAATATTAATGTAATTCATTAGAAAAAAGAGATAAGGAGCAAGCAATGAACAATAAATCAAAAAACATACCCGAATAGGTAGAAACGAAAAATAATGATAACCAAGGATGAAAATCCAAGACCAGGTATTCACAAGACACTTCCTTCAAAGGTCAATACAAGAAAAGCTGTATGTAGCCTATAGATGGTAAATAATAATCCATCAGTCTCAGAAGCAGCTATGCTTTCAACAAAACCTCTTTGTAAATAAATTATATAATTATATAAATAGAGGAATAACCGTACATACCCAGTACATGAGATCCAGAGAATAGGGAAAAAAGAAACCTACAGGTTTGGAGGTAGGGATTTCCGTTCACTCAATCATTTAAAAATAGTAGTAAAAATCCTACAAAGCATAATATTGCATTAGTAATTTCCCATAATCCATCAGAGGAAAATTATAGAGGAGGTGAAACAGAGCTAAGGGGTGGAGTCATTGGAGATGGTAATTTAGTATGGAATCAACTAAAAAAGGTGTCCCAATATAGGTAAAAAGAGGGTAAATATGTCATTGACAATGGCATGTCTCCATAAGTCTTAGCATGTCTCCATAGTGAAAGATTCTTAACCAACCCATGGAATCAGGATTAATTCAATACATTTCAGACAGGAGGGTCATAACATCACCAGAGAATAACACCAGAAAATATGGAACATATAGAACAAATGCAATGTGCTATCCGAACAGTTTCAAATTGCCCCAAATCAAGGAGAAGTGTAATAGTACAGAAAATACACATATGTACCCAAATCAAGGAGGAGTGTAAATCTCCCAATAGTACAGAAAATACACATATGCACCCAAAGAGTTTTGGTACTTACCGCAGTAGAGGAGTGTAGATGCTTACTCCACTGCAGCTAGGGTGTAATGAGAGAGCTGATGCTGCCTTCTTATATAGGGGAGGGATAATAGTCCCATATCCGGTTTGGGGCTATCAATTCAGAGCTTGTTATAAGTTATAAGTTAAAACAAGGCGCTATAAAGCTGGGTAGATAAGGGAAACCTTCTATGGGATTTAGTCTACATAAAGAAATGGACTAGTCCCATGAAAATAGAGACAAAGTGAGGTGAATAGGGTATATGACAATTGCCCTTAATTAATGTGGTGGTGCGACCAAATTGACTCGGTAAATAGGAAACAATTTGGGTGCATATTTACAGTAATCCCAATACAATCTTTAAAAGAGAGTTCATATAATCACATTCACAGTAATCCCAGTACAATCTTTAAATGAGAGTTCATATAATCAAAAAAGAAATTGGGTATAACTTAACGGTATGACATAAAATCCAAGAAAGGTAAGAGAACATATATATATATATATATATACATATATATATATATATATATATATATATATATATATATATATATATATAGGCATATTCACAATGATCCCTATTGTGGAAAAAATATACAACTTTTAAAAGAATTTATATTGAGTATAGCATCCCCTCAAGTATAGCATATAATCCAGAATGAATAAATATGTGTAAACGTGATTACTTATCGGAACTACAAGAAAGAAACAATGTCGATTATTCTCGTTTAACCCCTCTGGAATAAGGGTATTGAGGGTGTAAATCCAGTAACTTTCCCTTTTCGTCAGCTGGAGCTCCCTATCCCCTCCTCTTGGGTTAGCTTTAATGTGTTCCAAAACTGTAAAAGAGAAATTACTTTTTTCCATGTTTAGTCGAAAAATGTCTCGACAAGCTGTGTAGGAGGAACTTGTTTTTTATATTACGCAAATGTTCCTGGATTCTAATCTTCAGGATTCGTTTCGTTTTACCCACGTAGGCTAGTCCACAGCCACACGTGATTCTGTATACTACGTAATTTGTGAGGCAGGTACAACTTGACCCTAATTTATAGGTATAATTAGAGGGGAGTTTGAAACTGAAGGAATTCTTTTCCATGTACTTACAGCACATGCATTTATTGCATGGAATACATCGGTTAGATAGACTCAAAAAGGTATTCTTGGGTGCAATGGTGTTAGGTGTCTTCAGTTTACTGGGGGCCAAGATATTTTTCAGATTATTGGCCTTTCTGAAGATCAATGCAGGTTTAACTGGTAAGGTAGGTCCTAGTACTGGGTCCTGGAGTAATATGTACCAGTGTTTTTCTAGTATTTTTCTCACTTGATGGTTCTCTCGGATAAACTGAGTAACAAATGGACGAGATTTTCCAAAACCCTGATCTTCCCTGGGTCTATTCTTAGTTCCCAGTAGAAGATTCGATCTTTCCTTCTCTAATGCCTTGGATCGTGCTTCTTCGATTTTAACAGGGTCATATCCTCTTTCCAAAAAACGTTCTTCCAGAATGGTGGACTGGGACTTGAAGTCTTCCACTTTGCTACAATTACGCCTCAAACGTAGAAATTGGGCGTACGGCACACTATCCTTCCATCTAGGAAGGTGACAGCTTGTTTGGGGAATGAAGCTATTTGCGTCCACTTCTTTAAAATAGGTCTTCGTAGTGATGGTTTGTCCTGCATTTCCCTGAAGTACTAGGTCCAAATAATCGATTTTCATGGGGTCCATTTTGAACGTGAATTTTAAGCCCAGATGGTTATTGTGAAGATGGTCCACAAACTTCTCAATCTCTAAGGGGTCACCGTACCAGATAACAAGCATGTCATCAATGTAGCGTTGATAAAAAGCAATCTTAGAGAAGAATTCAGACTGGTATACATATTGCTCCTCCCATACAGCCATGACCAAGTTCGCGTAAGAGGGCGCGAACTTAGTACCCATGGCTGTGCCGTGTGTTTGGAGGTAATAATTACCATTAAATTCGAAGTAATTATGTGTTAAAATATACTGTATACTTCCAAGAATAAAGTCAGCCATACCCTTCGAGATGGTAGGATCTCCAGATAGGATTGTTTTAATTGCTTCTATGCCACCCAGATGGGGGATGGATGAATAGAGTGCCTGTACATCTATGGTGACCCAGTACATGTTGTCTAGCCAGACAAAATCTTTAAGTTTGATGAGGACACTTGTGGAATCTTTGAGATGGGAACGATTCTTCAGGACCAATGGCTGAAGTTTGGAGTCAACAAAATGGGACAGATTTGATGAGATCGATTGAACCCCTGCAACCATGGGTCTGCCTGGAGGGGAATTTTTACTCTTATGAATCTTTGGTAGATGATAGAACAATGGAGTAAGCGGAAACTTGATATATAAGTAATCAAACTCTTTTTTGTTGATGATCTGTTCCTTAAGAGCTGTGGACAGAAGCTTGAGTAATTCTTCTTGGAAGGCTTCGGTGGGGTTTTCCTTCAGCACTGTATACGTGACACCGTCATGTAGAATTCTGTTCGCTTCAGTAATGTAAGCCTCTTTTGATTGTAAGACCACAGCACCTCCTTTGTCTGCGCCTTTCAGGATGATCTCGTCATCTTTACAGAAATTTTTCATAGTCTTTAACTCCTGAGGTTTCAAATTACTGTTGTAACGTAGTTTCAATTCTTTCATCTTTTTGAAATCCTCATTGACTGATTCATAGAAAACTTCTAAAAAACTTCCCCGTGACTCTACTGGATAAAATTTCGACTTGACAGAAAAAGGGCTGGGTATCACATCTGTATGGTCATTCACTATTGGGTTTTTCAAAAAATGCCTTTGTAAAGTCAGGTGTCGAATATATTTGTTTAAATCGATATACAAATCGAATTTATTAACATGACTATCTGGGGCAAATTTGAAACCCTTTTCTAGTAGTGAGATTTGTGATGGTTGTAACTCCCTCTTAGAGAGGTTAACAACCCCTGTTTCGGAAGCTGGGATGACAATAGCCCTCTGCTCCGTTTTGGGCTTTGTTCTTCCTCCTCTTCTCCATGCAGGCTTCGCTTCCTCCCTTGTGGGGAGTCTAGACGGGTGTGAAGTTCCTCTCTCCTGTGAATGAAAGGGCGCGTCGCGCCCCTCTTTTCCTCTAAAAAATTTAATGAGGTGGTCTTCCGGTTATCAGGTGAGGGAGATCTCAAAACCTCATAGCGGTTTCTGACAGACGGGTATCTTTTTCTAAAATTACTCTGGGATGATGGAATTCTGTTCCGATATCTCGTGGTGTCTATTCTAGATCTCTCAGGTGCGTGAGACGCATGCGCATCTCAGTCAGATGGAGCACCTCGCTGCTGGCGGATCGCCAGAGGAGACAGTCTGGCAATTCGCCAGCAAGAGGGAGCCCGGCTCCATCTGTACTACATCAATTCCTTCATTAAGGCCCCTTGGTGTTAAATAATCTAGAGTGTAGATCCAGAAGATTTTTTCTCTTGATCAGCTCCTGTCCTCTATTGCCACCTCTGGGATTTAATTAAATTTTCTCTAGTATTGTGAATGAAAAGTTGAACTTAGTAACAGTAGGATTATGTTTCTCCAAAAAATGCCTTGGAAGGCTATGTATTTTAACTTATTTTTTATATTTCACATGTATATATATAGATATATATAGATATATATATATATATCTATATATATATATCTATATATATATATATATATATATATATATATATATACAAACAAAATAGAGGAGAAGGGCGCCCAATAGTGCAATATCGTCTGTTTTATTTAAATGAATTTTTTTTTAAACTTTAAAGTACATCAAGCGTACAACAGCATTCGTCAGCGGTGGACTTCAAAACCACCTGGCATACAATGTAATCCACACTGGCAAGCTGCAACAACTGTGGCTGGAGAGAGACTCTCTCAGTGCACTCACAGTTCCCCTGCTACACACTGGATGTGTGCAGGGATGCATTCACCACACAGCATGGCTTTCGGGATCGCCGCTCTCTCTTCCGCTTCCACAACCAATTGCGTCAGTCTGGCCACCTGACCATATATATATATATATATATATATATATATATATATATATATATATATATATATATATATATACTAGCAACCCGCCCCGTCTTCGCACGGGAAGCACTAATTATCTATAGCCAGATGACTTCTGTTGGATGAATTGGGGTGGTCACGTGACAAAGTTTTAGCAGATATCTATCGGTACAGTGCCTTGGTACGCCAGGAAAAAAAACACATGTATTTCAGGCAAATGGGAAATTATATTTCTTTTATTAATTTATCTTAAGGCCAGCGGATAAACAATGTTTTGTGTTTTTTTTATTTGGAGTAAAAACGTATACATTTTTCGGTGTGCCAAATCGGGAGTAAGCCACAAACAACTGGCCATGTGAAAAACATGAATTTTCCAAATTTAAGCTAGCAATAGTCAATGATGGGCCTTGTGCTTTGTTGATGGTAATAGCAAAGGCAAGACGCAAAGGGAACTGGAGCCGCTTGAATTCTAATGGTAAATATTTGGAAATCATTGGTATGCGTGGAATCAGTACATCTTCGCCTTTGATTTTGCCACCGATGATTGTTGCCTTGATTAAATTTGGTGACAATTTTTTGATGGCCAATCCGGTGAAAATTGCCAATAAATAAATAAATAAATTTCTGTTGATCCAATCGCTACCAAACTTTATAGGATCACCCGCTATGTTAATCTGAAGATTGCATGAAAATGTAATCCAAATCGGTCACGCCGTTTTGGAGTCCATAGGGAACGCGTTGCACAGCTTTGGTGAAAATTGACAAAAAAAGAAATACATTTCTGTTAATCCAATCGCTACAAAACTTCACAGGATCATCTGCTGGACTTCTCTGAAGATTGCCTGAAAATTTCATCAAAATTGGTCACGCCGTTTTGGAGTCCATAGGGCACACATCGATTTTTATATATGTAGATATATATATACAGTATATGATGCATTTACTGTAGACCTCTGGTCAGAGTTAAGCAATATAACACTTCAAAATTTAAAGTGAGATCTTCTTCATCAGAATTTTTTCCCTTTCATAGGTATTTTAGTTTAAGGGGCAACCTAATTTAATAAATACAAAAAACATAACTTAATCATACAGTGTCAGTCAATACCAAATTTGTAAATGATGCAGAGTTAATGAAAAATAATATATACAGTAAATATTAACTTTTTTGATACCAAGAGCACTATGTACATTTTCTTAGTAGCTACTGTACCTTCTATTTTTATACTATATAGTCAGTTGAAAAAGTACCTTTTAATACATTGTTGTTGCCATGCTCCTAGAAGGCAGTTGTCACAACTTAAGAAGAATGTCCTTATTGAACCTAATTTATAGGGTTATTCAGACCTGATCACTCAGCTGTGAGTTTGGAGGCTGGGCTATAATCGATAGACTGCACATGTGTGAGAATCGTAGTACACCTTTGTGAGGCTTCCCTGCAATAAAATCCTGCTAATGTTTTGATCACTGGCCAGTCTCGATTTGCTTGACACAAAGCCAGCACTTGGGGTTAGTAACCTGACATTTTCTGGGAGTGGCAGGGGAAATGCAAGAGCTTGAAGGGAGGGTCTGTGAAGTCAACTCGTCGAACACAGTGGAAAAATAATTTAATGGTGAGTGACTTGCGTATGGATTTGAAGCAAATTGCTGTTCCAGCTACTTTTTCGCAAAACCATGCTAAGCAATTTGCAGGCTTGCATGGGGCAGGATTTCACTCTGGCTGAGCGGCATATACCTGATCACATGGATCTGCAATTAAGCATAGCAGGGATTAGATCTTAATAACCCCTCTAGTTCACACAATAGACTTCAGCCTCTTGAGGTGGTGTGACACTACTGGCACTGTAACACTAATCCTTTTTACTGTAACTATGCCCTTAAACAAATACTACAGAAGTGACATTCTCCTCTTCAAAACATAAATTGTTGAAAAGTTTAACTTGCAGATAGAGAAGCTGCTATGACAGTCATATCCATAACTATTGGGACATCAACACAATTTGGGCTCTATACATCAGCAGCACGATTTGAAATTAACCAAACAGTGTAGGAATTACAGGGGTTTCTCTATATGCCTCCCACTTTTTTAATGGAGGGAATATCAGAAGAGAAGTTGTTGTTTAATTGAGAGGGAATCCAGGGGTAAGTAAATGAACCATTTTAGCAGGGATCTCAAATGTAGAAATGTGAGGGATGGTTATGGGGGTATGAATTGGTAAGAGTAGCCAGTTAGTAAAAGGACCCCAATACCACCATAATGACCCTCAAGTTATTATTTTTTTTATTAACAGTTTCTTATATTCTGCAGCGCTTTACAGAGAATATTTAAACATTCACATCAGTCCCTGCCCCAGTGAAGCTTACAATCTAGATTACCTACCACATGTACTGTACACGCAACGCACACACAGACATTCTAGGGTTCATTTTTTTGGGAGCCAACCAGTCTATTTTTGGATTGTGGGAGGAAACCGGAGAACCCAGAGAAAACCCACGCAAGTATGGGGGGAATATACAAACTCTGCACAGGTCGGGCCATGGTTGACCCATGACCTCAGTGCTGTGGGGCAGTAATGCTAACCATTACGCCATCCATACTGCCCCCAAGTCAACATGTGTGAGAATGTGAGGCCCCCAGAAGAGAGTAGTGGGAGAAGTGGTGTCAGAAGGGGTAGTCCAGGATTTAGTAATGGAATGAGATGCAGGGAGCTGGAGGTCCTGAGTGGGGGGGGGGGGGGTGTGTTAGGGTTAGGGCAGAGGCTAGGGGGTGTGCGTTTGTGGGAGATAAAACCTTTATTCAAGGTAACCAAGTTAAATTTACTTTAACTAGACTCATAAGCCCAAAATATCACTGTTTATGTGAATAAGTAAATGGACAATAAAACATGACAGTAAGTTAAGCCGTAGCAGCTGAAATATAACATGACAGTGAGTTAAGCCGTAGCAGCTGAAATATATTACAATGAACCTGTCATTCCTACACTTTGAAGGTGGACACATCCTTTCTATGGATGTGTCCACAATAGAATGTGTTTGTGACATGTAAACTCAACAAAAACTATTTTTGGAGTATACTTTGCAAGATATATTATTTATCTTGGTACTTATGTAATATCTGGGCTCCCGTTTTTTCTTATGAGACCGCGTCCCCTCGCGGGGCTCGCCACGCTTCGGGCACGGTGGCTCGCTGCGCTCGCCACACTATATAAAATCAACTCCATGCGAAGTTGGATAGTAGGGGAATGAAAAAATGGGTGCATTTAACATGGGAGCCCAGATAATACATAAGTACCTTTATCTTAATATTTATTCAATCCTGTTGGAAAATACCACTGTACATAAGATGTCATTGTTGATGCTATTCTTATATGGCGATTTATTTACACATTTTCCCTTGTAAATAATTTTAACTTGAAAACTAGCTTAAACATATTCCAATCATTTCTCTGTTTCGCTGAGGCTACATCTATGGTGCTTACTAAACTAAATAATCATTTTCTGCAATGACCAGCAATTTCAAAAGGGAAAATGGGATTGTAGCTGAATAGTCAGAGATAGCAGAAACCTGGGCCATGCTCTACTAGCCAAGTGAGTTATACATGGGTTCTAACATCTACCAGAAGTCTGTGCTCTTGCATGAAAATAATTTTCTTCTGAGAAAAGAAGATTACAAAAAAAATTACAGAAAAAAGGCAGCAAAATTAAAGAAAAAGTAATAGAAAAAAGTAACAATGATACAATCAACTACTGTAATCAAAACTGACCATTTTAAATACAATATTGTAGATTGCAATGTTCAGTAACATTTACGTTTACATTGTATTTAAAGCGATTTTCCTCTTAATGAAGTGGAAAACCCTGAAAGATCATTGGATAGATACCTCTTGACACAATAGCAATAACATTGTTTTCTCTCCAACTAAAACTCAAAAGGTGGATTGCTTCATTACAAACCCTGGATGTGGTTCCTGGTTATATATTTGTGGTGTGGTGTATGGTGTCAGGGCAAAGTATTCTTTCTTTAAGTAGGTAATGCTAAAATAGTCTTATCATTAATATAATCAGGATTTAAAATGATATACTCTGCAGTTCTGAGAAAAATGCTTTTTAAGAATGTGTACTTGATTACCCCTTTGGGTGCCAACATCTCTGTGAATATATCCACTGAAAATGTCAGTGTCACTCACATTTGTTATATAAATTCAAATAAAAAAATGTTGTGTGTTAGGTACTTGTGTAATAGCATGGCGCCCGGCTACACTACGTTTTCGGCGTAGGCTAAGCTATGCTGTCAGCGTAGTTAGCGTAGTGACTCTGCGGGCAGCCCAGCTCTGTCCCCGGTGCCATGGCTCTGTCCCCGGCATCCATGGCAAGCCTAGTGAGTGACTCTCACACAGCACCAGTAACCGCCAGGTCCCCTGCGCTGGCGGACACCGGCGGAGAGGAGATCATGTAGGCAACGGCGGAGAGGCACTCCATCTGTCTAAGATGCTCCTGCGTCTCAGTATTATTGTGGCAGTGTCCGCTTCAGGGAGAGCCTCCTTTTCAAGCCCTCACTATCCAAGTCAGCCCGAAGTGTGGCAAGCGTCCGAGTTACGCATCCCCCCACTATCCATGTCGGTGTGGAGTTGATTTTATAAAGTGTGGTGAGCACAGTGAGCCACCGAGCCTGAAGCATGGTGAGCGCACACAAATGACTTTACATGTATTCCGCGTCCGCTTGCCACGCTTCGGGCTCGGTGGCTCGATGCTTTCACCACACTTTATAAAATCAACTCCACCCCGACGTGGATAGTGGGGGTATAAACAGGTTTGGGGGGACACGTAAAGCGCTTTGGGCTGGTGTGGATAGTGGGGGTGTTTCAGGAACACATGTCTGACAGGGAAGCTGATTAAGCTGGACATGGGAACACTACGCTACTTCTGACAGGGACGCTAACTACACTTACTACGCTAGCGGGAACACTACGCTACTTCTGACTGACTAGGCTAACACTACGCTGATTCTGACAGGGATGCTACGCTAATTACGTAACGGGTGCGTGCTATTACACAAGTACCAAAGATTATATTTCCTATATAAGGTAAACATTACAGGTTATTATGATGAATAAAAATGTTTATTTGGCAATTTTCACACCTATTTTGACAAACTCACTTGGCACTCAAAGGGTTAAACTATTTATTAAAGCTCTTTATAGGACAAATATCCTATTTCACTACTACTTTTCAGAAAATTGATTTAGTGGTGTAAAATTGTATCAAGTCGAATTTATTTTTGTACTGTATGTCCTTGACACAGAAAAAAACATGAAGTGGAGAACCAAATATATGGATATGGGATAGGCATATGAATATCCTTACACCTAAGGATTAAAAGGGTTAGGATTACCTAAAAGCTAAAAAAAAAGTGGCAGATTAGATGGGGGTTCTTATTGGCTGTAAAATTGGTTGGGAATCCAATTTTATTTGAGCAGTTTACAGGGGATGTTATTGTGGGGTGTGGGTCATAAGGTTGATTGTAATTAGGGTGACAGTTAGTATCAAGGTCGACCCCAAAAGGTAAAAAGGATGACACAAGGAAAAGGTCATGAAGAGTCTTTCATTTTTCTAGTATCGGCCTCACATATTTTTTAGGGCTACAAACAAAAATCTTCTTTAGGTGTGCTAAATCTTATTTTACTACATTATGGGTGAATTGCGGATTGTGAGGTGGTTCATTCAACTTCACAATCAGCAATTCACCCATAATGTAGTAAAAAAATAGTAAGTTAATGAGATCTTGGCAAAACCAAGTTGCACTACCGATGGGCAGATGTAAAATGTACAGAGAGATTTGGATGTAAGTGGGGTTTGTGCAAGCTCATATCTAAATAAACTGACCATGAAGTAGGCTCCATGCAACAGCAGTCAATATTTACCCTGCATGCAAAGAAGAAAAAAGATAATTATATATATATATATATATATATCCCCCTTGCATTGCATTGTTTGTTACAGATTTAAAATGACTTTTTTTGCTTTACTCACATCTATTGTATTATTTTCTGTTAAAGGATAACTCAGTACCAGTTTTTTTGTTTTACATAAGCCTCATATACACTGGCCATTTTTGCCCATCATGTATGAGGAGTGATTATGTGAAAATCAGTGGGCGAATCTTAGCTCGTCCCAGCAATTTTCACAGGAAGTAAAGTAGGATGAGAGATTCTGAAAGTGAGAGATTTGGTAAGAAATCTTCAGTTTTTTAAAGCGACAATCATTTACACTGCAAAGCCAGTTTGATTTTGCAATGTAAATGATTGGCGATTTAAAAAAATTGGAGATTTCTTACCAAATCTCCCACTTTCTGAATCTCTCATCCTATTTAATTTCACCCTATGTTCAAGACTATGGAAAGTGGTTCAGTCGGCTGGTAAAACAACCCGACGACAGCGGCGGCCGACGATGATGCTTATCACCAGCACATACACACTGGGGAATTTTGAGCTGAAAGTAGCTGAAAACACCAAAAGTGAGCTACTTTCAGCTCAAACTCGAGCCAGAGTATATGGGCCTTTACTAAGATTTAATGAAAATTGAAACGACCAGTTTTGTTTCGATTTCAATAAGTTAAACATTAATACTGATTTATAATTATTACTGAGTAATATTTAACAAAGGTGAGTATGGCTAGCAGTTCAGCATGCTTCCAGAAGTGGTCAGCAATGCTCTCCTTGGTCCTGATGAGGCAGACAAATATCCAGTGTTGTCTTCTCAGCAAACTTCCACATAAATCAGGAGGATATGAAGGGGCAGAACTGCCCATATCACTGCCTATTATAAACTGGCTAACAAGAGAATCAATGACCTGTACAAATACTTCCTTTATACAGAGTATGCAATCCTGTACACAGTACTGTATGTAAGTCTTATTTAACTTTTATAGAATAACCCCCATGGTAAAAGAGTAATGTGTCTGTTGTAAAAGGGTAACTGGGTTTATACTTACCATAAGTTAAGTGCACCTACAACTTGCATACAGTACAGCAGAGAGACAGTCTGTAGTCTGATTAGTATATGAGATTGCGTTTTATACTAGGAACATGTGGCTCACTAGGAACTAATGATCCCCCATCATGCTCCAGGGCTGTCCGTGGTTCCTAGTGAATGTCATGAATATTGTTTTTGATCATTGTACTTTGTATTTGTTTTCTTCCACATACAGTATTTATGGAGGTCTTTTAAAATATGTTTTGCTAAACCTGGTCAAAGTTTTTGACTTTTTGACCTAGGCACTTTAACTTGGCCGCAATATAATTTCACAAGTGACACTTTTTATGCATTACATGATTGCTCAAGATCATTATCAATCTTAATATATTATTTAATAAACCCTACCTAATATCAGGTTTCAAATAGTACATATAATACATGAGTAAATATTAGTTTTATAATTTTACATGTTAATAAACACTATTGACAATATTGCTTATACTGTATGCAGTCACGGACTTCAGGAGGTGCAGGGAAATCGGCAGATGAAACTGTATATGATGTATCAGCTGATATCTTGAGCAAACTTCCCATGAACTTTGACACTGAAGCAGCAATGAGAAAATATCCAACTACTTATGTTCAAAGCATGAATACTGTATTGGTCCAAGAAATGGGTCGCTTTAACAAATTACTTTCTACTATAAGAGATTCCTGTGTCAACATACAGAAGGCAATAAAGGTATGTAATGATGAAGTTGTGTCTGCTACCACTTTGTAATATCTCAGTCCTTAGCTGACGTGGCCATTATTCCCAATCATGTCAAATACTGTATATTCGTAAGGTTCTTTCCATAATTGGTTGTCTAATAAATTAATTTAACTAATATGTTAGTACATTTATTATCAGTTATTTATATAGAGCACACATATTTCACAGCACTTTGCTGACCATATTGGTCCTCATTCAGATGTGGTTGGACTCAGGGCTACCACTAGAAATTGTGGGGCCTGGTACTGATTTCTATGCAGGGCCACACACCCCCCCTCCACACACACACACCACACTTTGCATACATAAATACAGTATTCTCTCTCTCTCTCTCTCTCTCTCACACACACACACACACACACACACACACACACACACACACACACACACACACACACACACACACACACACACTACATATACAGCATACATAACACACAAGACACACTGCATAGATACATACAGAACACAGCATACATTCATAAATACACACACTACACACAGCATACAACCACAGGCACACAGTACATATAGATATACACACTTACTGTGTACAATGCGGCCACAGGGAGAACGTTCCGCCCCGGGTGTCCCCAGATACACAGCTGGTGGGCTCCGGGGCGAGGGGGTGGTGTCTCCGGGCAAGGGATTGGTGGCTCCAGGTGGGGCAGCTCCCAGCCAGGAGGTGGGGGCCTCCAGCTTCTCTGCTCCCAGGAGAGGAGGGAGGCAGGAGCTGGCGGTGGACCGCACACATGACAGGAGCCGAGACAGCAGCTACACAGGCCCCGGGCAGAGGAGGAGGAGGAGGGGGGTTGAGCCTGGAGTGCCAGACCAATTGGCTTCTGGGAGGGGGAGCCTAAGAGACAGGAGGACCCCCCTTAATCCAGCTCTGTCAGCGGGAGGGCAGCTCAGCGGGGGGAAAGTGGGCGGAATGATTGATCCGGGCCCTTCACTCTTTGTTAGAGTGGCCAGGTGACAGCTGTGACCGCAGCACCCCCCTGTTTGCAGCCCTGGTTGGATTTGCTATTGCTGCTGCTTACATAGAACCAGCAGTATCGGTAATGCAGCAGGAGGCATCATGCCTCCTGCTTGCATTACGGTTTCAAACTGCATCCTAGGATCATCCCCAACTCTACCAACTGGCTCCCTGAACTATGGGGTAATTTAAGCTAGCCGTATACATTTTCTACAGGTGGTTTGCATCATGCACTGCAGAGCATTAGGGTTCTGAATGAGGGCCAATAAGAAATGTATATTAATTCTTGCCCCAGTCAAGCTTACAGTCCATATTCCTTAACACAAATACAACCACATACTGTATAAATGCTAGGGTTAATGTTTAGGATCCTGATATTCTACTAGTAATTTTTTATTGGGTGAAGAAGTTCATGCAACATTTGAGAACATACACACAGATAGGGCCTTGGGAAAAATGTAATCCGACCACGAGTGCTGTAAGGAAGCAATACTAACCAACATACCATGCTGCCCTAACATAAATAATTTTTTTGTGTAGAGGAAAGGCTCAAAGACCATTATATTGAAGGGTGGTCTCTGCAAACAGATTTAAGAGCACCAATATACAAACTATGGGCCTGATTCTGGTTCACTTGCAAAAGTTAATTCTCTAATAGACAAAACCATGTGCATTGCAGAGGGGCAGATGTAACATGTACAGGGAGAGGTAGATTTGGGTGGGGTTTGTACTTCAAACTGATATCTATATTGCAGTGTAAAAATAAAGCAGCCAGTATTTACCCTGCACAGAAAAAAAAATAACACCCACATCTAACTGTCTCTGCACATTTTACAGTTGCCCCACCTGCAGTGCAGAATTTGCTTTTGCAAGTGAACCAGAATCAGGCCCTATTTCGGTTACAAAAATATTGTTATACATCAATCCTTTACCACTCAAATTAAACAATGTTTGATATTGTTTGAGTTCATTTAGGCTGCTTTGCAAACCTTGAAAATGGAACTGATGAAGCAAGGTGGATAAACTGGAATGTAATAATTTGGGTACTTATGTATTATCTGGACTCCCATGTTAAATGCACTACATTTTTTCATACCCCTACTATCCAACTACGCATGGAGTTGATTTTATATAGTGTGGCGAGCGCAGCGAGCCACCGTGCCCGAAGCGAGCCCCGAGAGGGGAAGCGGTCTCATAAGAAAAACAGGAGTCCAGATATTACTGTACATAAGTACCCAAATTTGTACTGTGATCAGATCTGAATAAGGGCCCTTATGTATGTGTATCAGACAAATTGTCTGCAGTGATGTCCAAAAAAAAAAGTTTCCTAGACCTATCAGCCAACATCAGTAATATCATCATCATTTGTAATAACCTATGCTTTGAAAATGTTTGCTATTAACCCCTTCACGACATTTGACGTATATATACGTCATGGCCGGGAAGTACTTCCCGACACATGACGTATATATACGTCATGACTTCTAACTGTCCCCGCGTCTATAGACGCGGGGACAGAGGGACGATGTCTGCTGTCCCTGACAGCAGACATGTCCCTGCATGCCCAGGGGGGGCTGCGATGCCGCCCCCCCGTTGGCGATCGCTGTGATTGGCTGTTCAGTGTGAACAGCCATTCACAGCGTTTTCTGTGTCACCGGCGAATAACGTTCGCCGGTGACACGCGATCGGAGGTGATTGGTGCTGTAAAGTACAGCACCAATCACCGCGGGGTGTAAGGGTGACACTGGTGTCACCCCACCTCACCCCGCCCGCCCCCAAAGGCCGTGATTGGTCCGTCGGACCGACGGACCAATCACAGCCATGGAGGGGGGTTTAAACGAACGGGGACTGCACTGCAGACGCCATTCCGGTCTGGAATTGCGTGCAGTGCGGTCACCGTGCCTAGCTGCCGCGATATACTGACCAGAACCTTGCAAAATACTTACCTGATCCTTGCCTGCTTCATCACTGCTTGTAGTGTGCTGGATGCTTCCTGGATCCTGTTACTTGTGACTTCCTGTGAACTTGTGCTGCTGCAGTGTAATAGCGTTAGTTAGATAGAGAGAGATAGAGAGAGATAGTGTCAGAGAGTGCTATATTTTGTGCTGCTGCAGTGTGATATAGTTATAGAGAGATAGAGAGAGATAGAGAGAGATAGAGAGAGATAGAGAGAGAGATAGAGAGGCCTAGTGACAGAGAGTGCTATATTTTGTGCTGCTGCAGTGTGATAGTTATAGATAGAGAGATAGAGAGAGATAGAGAGAGAGAGATAGAGATAGTGACAGATTGTGCTATATATTTTTTATATAACTGACTGCTGCCCCCCCTTTTGTGCTGATCAGTATAAATTAACTGATCAGCAACTTTTTGGGGGCGCAGGTTTTTTTTTATATATATATATACCTGTCACTGCTGCTGCTGCAGTGTCATAGAGTGTTAGATAGTGAGATAGAGAGAGATAGTGACAGAGAGTGATAGAGAGTGCTAAATTTTGTGTCTGCTGCCCCCGCCTTTTGTGCTGATCACTATATCTGAGGTGATCAGCAACTTTTTAGGGGTGCAGAGGTTTTTTTTTTTTATATATACCTGCCAGTTGCACTGTCAGTTGCACCTTAGATTGTGCACCTGCTGCCCCTCACTGGTAATCAGTGTCGCATCACTGATCACCTTTTTTTTTTTTGTGTGTGCTGTGGGGTCTTTTTTTAATTTTTTTTTTACACACACTGTGATTTTGTGGGTGTCCTGTGGCCGCTGTGCGCTGATCAGTGACGTACATCACTGATCATCTTTTTCGGCACAGGGTTGATCTATTTTTTTTTTTTTTGATCAAATTCCTGTTGCCTTTGAGCGCTGTTCAGTGACGGACGTTACTGACCAACATCTGTGCTCAATTTTTGGCGCAGGACCTTTTTTTTTTTTTTTTTAACCCCTTCAATTTTTTTTTTTAACCCCTTCAATTTTTCTTTTTAACCCCTTCAAATTTTTTTTTTTGTATAAAGTCTTTTTTTTTTTCTGCACTACATACACACTCCACACTACATACCCCCCGGCTTGAAATAAAGTTTGAACCCCCCCCCCTACACTATACACGTGTTGAAACATTTCACTACCAGTAACACAAAAATAAAAATGGCATCCCAAATGTCATCCCAGTCATCCAGAAGAATGTATTCAGTGGAGGAGGCATATGCCATGCTTGCCTCTGATTCTGACACAGCCAGTGAGGCAAGCGGGGAATTTGAAGGATTCGTCTTAAGCTCCTCTTCCTCCTCTGGTGATGAGGGACCCCCTCAAAGACGCCCCCGTAGAGCAGCTGAGACCCCCCCCCCAATAATTGATCTCGTATGGACCCCACCACCAGACAATTTTGAGCCCCAGGTTCCTGAGTTTTTGGCCATGCCAGGAATCCAATTTGATTCCACAGGTCTCAGAGAAATTGACTTTTTCAAATTATTTTTCTCTGATGATTTTATAAATTTAATGGTGGACCAAACTAATTTATATGCCCAGCAGTTTATTGCTCAAAACCCCACGTCATCATTTGCTAGGTGGACCCCTGTAGATGCAGTAGAGATGATGACATTTTGGGGTCTGGTGTTTCATATGGGCATAGTAAAAAAGCCACAAATTAGGCAATATTGGAGTACAGATGTTCTGTACAGCACCCCATTTTACCGTATGGCCATGACTCGGACTCGTTTTGAGGCAATCCATAAATTTATACATTACACCGATAATGCACAGTGCCCACCCAGAGATGATCCCACCTTTGACCGGCTATTCAAAGTCAGGCCGGTCATTGATCATTTCAGTGCCAAATTTGCAAAGCTATACATCCCTGAAAAATTTATTTGTATTGACGAGTCCCTTATACATTTTAAAGGAAGGGTTAAATTCCGCCAGTACCTTCCCAGTAAGAGGGCAAGGTATGGCATAAAAATGTATAAGCTGTGTGAAAGCACCACAGGGTACACCCACAAGTTTAGGGTATATGAAGGGAAGGATTCAAGAATTGAACCGCCAGAATGCCCCCCCTCCCTCGTAGGTGTTAGTGGCAAAATTGTCTGGGATTTAATGCACCCCTTCCTGGATAAGGGTTATCACCTCTATGTGGATAACTTTTACACCAGCATCCCCCTGTTTAAGGCCCTTGGTTCAAGAGGTACAGCAGCTTGCGGTACTGTGCGCAAGAACCAAAGAGGCCTCCCCAAAACGCACATTGCCCAAGTAATGAGAAGGGGTGAAAGCAGGGGAATATGCACCGAAAATATGTTGTTGGTCAAATATAAGGACAAGAGGGATGTCCTTATACTGACAACAATTCATGGAGACAGTACCACCTCCATCCCTGTACGAGGTACCAGTACCCACACCTCAAAACCAAATTGTATCCTAGATTACAATAAGTACATGGGCGGAGTGGATCTTTCAGATCAGGTACTGAAGCCGTACAGTGCCCTGCGGAAAACAAATATCTGGTACAAGAAGCTGGCCGTGTATATCATCCAGATGGCACTGTATAACGCTTACGTGCTATTCCGTTCTACCGGCCAGAGGGGGACATTTATGCACTTTCAAGAGGAAGTCATAAAGGGCCTAATATTTGGGAACCAGCAGGCAGAGGGCCCCAGTACTTCTAGTACTGGCCCCCGTATTGTACCAGGGCAGCATTTTCCCAACGAAATCCCCTCCACTGCAAGAAAGGGCAGGACACAAAAAAGGTGCAAAGTTTGCTATAAAAAGGGAATAAGAAAGGAAACTATTTTCCACTGTGAAACTTGCCCCGACAAACCCGGCCTATGTATAAAGGAGTGTTTCAAAATATACCACACATCGATGGATTATTAGGTTCATCATTTCACCGTGCATCGGGGGTCTTGCTAATGCCACATAGCACCCACCATTCATTCCACCAGAATCTGAGCTGCAAAATCCAAAAATCACTCCTTCCCTTCTGAGTCCTGCCATGCACCCAACTGGTATTTTTTGGTCACATGTGAGGCATTGCCGTACTCTGGAGAAATGGGGGCACAGATTTTGGGGTGCTTTGTCTCCTTCATTCCTTGTGAAAATGAAAAATTTTGAGCCAGAAGTACATTTTTGTGTAAAAAAATGTAATTTTTCATTTTCACAGCCCAGTTGTACCAAAATTGGTGAAACCCCTGGGGGTTTGAAATGTACACTATACCCCTAGATGAATTCCCTGAGGGGTGTAGTTTGCAAAATGGGGTCACTTGTGGGGGGGTTCCACTGTATTGGTAATGCAACATAGCACCCACCATTCATTCCACCAAAATCTGTGCTGCCAAATCCAAAAATCACTCCTTCCCTTCTGAGTCCTGCCATGCGCCCAACTGGTATTTTTTGGTCACATGTGAGGCATTGCCGTACTCGGGAGAAATTGGGGCACAGATTTTGGGGTGCTTTGTCTCCTTCATTCCTTGTGAAAATGAAAAATTTTGAGCCAGAACTGCATTTTTGTGTAAAAAAATGTAATTTTTCATTTTCACAGCCCAGTTGTACCAAAATTGGTGAAACCCCTGGGGGTTTGAAATGTACACTATACCCCTAGATGAATTCCCTGAGGGGTGTAGTTTGCAAAATGGGGTCACTTGTGGGGGGGTTCCACTGTATTGGTAATGCAACATAGCACCCACCATTCATTCCACCAAAATCTGTGCTGCCAAATCCAAAAATCACTCCTTCCCTTCTGAGTCCTGCCATGCGCCCAACTGGTATTTTTTGGTCACATGTGAGGCATTGCCGTACTCGGGAGAAATTGGGGCACAGATTTTGGGGTGCTTTGTCTCCTTCATTCCTTGTGAAAATGAAAAATTTTGAGCCAGAACTGCATTTTTGTGTAAAAAAATGTAATTTTTCATTTTCACTGCCCAGTTGTATCAAAATTGGTGAAACCCCTGGGGGTTTGAAATGTGCACTATACCCCTAGATGAATTCCCTGAGGGGTGTACTTTGCAAAATGGGGTGACTTGTGGGGGGGTTCCACTGTATTGGTGCTTTGGGAGTCTTGCTAATGCAACATGGCACCCACCATTCATTCCACCAAAATCTGTGCTGCCAAATCCAAAAATCACTCCTTCCGTTCTGAGTCCTGCCATGCGCCCAACTGGTATTTTTTGGTCACATGTGAGGCATTGCCGTACTCGGGAGAAATTGGGGCACAGATTTTGGGGTGCTTTGTCTCCTTCATTCCTTGTGAAAATGAAAAATTTTGAGCCAGAACTGCATTTTTGTGTAAAAAAATGTAATTTTTCATTTTCACTGCCCAGTTGTATCAAAATTGGTGAAACCCCTGGGGGTTTGAAATGTACACTATACCCCTAGATGAATTCCCTGAGGGGTGTACTTTGCAAAATGGGGTGACTTGTGGGGGGGTTCCACTGTATTGGTGCTTTGGGAGTCTTGCTAATGCAACATGGCACCCACCATTCATTCCACCAAAATCTGTGCTGCCAAATCCAAAAATCACTCCTTCCGTTCTGAGTCCTGCCATGCGCCCAACTGGTATTTTTTGGTCACATGTGAGGCATTGCCGTACTCGGGAGAAATTGGGGCACAGATTTTGGGGTGCTTTGTCTCCTTCATTCCTTGTGAAAATGAAAAATTTTGAGCCAGAACTGCATGTTTGTGTAAAAAAATGTAATTTTCCATTTTCACATCCCAGTTGTACCAAAATTGGTGAAACCCCTGGGGGTTTGAAATGTACACTATACCCCTAGATGAATTCCCTGAGGGGTGTACTTTGCAAAATGGGGTGACTTGTGGGGGGGTTCCACTGTATTGGTGCTTTGGGAGTCTTGCTAATGCAACATGGCACCCACCATTCATTCCACCAAAATCTGTGCTGCCAAATCCAAAAATCACTCCTTCCCTTCTGAGTCCTGCCATGCGCCCCACTGGTATTTTTTGGTCACATGTGAGGCATTGCCGTACTCGGGAGAAATTGGGGCACAGATTTTGGGGTGCTTTGTCTCCTTCATTCCTTGTGAAAATGAAAAATTTTGAGCCAGAACTGCATGTTTGTGTAAAAAAATTTAATTTTCCATTTTCACATCCCAGTTGTACCAAAATTGGTGAAACCCCTGGGGGTTTGAAATGTACACTATACCCCTAGATGAATTCCCTGAGGGGTGTACTTTGCAAAATGGGGTGACTTGTGGGGGGGTTCCACTGTATTGGTGCAACATAGCACCCACCATTCATTCCACCAAAATCTGTGCTGCAAAATCCAAAAATCACTCCTTCCCTTCTGAGTCCTGCCATGCACCCAACTGGTATTTTTTGGTCACATGTGAGGCATTGCCGTACTCGGGAGAAATTGGGGCACAGATTTTGGGGTGCTTTGTCTCCTTCATTCCTTGTGAAAATGAAAAATTTTGAGCCAGAACTGCATGTTTGTGTAAAAAAATGTAATTTTCCATTTTCACATCCCAGTTGTATCAAAATTGGTGAAACCCCTGGGGGTTTGAAATGTACACTATACCCCTAGATGAATTCCCTGAGGGGTGTACTTTGCAAAATGGGGTGACTTGTGGGGGGGTTCCACTGTATTGGTGCTTTGGGAGTCTTGCTAATGCAACATGGCACCCACCATTCATTCCACCAAAATCTGTGCTGCCAAATCCAAAAATCACTCCTTCCCTTCTGAGTCCTGCTATGCGCCCCACTGGTATTTTTTGGTCACATGTGAGGCATTGCCGTACTCGGGAGAAATTGGGGCACAGATTTTGGGGTGCTTTGTCTCCTTCATTCCTTGTGAAAATGAAAAATTTTGAGCCAGAACTGCATGTTTGTGTAAAAAAATGTAATTTTCCATTTTCACATCCCAGTTGTACCAAAATTGGTGAAACCCCTGGGGGTTTGAAATGTACACTATACCCCTAGATGAATTCCCTGAGGGGTGTAGATTGCAAAATGGGGTGACTTGTGGGGAAGGTTCCTAACTTTTAGCACTTATGGTGCCTAGAAACCTACATGGTGCCTAAAAAAAAATCTCATAAAAAGGAGGCTCCAAAATCAAGTAGGTGCTCCTTCTATTATGAAGCCTGTGGTTTGGTCAACGTGCACACTAGGGCCACATATAGGATATTTTTGAAAACACAAGAATTGGGGGAATCAATTTTTAGTCACATTTCTCTAGTAAAATCTACTGTATTTGTTAGAAAAATGTATTAAAATTGAAACTCTGCAAAAAAAAAGAAATTTTGAAATTTCACCTACACTTTGTTTTAATTCCTGTGAAACACCTAAAGGGTTAACAAACTTCCAAAATGCTGTTTTGAATACTGTGAGGGGTGCAGTTTTTGAAATGGCATCATTTATGGGGGTGTCTCACATACAAGTCCCTCAAAGTCACATCAGAACTGAACTGGTCCCTAAAAAAATCAGTGTTTGAAATTTTCTTGAAAATTTGAGAATTTGCTAGTCATATTTGAAGCCTCCTAGTGTCCAAAAAAATGAAAAGGGGGTTGAAATAATGATGGCAACATAAAGTAGACATATGGTCTATGTTAGTTATTAACTATTTTGAGTGGTATGATTATTTGTCTCACAAGCAGAAAATTTAACATTTTGCATATTGCTAAATTTTCCATTTTTTCACGATATTTTGGTATTTTTCACAAAAAAACACAGACTGTATCGACCAAAATTTACCACTAACTTGAAGTACAATGTGTCACGAGAAAACAATCTCAAAATCACTGGGATAAGTAAAAGCAAAAAAAAGTTATCCCCACTTAAGTGAGACATGTCAGATTTGAAAAAAAGGGCTCTGTCATGAAGGCACAAACTGGCTCTGTCATGAAGGGGTTAATTAAATGATAAATATTCATTCTTTCAAGGCGTATACTGTTTATTTCAGAGTCATTTCCTTTCCTATCTGTAGCCATGTAATAAATATGTTCCAATACATTTTCAATCTTCATAAATACATTAAACCTGATGGAAGTTATTTTTTCTTTATTTATAAATGAATGTTGGGGAATTCCATAGTAAAGGCTGCTATTCTGGAAAGATTTACATACAGTATGCTTGACAGAATTTGCCATAACCAGGCAATTAATTGATCAGATGTTTTCATTACAAACATATTAGAACTTGTGTTGTGTCATTATTAACCAGGGCTTGGTGGTTATGTCTTCCGACCTGGAAGAGGTTGTTATCAGCATTCTAAAAGGAAAGATTCCTGGTATGTGGATGAAGAAATCTTACCCAAGTCTGAAGCCTCTTGGCAGCTATGTGAATGATTTTCTCACAAGATTGAAATTTTTACAGGTAAGGCAATTAGCCATCAATATTGCCTGTGTTACTTAAACATGAATGGATCTTTGATCACAACAATCTTCTTAGCTGCATGTAGTCCCATGAGATCTATATTTTAATTATTTGTAGTAAAGCATTTGCTTTTAAAACCATTTTCAAAGGTTAAAAACATGCTAATGAGCACATTTCACACATTGTCTTTTGGGGCGTTAAGCTGTGTGTAGCATTAGGGCACCTTCAGCTAGGCTGAACTTATGCTCAGTTGTGTGCTGACCATGAGTACAATTCCTTGCTAAATTTTTTTACACTGTGAAAAGTCCATTCTGCAAGAGTCTAATGCAGCTATTCAGAGTGAGGCTTTATTCATGACAATAAAGGTCCTGATACAGAGTTGGGCACAGTTCAGCAATTATTTGCTACTACACATGCGCTGCCTGAGTATATGAATGATTGCTCTATTGCAAGGGTTCTTAAACCATTTTGCTCTGGGACCCCGTCAGACAATAAAAATGAATGATTACAGGACCCCAGCAAATTACAGCAGAATGGACACTACATATGTGTGGTCAGCAGACTGCAAATGCATAGCAGCATTGTGGAGGCACGAAATGATGCAAGGAGTCAGAAAAACCAGTTGAATTGTCTGTGGGCATGTAATGGTAGTGTTGTGGGCATTTCACTGCTAGCAGGCTGCGATCTCAGATGTAAAGCCACTTCACAGATTCCATAGAAACATAGACATTGTGATAGGCAGACTCAGATTGTGTGTGGAAGACATCCTTGTTGTACTTAATGCAATATACCACCTCCACTACCTCCACACTTAGGGTCTGGAAGGTGGGTATTGGTGGCTGTGTATAGTTGGTGAGGGGGGGGGGGGGTCGGGGGGGGACATTGAAGTTTTGCCTAGGGTGCTAAAAAGCCTTACCCGCATGCTGTTGCATCCTGTGGTGCAGGCCCCTGTCCTGTATTGTCCCAGGGTATTCTTCATGGCAAGATCTGGGTGACATTACTCTGGAATCTGGTCAGCGTCCCACGCCGGTTCACGCTGGAAGGGGCGCCGCCATGACACCTGCATTCACATGACTTCTCTGTGACTTTGATACTCTGACCTGTGCACTGACCCATGTGATCAAGGTGTGCACAGGTATTTCCTGGAGTTGATTGATGCTGTGTCTTGCAGCCAATCACAGGCCAGCAGGGGGTTATAGCTGCCATGAACAACTTGTCTGATCCCTCTGTTCCTTCAGAAGTCAACATTCTAGGCTCCAGGTTCCTGTGCTTCACTTGTACAATCTCCTGCTACCTGCTGTTACAGAAGCTCCCTGGTACTCTCCACCTGCCAGGTTACTTTCCAAGCTGCTTACCATCTTCAGCTCCCAAAGGAAGAGGATAGAGCACTCCAGAATACCTCAGCAGAGTTTACTAGTAGTAGTAGTACGTTTATTTATAAGGCGCCACAAAGTGTCCACAGCGCTGTACATAGCAAACAAAAAACAAATTACAAGGTAACGTACAGGGTGTGTTTATAAAATACAGGATAAATAGGGTATAGCTGGTGGAACTAAAATCAGCATCAGTTCTGGAGTAGGTGTCGAAATTGTCGAGGAGACTGAAGATGAAGTAGAGGAAGGGAAGAACAGGGCAGGAGCACTGGTGAGGTAAAGAGGTAGGGTGAGTATGTGAGGAAGGAGGGCCCTACTCATAAGAGTTAACAGACTAAAAGGGGGTGGGTGGATGAATGAAAAACAATAGGATAAGTAGGAACGGATGGAGGGGTAGGGTAGGCAGGATAG
The DNA here is from genome assembly GCF_055691185.1 of Crinia signifera. NCBI lineage: Eukaryota > Metazoa > Chordata > Amphibia > Anura > Myobatrachidae > Crinia > Crinia signifera. The sequence goes on along the minus strand of NC_139223.1, from coordinate 94,557,386 downwards.
GAGGAGCAAAAGAGGTTAGGAGGAGGAGGGATAGGCCAGTCAGAAGAAGTGGGTTTTGAGGGAGCGCTTGAAGGAGGTAAGGGAATCAGAAAGGCTGATGGGTGGTGGGAGGTTGTTCCAGTGCAGGGGCCAGCGCGAGAGAAGTCTTGGACACGGGAGTGGGAGGAGGTGATTAGGTGAGAGATAGAGATCAGTGAAGAGAGGTAAGGAGTGGTGGAGGAGGAGAGAGCCTTGTAGGTGGTGGTGAGGAGTTTAAAGAGAACCCGGAAAGGAATGGGGAGCCAGTGAAGAGATAGACAGAGGGAGGAGGCGGAGGTGGAGTGGCGGGAGAGGAAGATGAGCCTAGCAGCAGAGTTAAGAATGGATTGGAGAGGGGCGAGGCGAGGCCGGCGAGAGATAGTCCAGAGAGAAGGATGTTGCAGTAGTCAAGGCGGGAGATGACAAGAGAATGAATGAGAATTTTGGTTGCGTCAGTGGAGAGGAATGGTCTGATGCTCGAGATGTTGTGGAGGTGAAAGCGGCAAGACTGTGAGAGAGCACGAATGTGGGGGGGTGAAAGAGAGAGAGGAGTCAATGATGACACGAGGCAGCGCGTTTGGTCGGTGGAGGGGATCTCGGTTTCACCAATGCTGAGGGAGATAGTTGGCAAAGAGGGGATATTCGTGGGATGAAAGATTAGAAGTTCAGTTTTAGCCATGTTTAGTTTCAGGAAGTGTTGGGTCATCCAGGCTGAGATGGCCGTGAGGCATTCGGAGACCTTGGACAGGAGTGATGGGGATAGGTCGGGGGAGGAGAGATAGATTAGGGTATCATCAGCATAAAGGTGGTAATGGAAGCCATAGGAGCTGATGAGGTTGCCCAGAGAGGTGGTGTAGAGGGAGAAGAGGAGAGGGCCAAGGACTGACCCATGGGTAACACTGACTGGCTGCGGGGTAGTAGGAGAGGAGGAGCTCAGAGTGGAGACAGAGAAGGAGCGATCGGAGAGGTATGAGGTGAACCAGGAGAAGACCGTGCCAGTGATGCCAAAGGAGCGGAGGGTGTTGACAGCCCTTGTCGGTTCCTAGGCCATCAACACTCCTTGTCGGCTCCCAGGCCATTGACATCTGACCAGCTCCCAAGCCATCGACATCTCACCGGCTCCCAAACCATCGACATCTCACCGGTTCCCAAACTGACGACATATCACCGGCTTCAAAGCTGTCAACTTCTCACCGGCTCCCAAGCCGTCGACATCTCTCCGGCTCCCAGGCCAATGCAGTCCACTTATCAAGCTCCAAGATTATCTGGTCCAAGCTCCAAGCACGCTATCACTAATCACTATCCATCCCTTGTGATTGGCCATCTAAATGTGGGAACTCAGGTCAGAGGGCCATGACCTCGCCACCGAACGTAGCGGAGTCCAAACCTCCTTGCAGGGGTCCCTGTTGAAAACCGTCGGTGGTGTTAGACTCCGCATCTCTGATCAGAGTCTCATCAACTCCCCTACCAAGCTGTGCCCGCAGTGACAGTGCTATTATCCTTATCTCAAACCCCCAGTGTTCCAGTTTCCAGCATCTATCACTGGCTCACTGCTGCCACAGCTGGGAACAACAGAGACCCAAGCCCTGACAGACAGGGAAGTGATTTAATAGAATCCAAAAGCAGATTCGCAGCCAAACTGTTCTAGTGGCAAACAAAATCAATACAACCATCCCCAACCCAAGGTAATGATGAGTACAGTTGGTGAAGAACAACACACTGCCCATCTCAACTGAAGCTCCATTGCTAGATCATGGAGAACATGGGTGTCTCTCCTCTTTACTGCTGAGGTGGGTTTTTCTACACAGGTACACATTGTTTATAATCAACTTGTTTATGATCAACTTGTCAAATGAAACATGCTGGATTATTTCAAGGCCCCTATGTAAGTAATAATTTGTTTGATTTGATCTATAGAATTCCATTTAAACCAAATTCTCTATTTCTGGGATGCTGACCATTGCGTTTCCATCCACATTTTTTATTTGTCCTTATTTTTAGCATCCCCCATTATATTTGGAATGTGTTTTAAGGGAATGCAGTTTAAATCCCGGCGGTCGGGATCCCGGCGTTCAGAATCCCGACCGCCGAAATCCCGACACTTTCTCCCTCCGTGGGTGTCCACGACACCCCTGAAGGGAGAATAAATTAGTGTGCCGAGCGTAGCGAGGCACCGGGCCCGCTGCGTGGCGAGCACAGCGAGCCCGCAAGGGGGGGGCGATCCACGTCCCCCCCTTGTCGGGATTTCAGCAGTCGTGATTCCGGCGTCAGGATTTTGAACCCCCGGATGCCGACCGCTGGGATTTCATACTGAATCCGTTTTAAGATGACATTATATATTGTGGTGAAAGTGGTAATCTCAAACATAAAGTGCCCATTCCTGTGGGATCAGCTTCCTCCAAGGGAAAGGAAAATAAACTTATGCACTCTGTGCAATCTGGAAAACCCGAAATTCCACTGCTGCTGCAGAGTCAGCTGGGAATCATAGCCAGAGAATAGGAAGAGTTTAAAACTCCCTTCTGCCAGGTTCTCTGGATACTAATACCAACAAGCGGTGATTGGTGCCAGGGGCCGATGGTATTCTGTAGCTGCACTGGGAAGCAGGGCAGAAGATGGCTGCATTCCATGACAGCAGATGGAACTTTAGAGACTTTGGTGATGGGTTGTATGTTTAGTTGGTAGGACTATTTTGCCAGACTACTGTATATACACTGCTCAAAAATATAAAGGGAACACTAACATAACACATCCTAGATCTGAATGAATGAAATATTATCATTAAATACTTTACATATTTGAATGTGCTGACAACAAAATGACACAAAAATTATCAATGGAAATCAAATTAATAATCCATGGAGGTCTGGATTTGGAGTCACACTCCAAATTAAAGTGGAAAAACACACTACAGGATGATACAACTTTGATGTAATGTCCTTAAAGCAAGTCAAAATGAGGCTCAGTAGTGTGTGTGGCCTCCACATGCCTGTATGACCTCCCTACAATGCCTGGGCATGCTCCTGATCCCAGACCTGGATTAAAGCCTACGCCAACTCCTGGATAGTCTGTGGTGCAAGGTGGCGTTGGTGGATGGAGCAAGACATGATGTCCCAGATGTGCTCAATTGGATTCAGGTCTGGTGAACGGGCGGGCCAGTCCATGGCATCAATGCCTTTGTCTTGCAGGAAATGCTGACACACTCCAGCCACATGAGGTCTAGCATTGTCTTGTATTAGGAGGAACTCAGGGCCAACTGCACCAGCATATGGTCTCACAAGGGGTCTGAGGATCTCATCTCGGTACCTAAAGGCAGTCAGGCTACCTCTGGCGAGCACATTGAGGGCTGTGCGGCCCCACAAAGAAATGCCACCCCACACCATTACTGACCCACTGCCAAACTGGTCATGCTGGAGGAGGTTGACGGCAGCAGAATGTTCTGCTTGACGTCTCCAGACTCTGTCACATCTGTCACGTTCTCAGTGTGAAACTGCGTTAATCTGTGAAGAGCACAGGGTGCCAGTGGCGAATTTGCCAATCAGTGTTCTCTGGCAAATGCCAAACGTCCTGCACGGTGTTGGGCTGTAAGCACAATCCCCACCTGTGGAAGTTGGGCCCTCATACCACCCTCATAGTGTCTGTTTCTGACCGTTGTAGACACATGCACATTTGTGGCCTGCTGGAGGTCATTTTGCAGGGCTCTTCCTGTTCCTCCTTGCACAAAGGTGGAGTGGCGTTCCTGCTGGTGGGTTGTTGCCCTCCTACGCCTCCTCCACGTCTCCTGATGTACTGGCCTGTCTACGGGTAGCACCTCCATGCTCTGGACTCTACGCTGACAGACACAGCAAACCTTTTTTTTTAAATTGAGTAATTTTTTATTAATTTTGCAAGAAAAAAAACAAGAAAAATTACCAGTACAAACAGCAGCGTATCAATAGATCAAAAGGTGCACACAGGAGATATGTAACAGACAAAATAGTATATATACAGGAGTATTTAAAAGCATCCATATGTATTCGCACACAAATCATGTAGGATATATACATGATGAGAAACCATCCTCTCAGAATATAGACAAATATACATTAAGTCAAGTACCCGGAGGCTCCATCCGGGTTCCCAGGAATGGAGAAATAGAAGAGGGGCACAATTACATGGACGTAACGCATAACTAACCATTATGCACCATTGCATCGTAAAATGATCAATTAACAAAAACACCACTGTCAAAACTTAAATAACCTACTAACAGTAATCAGAAAAACAAAAAAGAAACCTCCCAAAGGACCCAAAGCAAACCTCCCACATAGCCCCCCACCCTGTACTACCCAACCCCAACTTAGGTGTACCTGGAGCCCTATAACCATATTACCCCTAAACCCATTTTGCACCCCCTACCCTACTAACTATACTACCTAACACACACCCCCGCCCCCTTAAATACACTAATATAACCTCCCAGAGCCGACCCTAGCCTAAATGACACCCTAGGCAAGATTTTGGCTGGTGCCCCCTAGCACCGCCACTAGTTCCGCCTCTGACCCTGCTCCCCTTTCCCAGCACCATCAACCCTCATAATAGCAGTCATCATTTTGGTGCTCCTACCCGCAATATTTTAAATAGAAACAGTGCACACATTCGGTGCGCAGCCCAAACAGGGGTGTGTTCTTGCTGGGAAATGGCATGGCCACCCAATAGTACCCCCAATTCAAATTATGCCACACAGTAGTGCAACTTTATTCACATTATATCATGCGATGGTGTCCCTTATACACGTTACATCACACAGTAGTACCACTTTACCTTATGTACATTACTCCACACATTATTCACATTATACCCTTAGAAAACAAACCAGAGAAAATATTGTATTTTAAGCACCTCCGTGGCCACACTGCAACCCAGCACAAATCAGTGTGTGCTGGGCAGAGGAGAAGAGCTGCTGCTGTCACTGAACGGGAGGGGGCCCGGGGCCCCCACTGGGCCCTTCCATCAGACTTTGGCCTGGGTAATTTGTACCCCCTACCCCTTTCTCTCGGCATCCCTGATAATAGCACACAGTAATGCCCCTTTCACATTATGCCAACCTTTATTAATGCCCTTTATACACATAATGACACACATAATGCCACTTACACATATGTTGCACATTATTAATGCCCTTATACACGACACACATAATGCCCATTACACATATGTTGCACATTGTTCATTCCCTTATACACATGACACACATAATGCCTGTTACACATTATGTCACACATTATTAATGCATTTATACATGACACACATAATGCCCCTTACACATATGCTGAACACTATTGCACAACCAACCCACCCGCAGAGAGCACTCACACAGCCACTAACACTGTGACCTCTGCCTCTGCTTGGATACAGATGTTTCCTCATACATCTTGACTCAATAAGCCATGCAGCTCCTGGCCAGTTCTGCTAACGTTGGGTGCCTTTTTTGCTGAAAATTCATCTTATTTGCATTGTTCTGACCAGCACACACAAGGAGCTTCCGATGATTAAAATGATATGTGGCATGAATATATTCTGTGTGCGACTGTGGCTGTACCTGCATACAGAATGCTATGTTAAAGTGATTTCCATGAATACACTATTTCATATGCAAATACAGCCTCACTCACACACAGAATATAGGCATGCTGCATATCCTTTTAGTCAGCAGAAGCTGCTGATGCCCCTAGGCATTCCAAATGCCCTAGGCAATTGCCTAGTTTGCCTATGCCTAAGGCTGGCTCTGTAACCTCCCCCCCCCTAGTCGGTTAATGAAGGAATGGACTTTTGTTAAGAAAAAATATAACTAGGATATTGCCGTATAGCTAGAATGTAGGAAAGGGTCCCATCACATTCAATACCAGTCAGCATAGCCTAATGAATAATAGTCATATAACAAGATACAGACGTCTTAAAATATAGTGTGCCAAAGAATATTAGGACATCAGATTAGCAAGATCAGGTATGGCAAACCCAACCCCCCCCCATTATTTCCCCAACCTTGTTATAAAATCCATACATCAGTAAACATATTTTACACGGCACTCCACACAACCAGTACAATAAGACTTGTGCCCTCACATTCTAATAGGAAAATATACAGACTAGTCAGGTAAGGCACTTGTGGCTAAAAATAATTCACTCAGGACAACAAATAATTATTCAAGCATTTAAATACGGAATGGTCTGGATTGACATCTGAAGTGATGGGAGGAGGCAGCACTGCAGAAGTTTGTTAATAAGAACTGAGGCCTTGAAGATTAAAGTATAAATAGTGCTGTATGACATTCTCCCAATAGTTGCTAATTAACTACATATGTAAACATCATTGCATATTACATGTAGTTTCAACTTCACTGTTTAAAAAGTTATCTGGATAGCTGACAGACAGTGACTAGGTTGGTAGGTCAACACCATATGGTTGGCAGACATAAGGTGGAAATGGTCAAAAGGTAAACACAAGCAATAGGTCGGCATGGAAATTAGTTTTCCAAGATTTTAGATTTTTTGGGGGACTTTTTCTTACTTTATCTTTCGCCATCAGAGTCCATGTGGATGGTAGTGTGCCAAGTGCAGCGAGGCACCTGGCCCTAGTATGGCGATTTGGGAAGAAATTAGGGGGGTTCCACAAGCTCAAATGTCGACATTGGCACAAAAAATTCATGAAAATCCCATTTTGACCTTTTCAATGTCGACCATTGCTTGTGTCAACCTTTTCCAGTGTTGACATTTTGGGGGTCATCCTAGCCATTGTCTGTGAGCTACACCCAGGGGCGTAGCTCCCAGAGGCAATCAAGTCACTGGCCAACTGAAGGGGCGCCTGCATGTACAGATGCACCTGTGTGACTGCTGATCTTCCAGTGGAGCTTTGCAGCATACCTGCTACTGCTGCATAGTTAATTGTCTTTCTCTCAGGTGTTTCCCTCCTGATCCTGCTCAGCCTTTCTGCAGAAAGTGACAGTGCACCCACTGCTGCTATTGGACTGTAATATCTTATAATATCAGTTAAGCTGTGTACACACGGGGGCGATAGGGGCTGAAATCGCTGGAAATATGGTTGCAGGCGACCATATTGCCAGTGATGGGAGTGTGCCCCGGCGATAAAATCGCTGGGTGCACGCTCCCGATTTCAGCCCCGTTCTAATCGCTGGTCGCAGGAGCTTGCTCCTGCGACCAGCTGATTACATCTGCGGCACCGCCGGCAGAGGTTCCCTTTCATCAGCGACCATCTCTTCAAGCTAGTGAGAAATCAAGTTGAATAGACACACTTCATGTGGAGTTTTATTGAATACAAGTGTAACCTAATACAGCGGTACAGAACTGCAACTGTTATTATTGAACTCTGTTAAATTTAAGTCTGTATTTGTCTATTGATACATTATTTCTTTCTGATTTTCTCACAAGAGGGAAACTAAGTATTTTTGTCTGGTATATGCAATCACTAAAATCTGTACAAAAATAGGTATCTTAATATTTTTCGCTAGCTGATATTACATATATTTTTAAAGTGACTTATCACTGTTATATAGTCACTTGAAAAATAAGAATATAATTTGTATATATATATATGTATATATTGGTTTTGTTCGTCTGGTTTGTATCTTGGGTAAAATCCCCTTCTTTTTTACTGAATAAATATTAAAAGCTAAGTTTTAAGCAAATTAATCAAGCGTGCCCCCACAAAGAGATAGTAGTTTTCCTGTCTCTTCTGTTTTCCAATTAATTCATACTCTCTGGGGAGCACCTCCACTACCCAGATATGCACACATCAGTACAAAATTATTAGTACAGTGGATAAATAATATCTTTATATTATATACTCTTAACCACTCACCATGCCCATGGTCTGGTATGCAAGGGGAAAGGGGAAGGTGGAAAATTACTGCTGCACAGGTAGCTATTAAATGTTAAGCTTAAAACAAAATAAGAATAACATTCAAGTAATACTAATTGCACAACCAAACCCCAAGCAACACCGGGTTCCTCAGCTAGTTCATGTTAATTATAATATATAATTGACTCCACCCTATTTTTCAGTACCAGTCTAGGCTTAAAACCCTAGGGCCTGTCAATTTGGGAAGGTGTTAACCAATATTGTATTACATTGTAAACTGTTTCCTCACCAGTTTGGGCTTAAGTACATAGATTTAGACTTTGTAGAATGAACCAATGTCGGCCCCATATGTGCAACATTCTGATGTGCAACATTTTCTTATATTTGCATCTAAACAATTTATTACATTAGAAAAAAGGAAAGTTCTTTAGCTTTATACATTTGTCAAACTTTTATTAACTGTTACAGTACTTATCTTAATTGTAGAATGACATCAAGCCATGACCTCTAAATACTAATTTGAATGTATAATCACACTCAACATTGTAAGTAGATACTGCTAGAATTGCAATACTGTGTTCACAAGTGAATTTGTCAAAATGGCTGTGAAAATTGCCCCCAATTTTTTTATTCATCATAATGATCTGTAATGTTTACCTTATATTTGAAATGTAATCTTTGGTACTTGTGTATTATCTGGGCGCCCAATTTTTTCATTGCATGCCACTACTTAAGGCATGCGATGCAATGCAATGTGATTTTTCATTGTAAAGACCTGATTTTTAATTGTATAGTCAGCCATGGGTGATTTCATACCCCCACTATCCAACTACGCATGGAGTTGATTCTATATAGAGCGCGGCGAGCGCACGCGGATTACTTTACTTGTATTCTGCGTCCGCTCACCACGCTTCGGGCTCGGTGGCTCGCTGCGCTCGCCACACTATATAAAATCAACTCCATGCGTAGTTGGATAGTGGGGGTATGAAATCACCCATGGCTGACTATACAATTAAAAATCTGGTCTTTACAATGAAAAATCACATTGCATTGCATGCCTTAAGTAGTGCGGTGCGATGCGCCCAGATATTACACCTAATCTTTAGTACCTAATCTTTTATTTACGCAACTTTTTTTTTTGAATTTTCATAAAAATGTGAACAATGCTGGCATTTTTAGTTGATATACTCTACATCTCTCATAGAGATGTTGGCACTTAAAGGGTTAAGGAAATTGAATTTACGGTGAATATAAAAAGGAAGAAAATAATGTTTTTCTTGGGATACTGGGGTAACTGTATGAAACAGTGATAAGGGAGACGTGAGCCAGAGGGTAAGTGGCCCATGGCAACCAATCAGCATAACATCTATAATTTACACAATATAAAATTATAAAGAGCAGCTGATTGGTTGCCATGGGCCACTTCACCTCTGGCTCACTTCTCCCTTACGAATGCTCATTAACCACCACAAGTTCAAAGTAAACGTATAGCTTACAACCTCAGCTTTATATATTATTTGCTACTTCTAGACTTCATAAAGTTTATTGCAATTCAGTTTCTCTACAGTAAGTTTCATTCTTTTCTGGGATTAACACAGGACTGGTATGAAAATGGAAACCCTCCAACCTTTTGGCTCTCAGGCTTTTTCTTCACACAAGCGTTCCTTACAGGTGCACAGCAGAATTATGCCCGCAAGTACACGATTCCTATTGACCTGCTGGGCTTTGACTTTGAGGTTCTAGAAGATAAAGAATATAAACATGCACCTGAGGATGGTAAGGAGCAGTCACTGCAGATTCATATTCATAAATGAAAGCTTCTCAGTAATCATGGCTCTTATCCAGTATAACCAATGTGATTAAAATGCAGTACTTTGTACAGGAGAATGTGTAAACAAGTGCAGTTATTTATTGTAGGATTGCTTAGATGACAAAATCATGCAGCTGTACTGTAGTCCGTACATGAAGCAGAAGGAAGGAGTAGTGTGAGGAGTGGAAGATGTTCCATTGGTGCTTCTGATGTTACCTGAACTGTATTGAATGAGCACTGTAATTACAGCTCTAGTGCATTGCTCTCCCAGCTGTCAGAGGCACGCATTTTGGCCAAGGCTGGGGAAAGCAGGATGTAGTTTGTCATCTGTTCTCTGACAGCTAACTACATCTTCATTACTTATGATAATACAGAGCAGGCAGCTGGCAGGTCTGGACCTACACCAACACACACCTTTACCCTTCCCCGCAGTCCTGATCCGGGCCACTCCGTAGACACTGTCCCATCTGGATCATCTATCGAATTATCAACAAATCACTACAGCAGACTTGTGGTACACCACACTCTGCTCAATACTTACTTGTCACCACACAGCTGGTATTTACCTCATAAAAGACTTACATGGACAGATGATAATACTACCATAATCTATTATACATCTTCATTACACATGAGCCTCAGTCTAATTCGCTGGGACTGTGTGTACACCCCTTTCATATGTATGGGGCTTTACAGTACCAATAGGCCACTATTGCATTTACAATCCATAGCACTGAACAGGGACTGGAAGATCAGCATGGGTCCCACAAATGAGATTGGGATAGCTCAGACCTATTGAAACTGCAATACACAGCTTTACAGGCAGTCACAAGATTTTTCCTCTAGAGTTAAAGTAGATCTAATTTAAAGGGAAAAAACCAACTACGTTTTGCCTTTTAAAAACGAATCACAAAAAATCTAGAGGCAAAAATGTATAAATCTTGTGGTAGCCTACAACTCACAGATTATTACATGTACCCCTTAGAGAAGGAGAGCTCAATGGAGGCATATCACATTTCCAGCATAAGGTAAAATTAATAGACTGTATTTTCAAGAATATTTCAAGGAAACCAAGTACTTTAACTATTATATTGAAAAGATAACTAGCAAAGTATCTGTGTCATAGATGAAATGTGAACGATGATATCATTAAAATGTTTGTTTAATTATAGGTGTGTATATTTATGGATTGTACCTTGATGGAGCACGATGGGACAGAAAGACAAAAAAATTAGGAGAATCTTACCCAAAGATCCTGTATGACACTGTACCTGTGGTTAGTATCAGGTTTCATTTATCAGGTCTTCCATATCGACTAAGTTTGTGTCAACCTTCTGTCAATGTCAACCATTAAGTGGCGATCTAGTCACAGTTGACCATTAGACCCAGGGACCACATACCGCATGCACCACAGTTGCAGTGTGCACGGGCTGTGATGGAGCTGGGGCTTTTGTGACGGAACTTGGAAAGCTGCATTTTCTAAATGTGCCAGAAACAATGTGGGTTATTTAAACCTGATCGCAAAGCAAATGGACAAAACCATGTTGCACTGCAGGTGGGGCAAATGTAACATGTGCAGAGGTTTTATATTTTGAAGAGTTATTTGTTTTTTTGTGTAGGGTAAATACGGTCTGCTTTATCTGCAACTTAGATTTTAGTTTGAACATACCCCACCCAATATAAAGGCAATCAATCACAGGAAAAGAACCCAAATTGCAGGTGAATGACAGTGGGCTCAATGCGATGCCACTGGCTCCTTCGAGTCGCTTCAGATTACAGTCCTCGGCGATGGATTTAGGCTAACCATTCTGAGAAAGCTTAGCCTTACTCACAATGCCCCTAGCTGCCCAATATCCAATGCTGCTTCTTCAGTTCTGCAAGGCCAGCAATGGTCATTTTTTGCTACATTAGCTTATTATTGCAGCATCAATGCAAACCACATAAAACAGGGTGCATACTGTACACTATATACTGTAGTCAGAATGGAAAAGTTAGGGGGCGTGGCCTGGTGGGGAACGGAGCTAGACGCATCAAATCGTAGCTCCTGCCAACTAGCCCCAAATACTGGTACCAAACACCAAATTGCACCATATCTGTGCCCCATCTCTCCCCACAGTCCACCCGGACTGAGAGTGTGCAAGCCGCGGAGCCGGGGACGTGTAGAATCGCGTCCTGCGGGTTGCAGCCTAGGCTGCAGACGGAGCCGCGGCCTAAATTTATGAGACTGCCCGGGAGGCGAGCTCCAGACCCAAATCGCGGCCGCGCACGGACCGCCGCGACCGCTGGAACGCACACCACCAGCCCCAAAAGGTGAGCTGTGCACCCCTCTTGCCCCCCATAAGCCCATAATCCCCTCACCTCCTGACCAGAGCTCCAGGGGACCAGCGGGGAGCTCCAGGAGGCTGCTCTCCCTTCTCCTTAGCGGCGGCCATCTTGGATCCAGCCTACCTGCTTGATCCTACAGATACAGTCTCTGCATATCTGGGGCTTGTTATACACCCCCTGTCTACATCAACACACCATCACTACTATATCCTGACCCCTGCTTCCTACTGCCCCATTCTACTACCCCTACAGTGAATTAATAAGATACAGGTATCAAACCTGTCCCCACTGTAGCGGCGGCCATCTTTTTGGTGGATGTAATCCCATTATATCCACACAGTTCCTCTGTTATCACACTAAGACCTACAGAGCTATTTGTGATGTGGACCCCAGGCTACTACCACTAGACCTCTGATACCCTCCACTACTCCTGAAACAAGAGATTTCACCATCTCTCTGGCTACTCACTCCCAACCCGCCAGATCGGCACTGATGTAATTATGCGCTCCTAGATACCGCCACCCGTATCTGTTACCTGCATGCAACCTTGTTCAATAGGTCTCGGCCTCTAAAGAACGACCTCGCCACACTTATTGCCTTAACAGCGTGACCTCCACACCTTCGGCGATGCCTTCTAGGAGAGCCAAAGAGACCGGGCCGTCTAGGGTTTCACTCCCTTCTAAGAAACCACAACAACACACCGCCTCTCCGGCTGGCCGGCTGGACCGTGCCACGCCTGGCGACACTCCAAGACCAAGCTCTCCACCACCGCTCCAGGTGACGGGAATAGATTGTAACTCTGACGCCCCACTCACGGTCAAGTCAATGTGTCAGATCCTGGCGTCCCTCAAATCTGAATTGACCAAAGATCTAACAACCGCCATCCGTGAGGTTAAGACAGAAATTGTCGCAATCGGAAATCGCAACGACCATCTGGAGCGGAAAATTGTAGAACTAGTCACATCCCACAATGACTTAATATCATCATTCGACAGCCAACAAGCTGACCTAGACGCGCTCAGATCTAAACTTGCAGACATGGAGGACAGGTCTCGAAGGAACAACATTAAGATCAGGGGAATACATCTCCAACTCAGAGCTGGATTCCTATGCCCTCACTCTGTTCCACAGGCTTCTGCCCAACACAGAGGATAGAGATCTTCTGATAGATCGCATTCATCGGCTCCCGAGACCTCGCACCGTATCCTCGGCGCTCCCAAGGGATACCCTCCTGCGAGTTCACTTTTACACTACTAAAGAACGCATCCTACGAGCTGCGTGAGAGCCGAAAGCCTCTGAAAACATGGGAGGCATACAAATTTTCCAGGATTTCTCTGCTGTGACGATAGCCAAAAGAAGAGCGTTTGCACCCATCACAACAGCGCTCAGAGCTCATGAGATCCCGTATCGCTGGGGATTCCCAGTGAAGCTCATCGTCTCCTACGAGGATTCATCATATACCATTTCATCTTTGGACGCCGGGGTCAAGCTACTACTGGATTGGGACATTTCGGTTAAGCGGCCTCCAGACCCAAAGCCCAAGTCGACCCCCAGCACTGAGTGGGTGACTACTTGAAGGCCTGATGGACTTCCTTTCCACCTGGCCCACGATATTGGTAACTATGACTTCCAGGACACTGGGTTCCCACTACTGTAGTGGGTACTAGTAGTTATGATAATATGTGTTTTCAAACGATACAGTGCCTTTAAGTTTATAATAAGTTACCAGGAATGTTGTCCCTTTACCAAATTCACGTAGTGCTGACCATGTGGTCCAGCCTACAGAATACTTAGCGTGTGTTCTGTATTAATACTTTGGTTGTTTGTTCCTAACCTTTCATACTCAAATATGTGTACCCTGTTCAGATTTACCCTTTGTAGGTTGCATGCGTATATGACGCATTTGTTTAGAATTTGCGGGTGGCGGTGTTAGACCGCTTAGGTACGCCCCCACTTTTTCTCATACTACTGCATATATTTTCCTTTTCCCTGCAGTAGTCATGCGGGTCCCTTGTTTTTGTTATTTTTCCTCTCCCCTCACCCCCCCCCCCATTCTCACATATTATCCCACATTCTGTTCAGTTTCCCACTATGTCATCTGGATATTGTATTTTATTTTCTCATACATTGGTCATCGGTCAGCCTTGTATAGATACACTTATTGATAGAGACCCTCTTATGCATCATATTTCACTACTGATTGCTAATGCCTAAAGTTCTTACCTTAAATGTAAAGGGTCTGAATTCCCCCAACAAGCGTAGAATGGCCCTGTCGTATTTCCACAAACAAGGAGCCCATATAGTGGCTCTGCAAGAAACCCATTTCCCATTTCACCTCCTTAAAACCCCCTCTGCTTAAAGATCACAGGTTCCCGGTGGGTTACTTTGCCAATGGTCCATTCAAACGCAATGGGGTCGCAATTTTATTTAGTAAGGATGTTACCTTTGTGCTCCAATCTTGTATTGCAGATAAAAATGGGAGATACATCATTTTGACTGTACTATTGGATGACAAACTAGTTACTTTAGTTTGTGTGTATTCCCCAAACACCAATCAGATACCGTTTCTGCGCAAATTATGTCTCCTAATCCGTAAATCTTCTAAAGGCTCTCTAGTAGTGTTGGGAGATTTCAATCTAGTGTTAGACCCTAAACTTGACAAATCAACTAAAACCATTCCTCATAAATCCACACCCCCACCCGGCCCCTCATTGGCATTTTGAAACCTACTGACAGAATTTGATTTATACGATACCCTTCTAGTCGTGAATATACATTCTACTCTCCTGTCCACAATTCATACTCCAGAATCGACATGATTTTATGCGATAAATGGACCTTGCAACAAACCATGGATATAGATATACTCCCAATCACGTGGTCTGACCATGCACCAGTGGGAAGCGGTCATCTATTAGAATGAACTTAGGTCTACAGTCATTAGGTCGACCCCACTAGGTCGACTGGCAGGAAGGTCGACCTGACTTAAGGTCGACATGGGCCAAGGTCGACATGACTTAAGGTCGAATTTGCATAAAGGTCGACATGAGGAAGGTCGACTGGTCATAAGGTCGACATGAGGTTTTTCACTGTTTTTTGAGCCGACATGTGCCGACAGGCGGTATTTCATGCCCTACCATCCACTAGGGCATGGAGGAGGTTATTAAAGCTGTGGCGAGCGAAGCGAGCCACCGTGCCCGAAGCATTGCGAGCGAAGCGAGCGATGCGAGGGTCCGATTCTCATTGCCAACTGTGTCCATGTCGACTGTGTCGACATTCGGACAAAAAAACAGTGAAAAACCCATGTCGACCTTCCTCATGTCGACCTTTATGCAAATTCAACCTTAAGTCATGTCGACCTTGGCCCATGTCGACCTTAAATCAGGTCGACCTTCCAGCCAGTCTACCTAATGGGGTCGACCTAATGACTGTAGACCTAAGTTCATTCTGACAGATGTACCGATTCCGCACCAGTGATGTGGCGGTGATGTGGCAGTGATGACACCTTATTGCCTGGCCCACCCGTGGCGCTTATCGCAACACCTCCTGAAAGACCCAATGACAAAGAAAATCATCTTAGATGCTGTAGAGCATGGGTCTTCAAACTGTGGCCCTCCAGATGTTGTGAAACTACAAATCCCAGCATGCCTTGCCACAGTTTTGCTATAAGGGAGTGTTAAAACTTTGGCAAGGCATGCTGGGATTTGTAGTTTCACAACATCTGGAGGGCCGCAGTTTGAGGACCCATGCTGTAGAGTCATATTTCTCCACCAACTCATCGCTAGATACATCACAACTGAATCACTGGTGTGCTTTCAAGGCAGTTACTAGAGGCGCAGCCATTCAGGCAGGGGCCACACTCAAGAGGCAATCCATACAAAGACAGAAAGATTTAGAAAGCAAACTCAAAGACCTTGAATTTAGAAATGGACTATCTCCCTCCAACACCCTTAAAAAACAAATCTCTGAAATGCGAAGCCAATTGCAAAACTTATTCATGGCTCAGACCCAATCCGCGTTAAATGGGCTCCGCCAACATTTTTATCTATTTGGTAATAAATCTGGCAAAATGCTTGCGCATAAATTAAGAATGCAACAGACTAGAAACCAGATCAAACATATCTTTACCCCGACAAAGACTAAATTATTGAACCCCCGGGACATCACAAACCAATTCGCCGACTATTATTCACACTTATATAATCTATCCCTTGATCCTTCCACGGTCCAGCCCTCCATATCCTCATTCCTCGATAAGATCCAGTTACCCACTCTGACCCCTGACCAGCTATCGACATTAAATGCCCCATAGACTCCCCTAGAGATCACGGCTGCTATCAACTCCCTCCCTAGAGGTAAGGCCCCTGGGCCTGACGGCTTTATAAACAAATTGTATTCAGTTTTTCGAGACACCTTGACACCACACCTATCAGAGCTGTTTAACACAATATCTTCCCTGGGTACCCTCCCACAGGAATTTCTAGAGGCACGTATAATAACCCTGCCCAAACCTGGAAAAGACCCAGCCTATTGTAATAATTACCATCCCATAGCCTTACTTAATAGCGATATTAAATAGTACGCTAAAATGATAGCTACGCGTATAAACTCATTTTTGCCGCTGCTGGTGCACCCGGACCAAACGGGGTTTGTCCCCAGTAGACAAACATCAGATAACACCCGCAGAGTATTTCATTTGATCGATACCCTAGTACAAGACCAAGACCTCCTCTTGTTATCCCTTGATGCGGAGAAGGCCTTTGACCGCCTAAATTGGTCATATATGCGGGAAGTTCTGCTCCACTTCGGTTTCAGGGATCGCATACCTACTTCTATATTAGCACTATATAGTTCCCTACGGCCCGGGTCCTCAGCAATGGCTTTCTCTCCAATCCATTCCCCATCTCCAACGGTACACGACAGGGATGCCCCTTATCCCCATTGATTTTCGTCCTGTCCATCGAACCCCTCGCGGCCACCATCCGGAAGGACACCAACCTCCCGGGACTGACCATTGGTCCCTCCCACCACAAGCTCAGCCTCTTTGCAGATGACGTTTTGCTTTTCGTCACGAATCCTATTACATCACTTCCATATCTCCACTCGATACTAGATGCATATAGTGCGGCATCGTACTACAAGTTAAATACTACTAAAACTGATGCCTTACCTATAAATCTATCCGACTCACTTCACACACTCCGCACTAGATACCCCTACAATTGGCAGACAACCTCGATCCGCTATCTGGGCCTAAATATTCCCGCCAGAACTTCTAAAGTATTTGAAGTAATGATAGGGGGGAGATTCACTTCACTTTCCAACTTAACAAACTCTTGGCTTGCATTTGACATCTCCTGGATGGGTCGCATGGCCTCCTTTAAGATGACTCTCCTCCCTAAACTAATGTACCTATTTTGCTCAATCCCTTGTTTTTCCCAAAAAAGAACTAGCTACCTGCACTGCTACAATGATGAAATATATCTGGGCAGGGAAACCCCCGAAACTAGCCCAAGGATAGAGGAGGCCTTGGTCTACCAGATTTAACTATGTACCAGAAAGCATGCTTATTTGCTCAAATTAAACGCTACACAAACTCTGATTATACACCATGTTGGGTTCCCCTTGAAACATCAGCTACCACACCGCTCCCTGTATCTGACCTGTTTAGAATCCCAAAATATCTCCGACCAAAAGTCCCATATCTTCTACCGTCTACCCAGGCATCATTACAAGTGTGGGATGGGCTCTCCGCCGGGATGTCCTCTCCTGCTCTAGGCTTAACTGGTATCTCCTTGCGATCCCTGGCGAAACTGATACCTAATCTACAATTAACAAAATGGATTGCATCTGGTGCCGAGACTATAGGAGATATCACGGGGGGCAGCCAATTGTTGCCTTTTGCAGATATCCAACGAAAATTCTCCTTACCGCAACATGAACTCCTCCGTTACCTCCAGATCCAACACTGGTGGAAGTCACTCCCAACACTATCCACACCCTCAGATACATCCTCCAAAATAATATACACCAGATTACTATTAACTAACTCCACAGGGGATATATCATTCTGGTATAAAACTCTCTTAAGGCCCCCATACACTAGGGCGACTTGTCCTTAGGACAAGTCGCCCCCGACTTCCCCCTGAGCTTCCCCGGCTGCTCCCCGGGGGAGCTTGATTAGATTGGCACTTGATGTGCCATTTTTTACATGTGATAAATTGTCTCGATTTATCACATGTAAAAAACCCGGGGAGCAGGAAGGGGGGGGGGGGGGCTACAGAGGTGGAGGCTGGTGGGAGCAGGGGGGCTGGGGACGCTGCGGGGGGACACGTCTGTGTCCCCCGCTGCTGGGGACGCTGCGGGGGACAGCGTCTGTGTCCCCCGCTGCTGGGGACGCTGCGGGGGACACAGGGGGCATAGAGCCGGGCAGGGGGAGCCGGCGGGAGCTGTCAGTGCTAGAAAAAAAAGCCTATACAATGAATGGGCGGCCTGTGATTGGCTGAGCGCACTCTCAGCCAATTGCTGACTGGCTGAGAGAGCGCTCAGCCAATCACAGGCCGCCCATTCATTGTATGGGCTTTTTTTTTATTCAGTGCTGACAGCTCCCGGCTCCCCCTGCCCGGCTCTATGCCGCCTGTGTCACCCACAGCTCTATGCCGCCTATGTCCCCCCAGCGTCTTGCAGCGTCCCGCTGTGTCACCCCAGCGTCCCGGCTCTATGCCGCCTGTGTCACCCACGCTCTATGCCGCCTGTGTCACCCCAGCGTCCCGCAGTGTCCCCAGCCGCTGTGTACCCAGCGTCCCGCAGCGTCCCCCGCTCCCTCCACCGCCGCCCCACTAGGTCCCAAGTCGGGTGGTCGGACGTGCAGCAGGTCCGACCACCCGACGCAGATCCGATGCGCACGGGACCGCGCATCGGATCTGAGGGGACATCAAAACTAGCCGATTTTGGTCCGATTTCGCCCAGATCCGACTGATCTGGCCGAAATCTGACCAAAATCGGCTAGTGTATGGGGGCCTTTAGACTCTGTTGTTGTCCCTAAATCAGGCGCCCAGAATAAATGGGAATCGGACCTAAACATAACGTTATCCCCTGACCAATGGAGGAAAATCTTCCTTACTTCTCACTCGATGTCCAGGTGTCTCAACCACACTAAGATTCATAATAAACTGCTCTATAGATTATATTTGACACCTGATCGGTTACACAGTTTTTGGCCATCATGTTCTAGAATGTGCTGGAGAAACTGTGGGGAAGTGGGACACTAGTTTCATATTTTCTGGTCTTGCCCTACTATACAACAATATTGGATAGAGGTATTCTCCCTGATTCAAACAGTGTTACATATCTCCCTCTCCCCTGATCCTGCATTGGCGCTACTTCACATAATGAAAGATACCATCCCCGCACATGCTAGATATGTTCTGAACCATATACTCATTGCAGCTCGAGCAGCTCTGGCCCAACAATGGAAACAACCCAACTCTCCTTCTGTAATTAAGGTTGTCCAGAAAACCAATTTCCACATTCTTATGGAAACAGAATATATGCCATTTTCATTTTCCCTCTCATCGCCACTTGTTCGCTGGAACGCTTGGCATTTATACATGACGGAGGGAGAAGGAAAGCAACATGCCTCTACGTCTACCAGTTGTGACCCCCTCCAATTTAGCCTCAATGAGAAAACAGACGATGGTACTGATTTACCCTGACCGTTTATACCAGGGGTAGGGAACCTTTTTTCTACCAAGGGCCATTTGGATATTTATAAAATCCTTCGGGGGCCGTATAAAAATTATCAATATATTCATGCGGGTATTATACACACGGGCAGCGGTATATACACATGCGGGCATTATACACATGGGCAGCGGCATATACATGTGGGCATTATACACACGGGCAGCGGTATATACATGCGGGCATTATACACACGGGCAGCGGTATATACATGCGGGCATTATACACGGGCAGCGGCATATACATGTGGGCATTATACACATGGGCAGCGGCATATACATGTGGGCATTATACACATGGGCAGCGGCATATACATATGGGCATTATACACATGGGCAGTGGTATATACATGCTGGCATTATACACAGGGGCAGCGGCATATACATGTGGGCATTATACACATGGGCAGCGGTATATACTTGCGGGCATTATACACATGGGCAGCGGCATATACATGTGGGCATTATACACATGGGCAGCGGCATATACATATGGGCATTATACACATGGGCAGTGGTATATACATGCTGGCATTATACACAGGGGCAGCGGCATATACATGTGGGCATTATACACATGGGCAGTGGTATATACATGCTGGCATTATACACAGGGGCAGCGGCATATACATGTGGGCATTATACACATGGGCAGTGGTATATACATGCTGGCATTATACACAGGGGCAGCGGCATATACATGTGGGCATTATACACATGGGCAGCGGTATATACTTGCGGGCATTATACACATGGGCAGCGGCATATACATGTGGGCATTATACACACAGGCAGCGATATATACATGTGGGCATTATACACAGGGGCAGCGGCATATACATGTGGGCATTATACACAGTACAGCGGCATATACATGTGGGCATTGTACACACTGGCAGTGGCATATACATGTGGGCATTGTACACACGGGCAGCGGCATATACATGTGGGCATTATACATAGGGACACACGGGTAGCGGCATATACATGTGGGCATTAAACATACGGACACACGGGCAGCGGCATATACATGTAGGCATATTATACATATGGGCAGCGGCAGTGTGGAGAAAGTGACAGTGTCACCCCCAAACAGGTTTATGTGATCATGTCTGAATATGATAATCAGACAATCACATAAACCTGTTTGGGGGTGAGTCCAGGGGTAAATGACAACCCCTGGATCTCTCAGTCACTGGGGAAAGGAGTAGTTGGGTGAGAGGAAGCGGCACAAGAGCAGCAACATTTACTTTTTTTTACCCTATTTTGTCTCCGGCAGAGTCCGGCTGATGGAGGCTGCTGCTGCTGGGGCTGATGCTCCCGTACATGCAGTGCATGGCGGGCGCATCACAATAATTGCGAGAGTCCCTACTGCCCGCAGGGATTGGCGGGCGCATCACCTCCCACGGCTGCAGTGATTGGCCGGCCGGCGCGTCGATTGGTCTCTCCTCGTATCCGGGCGGGCGGCCTGCGCATCACCTCCAACCGGAGGGTAAGCAAGCAGGGCAGGCGTTCATGTCGGCGAGCGGGCGGGCCGGGCAAACTGGGTGCGGGGGCCGTACCCGGCCCGCAGGCCGGAGGTTCCCCACCCCTGGTTTATACCCTTGTAATCGCTGCTCTTATGTTGATAAGATATCTTTGTATATTGCTACCTCTAATGTGCATTAACACATTAGATCTAATGTGTTCTCCATGTATTTTGCTGACCCGCCCGACAATGATGTAGCAGTTAAATATGTATTCTCAATTTTATACCAGATGTTATCCAGATGCCTCCACAGTCCCCCATAACCCCCTTTTTTCTTTTTTTCCTTTATTCCCTTCTCTTTGTTCTGTACCCCGTATATGCTTTTATAATCAATAAAAATCATTGATTATAAAAAAGAATGGAAAAGTTAGCCAAAATCGTAGTGTCTGTATTGCTTGAGATACCGATGCACGGCAATTTTGACTGTCGAATACAAATACATTTGACTTCTTGAATATATATGTTCCTCATCTGGTCATACTTTATGTATGTCCAGAAAGAGGTCAGTTGTTGTGTACTCACACTTGTACACTCCGAAAGCTGCAGCTGAAATTTTTATATAAATAATAGATTTATACTATTTATTTTTATAGAATTAAAACATTTCCCTTTTTTTTGCTTTAATTGCACACAGCGCCCTGATTACGACACTGTTAAACAGTGTCAACCCTTTTTTTGATCAAATACATTTGACTGTCGAATACATAGGACAAACCGCAAGTGCATATAGTAAAAACTGGCTTCATGCATTTCAAGGGGAAATTGCATAGTCAAAATTGGCAATAGCCAATATCTCATTGTGTATGCCTCTTTTAGAAAAAGACCCAGTGGCCACTTCTTGAATTTCTGCATATCTGCTTTTGGCATATGATGCAAGTTTACTGCAATTGTTCTCGCTCACATGATCCAATTTAAGCCTGTGAAATCCTGTGCTTTTTGGGTCTGAAAAGTTAATGGGGCGAATTGAATTCTCCCCCAAGATATACATTTACTAAAATATAAGTTTACAGAAGTGGGAGGTGTTGAAATAATTGGGAAGATTCACTTGCGCAAAAAAACTTAGGAAAAGCAGGTATAATAAACATGCATAGTGGAGAATGAGCGCTAAAAGAAATTGTCAGATGAGAGTAAAATTAGGAATAGCAGAGAAAGTGGGAGAAGGCAAAAAGCACCTGTAAGGAAAAGCTTGTTAGTGTATGTTTATGCTCCTTTGTTTGCGATGTCCGTGGGGAGTCCTGACACTATCCCTACCTCTATCCAGGCTCTGTGTGCGGTGTTGGGAGCTGGCAGCGATAGTTGTAAAAGCCGCGTCTATCTCCGTTCCGTCACTTTCACTGCTTCGGCGCGTGTCAGTGCTGCTGGATGAAGGTGCCACTGGGCAATTTTTTTTAGGTGTTGAAATAAGCCAAAATCACATTGGTTATCTTTTTCTTAAAAGTACAAGATATAATTATAGCAGAACCTGCTTAATTGTTGTGATGGGCAACACCTCCACTCTAGTAAATGTATCATTAAATATCTGTGGACTATAGAATATTTATGTATTTATCAAATGTGATATTGATGATTGTATTACCTTTTCTGTGACTATACTGTTATTTATAGGTTACATTTTATGTGCATTATCAATAGCTTTCGCTAAATCAAAAATAATATGTGTGAAAAGCAAGTATGTACACAACCCACAAAAAACACTGCTCAATTGCTTTGTACATACAGATGGTTATGGAGAGGAATTGTCAACAACCACTAAGTCGACCACTAATGGTCAACAGTGACAAGGTTGACATCTAAGAATATCAACATACCCTAGGTCGACAGTGATAGAAGGTAGATATGTACATGGTTCACTTTTCTGGTGTAAGAATCTAACTACAGATGGGTCAGGTCCCATCCTGGCTGGCGGGTCGCCAGAACGTCCGCGCTGGCGACCCGCCAGCAGCCGCGCCAGCGAATACACTGAGACGCGCGTGCGTCGCACGCGCGTCTCAGTCTCCGTCGCCAGCGCGACGGAAACCCTGTCCGTCTCCGCTCAGGGAGACTGACAGGGTTAGGGGGGGATGCGGGGACCCAGGATTACCGCCGGCAAGCCGGCGGGGACCCGGGGGAACGGATGGAAGCGTCCCCTTCTCACCATCGCCATCTGTATGACCACTTAACTAGTATAAAATAAAATCTTGACTTTGTGTTGACCATGTACATGTGGACCTTTAGCTTGTGTTGACCATCCTTAGGGGTCTACCTAGTCACTGTAGACCATTAGTGGTTGACCTAGTTATTGTTTAACAGGCGACTGGATACCTATGCAGATATACTGTATTGCTGCAACACCTTCCTGTTTTCCTAGGACTACCTGAACAAAAACTCATTTAAAAAAAAAAAAATATGTGCTGTGTTGCAGATGTGGCTAAAACCTTGCAAACGGACAGAGATCCCACAGCGACCAAGTTACCTGGCACCTGTTTACAAGACCAGTGAACGAAGAGGAACTTTATCCACTACAGGACACTCAACTAATTTTGTTATTGCAATGACCCTTCCTTCTGATACTCCCCAGGAGCACTGGATAGGGAGAGGTGTTGCACTGCTATGCCAACTTAATTCATAACATCAGTTTATCCCAAGATGTCTTGTCTCATCAGTGCATTTCCTACTGGTTAAAATATACAATTACACTGGTTAAATAAAAAAGACAATTCTTCCTGAAGACTAATTTTTATTTGATGCTTTTACAATTAACATTTTACACATAACCATAGCAATTTTGACAAACAAAATCAGTTGATTCATTAAATAATGAGACACATCTTGCATTAAACAGTCAGATTTCTAGTAACTGCTTTAATATGAGACTACAGTAAATACATTAACCGGACTGTAATGGAAAGCAGGGACTGTATTTAACATATTCCAAGTGTCATAACTGCAGACAGGTTGTAGCGTAAGCAATAATACATCCTCAACACAAAATGTCACATAGTGACAACATTGTAAATACAAGTGCATGAATGACCTCCACATAAGTGAAGCAATGTTCATTTCAAGCTTTATGGAATGTTGGGAGTCAGATATGTACAGCACAGACTGCTGAGCAACCTTGGACAGTCACAAACAGGAATACTGATGACCAGCAATATTATCTGAAGTTAATATAATAAAGATATTTGTAAACAAAGATTTTAGAGTATCATGACAACCTTCTGTGTACAGCTAATGGTGTATTTGAGAGATGTGGTCATGAAACATACGCCCAAATGAAACTTCACTTAAGATAATCAAACAAATAATGTAACATTACAGTAGCAAAAGCTGTATTTCATAGATAAACAGAAGAGAACCTGCCTGCTATTTCATAAAAAATTAAATACGGTACCGCTGTAGAATTGTTTGAATGAGAGGCTTCTCAAGATGTACTTCTAGATCAGCAACTTTACTATGTAAAAAGTGTAGCTATACACAGAGACAGGATAAACTTTAGAACTTATTTGTTTATAAAGTCCAGATTCTCTTTTCATGAAGAGAAATGAAAAAAAAAAAAAAAAATGTCATCAATATTTGCAGGCACTTGTATTCAGTATAAAGTTCCTGCAGTCAATGCAACGTACTCTACAGGTGCAAAATAAATAACCAAAAAAGTGAAATATGATGCATCTAGATCTGGACATTGGCTTCTGATGATTAATACACACAGGGGGAAATCTACTTCACATGTAATGTTGCTATGGGCAACCAATCAGATCCTGTCTACTATCTTCTAGAGCAGGGGTGGCCAAACCAGTCCTCGAGATCTACCAACGGTCCACGTTTTCCAGGTTACCTAGCTGGTGCAGCTGTAGTCATTACTAACTGTCACATCTTGAGAAGCCTCCCCCACAGTGATATACAGGCTGAGTATCCCTTATCCAAAAATCCGTTATCCAAATCATTCCGAAAACCATACATTCCAGAAAGTGAAAAAATATATTTTTTTTTTTGCTGAAATCACTACTGGGTACAGCACCACTGAGGACATGATATGTAACTGCCACTAAATATGTGCAAGAAAATGATTGCTTAGCATTCAAATTCAGTATCTGAGATAGTACACAAACTTTACATGTTTCACATTTCGAAACCTTGTTTTATGCACAAATAATATATTTGGGTACTTGTTTCCTAGCACGGTGCCCACGATTTCCATCTTATACAATTTAAAATTGTATACCATTGTATATGGCATACAATGAGAGGAGACGAGATTTTAAATTGTATAAGCACACTAATGGGTGCTTTCAATTTTAATTGCCCCCCCTATAATATTTTTATTACAATGTTAAATGCACCCCCACGCCACCCCCACTATCAACGCCAACCCGAAGCGTGGAGAGCGCAGCGGTAGGCGTCCTCCGACCTTCCATGTCGGCGTGGAGTTGAATTTATATAGTGTGGCGAGCAGCCGCGTTATACTTTACATGTATTACGCGTCCCCTTGCGGGGCTCGCTGCGCTCGCCACGCTTCCGGCTCGGTGGCTCGCTGCGCTCCCCACACTATATAAAATCGACTCCACGCCGACATGGATAGTGGGGGTATGAAAAGGTCAGAGGACACGTACCGCTGCGCTCACCACCCTTCGGGTTGGCATTGATAGTGGGGGTGGTGTGGGGGTGCATTTAACATTGTAAGCAACCATTAGGGTGCTTATACAATTAAAAAATCTTATAGGGGGGCCAATTAACATTGAAAGCACCCATTAGTGTGCTCATCTCATCTCATCGTATGCCATATACAATGGTATACAATTTTAAATGGTATAAGATCGGGTCCCATCGCATTGCATCTCATCGCATACCATATTAAGCCTTGATAATACACAAGTACCTATATTTGTGTGTATTTCATGTGTTTGTACAACATAAATGCAAGTTACCTCAAAATATATAATTGAAATATAAAAATATTCTGAAATACAGAATAATCCGTTATCCAAAATTATTCCAGTCCCGAGCATTTTGGATAAGGGATACTCAACCTGTATTTATATTGTATTGTATAGTCTAACTCAGTGGTAGCCAACCCTAGCCCTCGAGAGCTACCAACAGTTCACATTTTCCAGACAACCTAGCTGCTGCACAGCTGCACTCATTAATCACATACACATTTTAAAGATACACAGATGGAGCTATTTAGCTCACTTGTGATTCTGTGAGGAGACCTGCAAAACATGCACTGTTGGTAGCTCTCGAGGACTAGGGTTGGCTACCCCAGGTCTAACTACTAACTAAAAGAGATATAGATGATTATATATACAGGTGATGGAGACATACTAGAGACATCTGTTACAGCACCAATGGGGACATGATAGGTTACTGGCACCAAATATGTCCAAGAAAATGATAGCTTGGCATTCTAGCTCAGGCACTGACTTTGAACACAAACTTTGTGCATGAAAACATTTTCCAAAACTTTTAACAAAAAATATATTTGTGTGTATTTCATGTGTTTTATGTGTTTATACAAAATAAATGCAAGATACCTCAAGATCCCGCACTGAAATATACAAATATTCTGAAATACAGAATAAACTTATGCAAAATGCTTCTGAGCATATTGGATAAGGGATACCCAAGCTGTATACACAAACACATATATAGGTTATGGTTGAATAGGGCAGTAAAAAGGTAGGCACATGAAAAAAGTAATTCTAAAATAAAAAGTGAAAATGATCTTGCAATAGCCACAGGGGGGAGGCAAGCCTAAAATCAGCTGTTGTAGCAAGTGAAGGTGCGATTATCACATGCAATTTTAACCTTTTAGCTCAATTCTCATTGCTTCAAGTTCTGATACGATGAATGCTCCCTCATAGCCCAAGGCAAAAAGTATGTGCAGGCAGGTATCTTAACTAGAACGCATGTACCCTGTAACGGACTATTGTAGAGTAGTCAAACATTTGGTATACAGTTGTTCAAATTGCACCCTGTGTACGGTCCAACTGTATATCACAAATTGTATGGCTTAAATCACACCTACAGATGGAGCCATGATTGTTCATACACCCAGCATGCCATAGCTTTCTGTCTCTGTGCACTGCTTGACAAGAATAAGATGTGTGTGTGTGTGTGTGTGTGTTTGTGTGTTGCTCACATCCCCGTCTCCTAGAACGACCTGCCAAGAGAGAAAGTTATGGTGCATTGGCCGTTTGAAGCTTACCATCTGTAGCATACATCTCACCATGGGGGTTATTCTAGTTCATTCTTTCTGACAAAATCCTTCTTTGAAGAAAAACCCCACCCAAATCTAATTCTCTCTGCACAAGTTACATCTGCCCCACCCGCAGTGCACATGGTTTTGTCCATCTAAAAAGGATTTTGTCAGAAAGAATGAACTAGAATAAACCCCCATGTGTGGGCACCTTCACTGATAATGGTGTTTAGTTAGCTATGGTGAATTACCATGGCTAACTGATTTGCCTGGGGCAATCAAATTGCTAGCATTTAATTCGGAAACATGCAAGCAAATTACCCTCAGAGCCACAATAACACATATGCCATCATTCAAAAAGGGGACATTTTTATCCCCCCCCAAAAAAAGACCAAGGATAATAAAATACCCCCACAAGATTTTCAATTTATTAATATTTAAACAGCAGCTGTCATCTGCACATTAGGAGTATAGGTATAGACAGCCATTTCAGAGAATACAGCATAGACTGAACACCCTTTTCTTGCACAACACATATACATAAATGTATACTGTAGGTCCTTCGTAATCTTTTTTGGAAGTTACAAAGATTGGCTGCTGGCTCACAAGGTGAGGTAAGGCTGGCTTACATTTGCAGTTCCCATTCCACATATGATTTTAAAAGGTTGTCAATCCATCATTTGGTTAGCAAAAGGTAGGCACATGAAAAAGGTAGGCATTTCACATAGAAACATTTCACATAGAAAATAAAATCTACTAAAGCCATGTACACAAGGCAGCGATATGGGCTATAAATCACTGGCAATATGGTCGCTGGCGACCATATTGCCAGTGATGGGAGTGTGCCCCAGCGATAAATCGCCGGGTGCGCACTCCTGTTTTCAGCCCCATTCTAAAATCGCAGGAGCTTGCTCCTGCGACCAGCTGATTACCTCTGCAGCTCCCCCGGCAGAGGTTCCTTTTCATCAGCGACCATCTCTGCTCGCTGATGAAAAGGAGACACTGAGCAATATATTGCTAGCAATATATCTCCCCCTGTGTGTACGCACCTTAATCATTTCAATGCATTTAAAGATTTCCTGCCTTATCTCCATAATATGTGCTGGGTAAAAAGGCATTGGGGAACAAATAAAATGGGTAGGAGCTATAGCATACTTGCCTATCTGACCCTCTCCATGAGGGAGAAAATGCTCTGTTCCTGGACTTCCCTGGTAATGTATGATTACCATCACCTGTGGTGAAACACCTTTCTTATCAATTAACTAGCTCACCACAGGTGATGGCAATCATACATTACCAGAGAAGTCCACGAACAGAGTATTTTCTTCCTCATGGAGAGGGTCAGGTAAGTAAGTATGACGTATAGAATAAAACTCAACATGATCATAGAAAAACTGCTTGTGTTTGCCAATTCATGATTAATATACCAATGTTGTCTAACATGGCAGGAATATTTAATGGTCGTCAAGTTGTTACATATGCTTTGTTACACACTTTATAACACTGGCATTTACCCTTTTATTTCAATTAGATTTATATGGTTTTACTGTACCTGGATTGTAAGACCAGGATAATTACCATCTCTGTTTAGGGTTAGCCATAAATAGAGGGATGGAAGTAAAATGTACAGATATCCTGAAATCTTGGACCAAAAAATGTAAAGAGGCGCTCAGGTGAAGTGCAAAGTATGGTGTGTTTTGCAAATCAACATTGACCTCAAGCCGTAAGAAGGAATAACTCCTCTTACCAAACTTCACAAAATCGTAGCTTTCTGCACCATATATTTGTCAGTGTTTCCCCGGAGGCCGTATTTTTAAAGAGGCAATCATTTACAAGGCAAAACCAGGTTTGTATTATAAAAGCTGCAATCATTTACAAGGTGAAACAGCCTTTATCCACCGACATAACATTTTTCATATTCAATAGTTTTGACAAATGGTATATGTAATCGGGTCTGAGTTTCCTGGAGATGTTAAGAATGTTTTGCCCAAAACAAGAAACATTCAATCTTTATAAGAAAAGAAAAAGTTTGAACAGTTTTCAGTCTTAAAGTTTACAAACCCAATTGATAACATTCCCTTTGTATGCCACTTGCCCAATGCTGCAATATTATATGAGATTGACAGACCTATGCACAAAAATCCCAGCAAAAGAAATAGTGGCTTTTGTTTTGGGATTGTGCACCTTGAAAATCACTAATAGCGTTAAAGTATGTGAACAAGTGTCCAACTGTATAAAAAGAGCATAAAAGCACCATACTACATACACACAAATATCTGGTTATTAGAAGGTGGTAAAAATATGTCTAAATGAGTTTCTAATGTAACTCTTTATTTCAAATGAAATGTTTTGGACATCGCACATGTATGTTTATGTGTATACATACAACTAATAGGACTAATCACTAGTCTTTTTACCTATTCAAATAAAAGCTTTACTTCTGTTACTCGCAACATATAGTTTCAACATGGCAGACTAAATTTAACTTTCACTACTAAACTATTATATTTTGATATTTTATAACTTAATGGATTAACAGTTCTGCAACAAACATATGTTTATGTTGCTTCTTATGAAAAGACACTGCAGGTCCAACATTATTCATACAAAGTTTGAATTTGAGTGTAATATATATTGCATAAAAAAAAAATCTATATCTGGCTATTAAAAGTAAATATGATGTATACTTGACAGTATGTGGAGCTAAATCAGATTAGCTCAATTAGGTTGTTTCAAATGAAGTACATTAGACACCCTGTACTTTGCTGTGGACACCCTGGAAAAATCACTGCCACTGGGAGCTCCTGCTCTGAGTACACTAAGGAGAGTTTACCATTTATTTCTTGCACAGAATTAAAGTTTAAATTATATATGCAATTTATCACATGTTTATATTGTACATTTTCTTTAATACTACTACGTGGAAATCTTGGGCTATATCCCGGATTTGGAGATAATTAGTAGAATTCATCATATGGTCCATGAAGCACCACAATTTCTGTCTACGAGTAGAATAATATCAGATAAAACTGAATTACACATAATATTCCCTTATAATAGCCGGATACTAGGATTGCATTTACTACACTAGGAGCACCTTTTTTGCATGGTGTGGGGTTTGTTCCCAAGATCCACTAATGGCAAAAAAAATGTACAATATAAGCTCCCGTTCACCTAATTATTCACAGTTGACCAATTTTATGCGATTTGGCACCTTTAGATCTCACCATTTAAAGCATTAACCACTTAAAAAGTAACAGATTTCTGGTATGAGAGTTAGATCATATATTAAACCAATCACAGCATTGATTTAAACTTTTACATGAGATTAGATTTTTTTTTCTAATGATGCTATTTAATAAAAATATTTGAATACAGCATTTACAAATTCTTCAAAAAACTCTCCTAGGGATTTACTTTGCAATGGCTATAGCATACTAAAAATTTTTTTGCATGATAATTTGTACTGGGTTAAGCTGCACAGGATAGCTAAAATCATCTCAAGTACAGCTTTGTGTTACCGAAGTGCTAAATCCCACATTTGAACTTGCCCCCCTTAGGTTACAAACTGAAAAAATGTCTCCGCCCAAACACACACAAAAAAAATCCCACCTCAACCAGAACGCCTAACAAAGGTTGCATCAGAAAAATGGTTAACTTGGTAGTGCATGTTTAACTCAATTTTGTTATTTGCGATCAGAAAATATGTATAATTTAAAGAAAAATATCCATAAAATGATATGTAGAAAATTATGGTTCACTTTATTAGACCAGTGTTACTAATGTTGAAGAAAAGCTGCAATAACAAAAATACATTTTATCATTCAGTCTAAAACCATATACAACTCATTTTTGCTAGCAATAAATGTATAAGCATGGAGACCAGGCTGTACAATAAGTAAAACATTCTGTGAAAAGTTATAATAATCATAAAGTTGGGGTAGAAAGATATCAGAAACCACAGTCCATCATTAGGTAGATTACAGCACCACACCTATTTGTTATCTACAGTATGCACCATTCAAAAATACATACAAAATATAGTACACAAACAGTGTCATGTTTGAATACTTACTATACTGGAAGTGTAAGAATGCACTTACTAGTAAGAGTAGATGTGATCTCTGGATGTTTATTACTGCATTACTAGCTCTCTTCTGCTCTAGAGAATAAGGCGGAGGTGGTTGTGTGTGAGCGGTTGTGGAGGGGGTGGGGGGACACCTCAATCTGTGAGTCAGAGGACATTAAGGAGGTACACTAGTCTAGTTAATACAAAAGGTCATGGCTTGGGCACAGCAGTGTGCTGTGGCTGTGCACTGCTCCAGTTTGTTTTGCTAGCTATAGTTTGTAGGTAAAATTCCGGAAATGCAATAAAGTATGGTCAACTATTTTTAGTATCTTTTCCACATTGTTTAAGA
Source organism: Crinia signifera (assembly GCF_055691185.1). NCBI lineage: Eukaryota > Metazoa > Chordata > Amphibia > Anura > Myobatrachidae > Crinia > Crinia signifera. Next base: position 94,525,512 of record NC_139223.1, on the reverse strand, counting down.
TCTAGCTCTGCAAAATTGATATATCTTCATTTGCAGTTTGGAAGGAAACAATTATTGTACTTTGCACAAAATAATTTTCCCTGATAGGTCACAAATATTAATTGGCATATGAATTGGGTCTGGACACATTTCTTTAATTTTAGAAGATGCAGTGGGGCATATTACAGATATCCCAGACATTGCATGGCAGCAGTACAAGTCTGGCAAGATGCAAGTATTTCTAGACTCACTTGTTCATTAAGAAGTGATGAGAATCTGAATTCTGCCCAAACCATAACTCTGAACATGCCACAGCATTGATTACCAGGCATTTCAACAGCAGAACTATTATTAGCATATGAGATGACAATTTAGTATATATGTGCTCTTTTGTATTATTACTCTCCCATTATAGGGCATGTAACAAAATTGGTAATATTCTTTATTTCCTAAATCTAACCAGTTCCCCATAAAACCCCCCTCAAAAAAACAAAAACAAAAAAAGCGAGTGCTTTAAGAAAAAGAAAACAATATACGATCAGCAGTCTTATAACATTTTACTACACGCAGACATTCTAGTAACACGGTTCAGTAGTTAAGACTCACGGGGCTGTTTCCTTGCAGACCTATGAGGAAATGCAATGAACAAACATTTGTCAAAATTTGTATATTTTCCATAATGGTAGCTCTGGAATTTAAACAGATTTTTTAAAAGCAAAACTAGCCTAACTTTACCTAAAGTACACCCTACTATGGCTGATGATTATTGGGGTACTTATGTACAAGATATACTATAAATATACCTTTAAAGATATATAAAGTAAAGTTGGTTAGTTTTAGACAAAAAAAAAAATTGCCCCTAAAAGCAAAAGAAAATACAGGTTTGCAATATTCTTTAATACCTTATAGTAAAAAAAAAAAAAAAAAATCACCTATGTACTCTGCTACGTAAATCTTTTATATCAACCATCCATAACTGTTAATGTTGAGTCTCATTTAACTGTAGCACCCACGGGAAATCTCTGGATGTAAATGAACTTTTCTATAAACATAAATTCCATGATAACTCCCTACCATTGCATTAATTTAATGATACAGTTACACCTAAGGAGGACTAATGAGGTATTGACTTGCCCGGAACGTGTGGAAGTTATACGTAAATAATGCAACATTACTTTAAAGCTTGAAATATGAAATAGAAGCAGTTATTTCAGGTCTCACAAATGATGGCAGATAACACATATCACAGTGATTACTTTCTCAAAGTTTTTTTGGGATGGCAGAATACTTTACTATTATTTGGATTTCTGTTACTTATACATGATGCAAGCATATGCTGTATGTAGGTTTCCAGCACAAAAAGCTAGCAGACAAACACATACTTTACAACAAAACCACAGAAAATACCATTAATAATCAAAAGTGGATGTCGAAGACTATTTTATCTTCATATAAAGCAATGACCAGCATTATGGCAAAACCAAGTAAAAGTCCTAAATTCTGCAGGATGAAGTGCCCCATTGGGCAGTGTCCAAGTTCTTCATTACCACCATCACCATGAAGCATTTCTGGAAGCTGAGGAGAGAAAACAGGTAAACACTATGCAAAGGCAGAATAATGTGTTTGTTCTATAAATATTCACCACCCCCCCCCCTAACAAAATGTTGATTTTCCAGAATCCCAACATTTCATTTGAATCTACCAAATGCAACCTTTTGAGAGCCAACATCTGTTAGAGATGCGCAAAAATATCCGCAATAAAACGACAACATCTGTGAGAGATGAACTGAAATAATAAAAATGTGTAAAAAAACATTTCCTATAAAAAGGTGAACATTACAGGTCATTATAATGAATAAAAAAGGTTTTCTTGGCAATTTTCACACCACTTTTGACAAATTCTCTTGGCACTCAAAGGGTTAAGCACCATTTAACAAATCAGTGAGAAGCCTATTTTCACTCCTTTTAATGCTAAAAGTTTTTTTGAAGCAGACACTGCAGCACAACTAATCGTAGAGAACAGTTGAAAAACTCCACAAGTGAATAACTATAATAAAAAAACAAAAACAAAAAAAACTGCATTCTTGCACCCATATTAGACTTCAGTACAATCTTCAAAATAGGTAGAAGTGCATGATGCTCACTGTTTTCCACAGGTCCTCCATTCCTGAATGACCGCTGAACCCATCCCTAAGTTTTACCACATATTGTGAACTAACAAAACAAAGTTATTCTGGTAAATATGGCAATATTAACCCTTTGAGTGCCATCATCTGTGATAAATGTGCAAAACATCCGCTAAAAATGCCAGCGTCGCTTACATTGGTTATAGAAAAAAAAAATATATATATATATTTTTATGTTGGAAAAGATTATACATAAAAGGTAATGTTTGCGTGGCGGTGCCACTCTCATTGATGGTAACATTCTTAATGGCTGTGGAACTGGAGAAACTGTAATACCAAGAATCCCAATGATTCCCTCAAATGTAACATTGAGTTGACCTATGTGGGGAATGTTTTCCCTATGGCCCTCTCGCCACTCATGTCCGAAGAAAAAACGACAAATGTGGTCCAATAAGAACTTTTAGGTCACAAATTTCTTATTTAGAAACATCGCCATTACTAGAAAAAAAAATTATCCGTGCGAAGCAGGGGCTGGTTGGTAATATATATATATTGTAATTATATTGCCACGTTTCTTTGTTTGGCATGGTGGGAGATTCTGGGTATGGCGGATGCTGGCAAAACATTACCTGCCTGACTGCTTTATGCCAACTGTGAAGTTTGGTGGTAGAGAGATGGTATGGCACTGTTTTTCATGGTTTGGGCTAGGACCCTTAACTCCAATGAAAGACCATGTTTAATGCTTTAGCACACCAAGACATTTGGAACAATGTTATGCTTACAACTTTGTGGCAATAGTGTGGGGAAGGCTTTTTTCTATTCAAACATGACTGTAACCCAGTGTACAAAGCCAAAGTAAGGACTATAAATACTGTGTGGAAGACCTTGACTGACCCCCACACAGCCCTGACATTAACCCCATTTAACGGGAACAGATTGTGAGCCAGGCCTTCTCTTCATCAAATAAAATGCCTGACCTCAAATGCAGAATAAATGGGCAAATTCACACAAAAACACTGCAAAATCTTGTAGAAAGCCTTCCAAGAAGAGTAGAAGCGGTTATACAGTAACTGCAAAAAAGGAGACTGACTCCATATTACATTATATGTATTTGAAAACCATGGCATTAGAGTGTAATGGTCAGGTTACTGAATCCTTTTGTCCATAGATATAATGAGTATAATAAACTATATTATATATTCATTCTCACGATCGGTGTGTGAGGGGGGGGGGGGGGGGGGGTGTTTTACACTTGTTACATCAATCCACTTGTGAGTGCAGTGCAAGAACAAAAAATGGTTGCCCCACTTGCAATTTGCACAAAAGAAGTGTGCAGTGATTAATTTTTTTTGTGGTCTGAGGGTGTGTCTGGTGAGGTCGATATTTATTAAAGACTTTGCCGTGAAGAAGTGTGTATGAATGTATAAAGAGGTTTAAAGAAGGTTGCACAAGTGTCAGCCATGAAGGAGCCAGGTGCCAGTCCATGACTAATGAGGACATTGAGTACGCAAATAAACAGTTTGTCATGTAGTCCACTGAATGAAGCTTTAATAGGACGAATATTCACATCTGATGAAGAGGTGAAGACTGCAAAAAAATTATGTATTTGTCTTTTCCTAAAGTGGATTCAAAATAAATTCTAGCGCCAGAGAGTGAATAATTTTTTACTTACCCTGGTACATAAATCGGTACTTATGTAGTATCTGGGCGCCCGATTTTAAAATCGGGTCGGAAAAATCGCATCGAATCGCATGCGATATTGCATGTGATCCGATGCGATTTTCCATAGGATTCAATGTTAACATAGTCCTGTTCATTTCCCCACTATCCAAGTGGGCATAGAGTTGATTTTATAAAGCGTGGCGAGCGCAGCGAGCCCGAAGCGTGGCGAGCGCAGCGAGATTACTTAAAATGTTTTCCGCGTCCGCTCGCCACGCTATATAATATCCACTCTATGCCCACTTGGATAGTGGGGAAATGAACAGGACCTTGTTAACATTGAATCCTATGCAAAATCGCGTCGAATCGCATCTGATTGTATGCCTTAAGGTAAGGCATACAATCACAAAATCGGGCGCCCAGATACGACAGAAGTACCCATAAATCTAATATTAACACACAAATACCCACTTGATGTTCAAGAGTATCTTATTTTGAATTTCATGCCTTACCATGTCAACAAGTGCCACATAAAGAAACATGCCAGCTGTAATGGCAAAAATCCACAATGTAATATTATTGGCATATTGTCCAACGGCTGTGCCAATAAGCATGCCTATATAGGCCATCATTGCAGACAGAAGATTGTACACAATCGCCTGATTTACAGTCATGCCAGCCTTTAGAAGCACTGCAAAATCTCCTGCAAAAAACAAAAAAAGAACGGATTTAGTTTTAAAAGAATAAATACATCAAACACTTAAAAATTACAAAACACAGAAACCAAAATAAAAAATCCAGAATCCAGCCACTGTATAACATTTACATTTAAAAAATAAACAAAGACTGTTGCATTTGGCAAATTTTTGTTTAATAGTTTTGCCATCTTTAACAGTTTCAGCCTTGCTAGCTTGTTTCAGTTCTTTTGGACGGTTGTTCTTGAGAGCTGGGGTAGAGATCATAGTAGGGGTGGGGTGTGGCATGGGAGAATACTCAAAGAAAAGAAAGGAGGTGAATATTAGAGAGGACAGGTCTAAAAGGTTTGCAGTGTTTGCAAGTACACGGTATAGCGTGTATTTTACCCTCAAATGAGGGCAGGGGACTCACTTTTATGAGTGGGTCCTCGGTGATGCATTCTGCTGCAACCTAGCCTCCACAGCAGGAGAGCCCAGCGGAGAGGGGTTCCATGGGGATTTCCTCTGCTGCAGCCTAGCTGTGGAGCAGGAGAGCCCGCCCGGTGGCTGCACTCTACTGAATTCTAGCCGGGAAGCAGGAGAGCCCAGCGGTCAGCAGTGTAGAGGTCCCCGGGGATGCACTCTGCTGCAACCTAAGATGGGAGCAGGAAAGGCCAGCAATGGGGACGCAGAGATCCGCCAATGTTGACGAGAATGAGACCTGTGCCCCCCATCTCACCCACTCTTGCCCCCGTCACTTCACCTCCTTTCGTCTACCCACTCTCATTTTCGCCCTGCACATCAATTCGCCTTTTTTCCCCTCTGGCCCACTTTTCTATATCAGCTCTCTCCCCTATACCCTCAACCTCTCTCTCTCCTATCTCTCCTTTATTTATCCCTTTCCCCTGCCCCCTCTTATCTTTCTCTTTATCGCTCTCTCTCTTCCCCTAGTCTCTCTCCTCTCAGACAGTCTTTCCCCCTCTCTACCTGGAGCGGTCTCTCTCTTGTTCTCTCCTTGACACCTTCCCACTCTCACTCCAGGGAAAATTTACTGATGGGATTTTTATTTCATATATGATGTTGCTATAGGAATCTACTTCATATTTTATTTAGCAAATTCTAGACGATAATAGATTGTATCTGATGCCCATAGCAACATCCCATCTGAAATCCAACTCCCATCTCAGAAAATTACCCTCTCCATCTCTAACCCCTTTCTCTACCCGACACACTTCCTCTTGCTCCCATCTTTCTTTCTCTATTCTCTACCCCTCCCTCTATTTTGCTCTTCCCTCTTTTCTCGGACACCCTACCTCACTTTCTCTCAATCCCTGTTCTTCCATGAAGCCCTCTCTCCCTGACCACCACTCTCCATCTCCTCCCACTTTCTAGCTCCTCTTTTTCACTCACACTCTCTCTTTTTTTCAAACACACTTTTTGACTTGCTCCACTCACGCTTTCTTCTTATACCCCCAACCCGCAAGAGGCATTGCAGTGGGGTAGGTGGTAGCTCAAAAGCATGTGATGGAACCCAGAAACAATGGAGTAGGAACCCAAGTTTAAAAGTGAGAGGTCCCAGGCCGATTATACAAACTATGATTTAGTATCTAGCCAGAGAACACATAAGAAAAAATCTGAGACTTGTTTACCTGATACTCAAGGGGATAATTTTACTAAAATGGGATGTTGCCCATAGCAACATCTACTAGCTTTGGAAGCATAGCAAATAGTCCGGTTTTTAGGCCAGAGAGGGCACTCACCACCACAGTAGGTACAATGCTTTTTTATTCAAGGATAGTAGACAGGCATGGTCAATGTTTCAACCCCGGAGGGCCGTTTTCAAGACAGCTACAAAGATCAGTGTGTCACCACAGCAAGCCAGGCATACACATATATACATATACACACACACACACACACACACACACACAAACTAGTAAGCCTGCTCGAAGCAAATGCTTCCAAAGCTAGTACATGTAGTTTCACTCGCTGCCAACAGATGGCAGTGTTTCGGAGTCGCACGGACACTAGACATATATAGATGACTAGAAAGCCCGCTCGAAGCTGTTTGTGCAGGTGTGTATGCAGAATAAACAGTAGTTTCACTTCCATCCAACAGATGGCAGTTTCCTAGTAACACAGACACTAGACATATTATATAAAAATCCAAGCTAAAACACGGTTCTCTGGGTTATTATCGTCCAAAAAAGCATGGTACAATCTTGGTAAGTACTGCATAAATAATCACTAGCATTGAATACACATTACAACTTACCTAGTTCATGGGGTAGCTCATGGCAGAATACAGCTACTGATGTACTGATTCCACCCGTCAGGCCAGCACTGAAAGCAGCACCTGGAATAAATAAAAAAAAAAAAAAGTGTGGATGCAGTCAGAACTTGGGTGTTCACATGACCATAATGTTTGTGTGGTTGGCAATCCAAGCTGGCTTTCATAAATATTTTGCTTTTGTTGAACCTATGACAGTATTTAATAAATCTGTACTGCTACAATAACTGCTTTAGAAAACAGTACAGTTTTTACGGTCACACTATAACTACATATTTTAGTCTTTCTTCTAGCACCTGGCAGGAATACAAAACTGGTCTGATTTTGTAATTAGCAGATCATTTAATTTTTCTTTTACTGGTCACAAACAGCTGAGGGTTGTAGATTGATAGATCTATTGTGTCTAGATAGACAGTAGGTTGACCGCAAAATGTCGACATGGTCAAAATATTGACAATCAAAAAGGTCAACCAGGGTTTTTCACAACTTATTTGTGTCATTGTCCACACCTGTCGACATGGACCATCAATTAGTGTAACGCTTCACTCGCCATGCTTTGGGCCCTGTGCCTCGCTACGCACAGTATTATATTCTCCCTCTATGCCGACATGGATGGTGAAGTACGAAAAAGTCCCAAATTTTTTAAAAAATTGTGGTAAAATCATGCTGACCTTTTAACCCTGTTGACATTTCAAACTTTTAACTGTCGACACACACAGTATCCCCAACAGGAAAAAAACAAACACAAAACATTTGACTCCTCTTGCTAGCACAAGGAAAAAAATATATCGTAAGGGCCAGATTAAGGGAGGGTGGTCATCCTGGGGCCTGCAAAGGGTAATCTGACCCTCTTTCGCTGGATGGGAGGGTGGTGGGGGAGCCACAAATCGCGGGAGAATTCTGTCTCTGACCTCACTAGGTCTCTGAGCACCCTGCCTCCTTAAATCCAGCACTTGTCTGGGATGCACTGTGGCAATATTAAAGGGGGGGAAGGTCAATGTGATAAGTGGCGTAAACAACATAACAGACAACAAATGAAAATGCTTAACTTACCTATTGCTAGGCCATCACTGAAATTATGCATTCCATCCCCCATGATTACCATCCAGGCTATACTTGAAATGCCGGTGTCTTTCAGGTCTTTCCCGGAGTGGCAGTGACCATGGGAATGGTGAGAGTGTTTGTGTTTATAATTCTTTGGCTTTTCTGCCTTTGAATAATTATTTTCAAACTGGCCTTCGTCCACACTGTGATCATCATCATAAGATCGGTCCTTGTTACTGCGTTGCAAGACATCTTCCACTGGAACAAATACCTTCATTGGAGACTGATTGATACTATCAATGTACGTCATTTCCGTTTCATTTAGTTGCTGGCCTTCAGGTGCAGCTGGATCTTCATTTCCTAAATTATAAGTAAAGCAACGTTTGGTCTAACTCATGAGGAGGTACAGTAAACGATATCCGATAAAGCACCATGGCCATATACATACACACATACACACATACACACACACACACACACACACACACACAAAGAGACCCAAACTGCGCACACAGAATAAGTAGCAGCACCAGAGGATCCCCTGTTAGGCGGGACCCAAGAAAGTTTTATAGATTATGAGACTAGAGAGATTCAGAGTGCGCTATGAAAAATTATACACAATTAAAAGAAAGGTACATTTAATAAAAGATGCCCCATGGACAACATAAAAAATACAATAACAGATTTGCTACAACAAAGGAATGAATGTCCTTCTAAGCTTCGGTCTTTCCAAAAAAAAAAAAAAATAAGATAGGTCCAACGCGTTTCGTCAGAAAGTTGACTTTATCAGGGGCTTAGAAAGCATCAAATTTAGCAAACCGATTGGCACTGTAAATTGCGAAACAATATTATTTAATAGGACGTATACAAAACAAAATACAATTAAAAAGCATCGTGTAGATAGAAGATAAGGTAAGGAGAGGAGGACAAAGGGAGGAAGGAGCAAATGATCATTTTAGTGGTGAGTATCATTTAAGGATCACAGAGATTATTGATCCAATTCTATAAATTTAAAAGCCTAATTACAGTCAGTCACCAAACATATATAGAGGTGTACCTATACAAATAATTCTAGTACAAAAAAATATAACTAAAAGAAAAAAGTCCCAAAACCAAGTAATAGATAAAACATACAGAAAAATATATACAAAACAGGTACCTTCATACAAGGAAAAAAAACATAGGTACTTATGTAGTATCTGGGCTGCCGATTTTTTGATTGTATGCCTTAAGTTAAGGCATACAATCAGATGCGATGCGATATCGCATCGCATGCGACCATCGGATGCGATGACCCGATTTTTCCATAGGAATCAATGTTAAAATGGACTGAGTCCATTTTAACATGGAATTCAATGGGAAAAAGGGGTCCTTTTCATACCCCTACTATCCAAGTGGGCATGGAGTTGGATATAAACCTGTGGCGAGCGTAGCGAGCCACCGAGCCCGAAGCGTGGCGAGCGAAGCGAGCCCCGCGAGGGGACGGTATTCTGTGTCCCCTCACGGGGCTCGCTACGCTCGCCACAGGTTTATATCCAACTCCATGCCCACTTGGATAGTAGGGGTATATAAAGGACCCCTTTTTCCCATTGAATTCCATGTTAAAATGGACTCCGTCCATTTTAACATTGATTCCTATGGAAAAATCGGGACATCGCATCGCATCCGATGGTCGCATGCGATGCGATGTGCCCGATCCGACCCGATTTAGAAATCGGCAGCCCAGATACTACATAAGTACCAAAACATATATACTATAATGGTAAGATTAATGTTCACAAAAGTTGAAAATGTGAGAACAAATCTAAAGAAAAAGGTATCGAGTTGCATGAGTATACTTCCCTCTGTCTGGTATAGGGCATTAAAAGAGAAATTCTACTCACATGTCGCCACCAGATTTGGACTAGAAAATGGACCACTGCCGAAAAACACACACGTTCTGCGTTTTTGGGGCGGACCGGCACTCAATCACCTCTGGTGCTTTGCTCCAGTGCCTTCCAAAACAATGGATACGGTGTAGAATATATATATATATACCAAAAAGACACACTCTCCAGGCTGTTTGATGCAAAATAAAAAGCTGTGTATTTGTATTCACATAGACATCAATGTAAAAAAGAAGGGTACTCCGAGTACCCTTCTTTTTTACATTGATGTCTATGTGAATACAAATACACAGCTTTTTATTTTGCATCAAACAGCCTGGAGAGTGTGTCTTTTTGGTCTTTATATACATGGACTTTTTTCATATGAGGAAAGTTCTGGACGTCACCCCAGCGGTTGTACATTTGTTGTATGGAGTGCGATATTATATATATATATATATATATATATATATATATATATATATATATATATATATATATATATATATATATATATATATATATATATATATATATATATATATATATAGTAGGTGTATCAAGGTGTGATCCAGGTACAGACAAACAGCGGCACTCAATGGGTTTTCAAAAGTCGTTTAGTGGTACTCCAACGTTTCGGGGACTAGCCCCTTTGTCAAGGTGTAAGAACAACACTATATTGGTTGTTCTTACACCTTGACAAAGGGGCTAGTCCCCGAAACGTTGGAGTACCACTAAACGACTTTTGAAAACCCATTGAGTGCCGCTGTTTGTCTGTACCTGGATCACACCTTGATACACCTACACTACTTACTGGAACCTGAAGGCACCTGGGAATCTGCCTGTGTGAGCAGGAGTGCCAAGCCGCAACACCTTTTCTATATATATATATATCCAGCACTTACCCAACCTTGCAGTAGGGAAGAAGACAGACCAGCACTCGTTTTTGAGAGGTACAAAAGGTTAAAGTGTATTGAAGAATATTTACATTTAACCTTTTGTACCTCTCAAAAACGAGTGCTGGTCTGTCTTCTTCCCTACTGCAAGGTTGGGTAATTGCTGTCTTTATCAATTCTACTTGGACCCTGCAAAATTTGTAAAAACAAGTAAACATTTATTAGCGGTTCATCCAGCAATAAGAATTCCTTTCACTGTTTTGGATTTTTCAGACAAGTGCCACAAACAATGTAGATCCGCGGCCATTATTTCCATATGTTTGGTATGGATTACTGTATTTGCCAGTTGGCAGATAAAGGCGGTGCTCTAGACTACATGACGGAATGCTTGAGACAACTAACTGACATTACAGTCTACAATGTATTACCACAAGACCCTACGGAAGCTTACAATACTGAACTAAATCGTGTATTACAGGAAGCGGTGACAATCAAATTAATCAATGAAAATACAGCAGCAGCATTAAAGCGGGAAAACCCAAGAATACCCATATTCTACACGATCCCAAAGCTGCATAAAAATCAGGTGAATCCACCGGGTAGACCAATTGTATCTGCCCCCGACTCAATCTACTACGATGTTGCACGGTACCTAGACTTTTACCTCCAGCCCGTGATACAACAAGAACGCACCTACCTGAAAGACACCAGCACTTTCCTGACCAAGCTACGAGATCTAGGTGAGCTACCGGCTGATGCCCTACTTTGTACAGCAGACGTTGTTAGCCTATACACAAACATTCCACTACAGAGGGGCCTCTGTGCCACTGAAGATTTGTTGAGTAGAAGTGACATTTATACTGGTCTTAGTATTCTGTTTTTTATTAGATTACTTGAACTCTCTCTGGACAGAAATTATTTTGTATTTGATCGTGTGTTTTACAAGCAGACACTAGGTTGTGCGATGGGCAGTTGCTTAGCTCCTGCCTACGCCAATGCATTTATGTTCACTGTGGAAAACAGATTATTCTTTCAATATGATATGGCCACTAAAATCCATTTCTTTACAAGATATATAGACGACTTGTTTATTATATGGCTGGGAACCAAGGAAGAATTTGTATCCATGATGCAGGATGTCAACGGGGGTGATGTGAATATAAAATTTACATATGATGTACAATCACACAACATACACTTTTTAGACGTAGCTGTGTTTAAAAAAGACAACGTCTTACAAACATCAATGTACTCCAAACCCACAGACTGCAATACGCTACTTGCAGCAAACAGTTTCCATCCAGCACCACTCATCAAGGGTCTCCCGTACTCCCAATTCCTTAGGGTCCACAGAATCTGTAGTGACCCCCAGGAAGAACAGGTCCAAATGCATAGAATGAGAATTAAATTCTTGCAAAGGGGATACCCCAACAAAAATTTAATGGTAGCCATGAACAAAGCCCTTGCACAACCTAAAACCCAAACACCCAAAGCCACTAACAAAGCAGAAGAAGCAGTTGTATGGGTAAACACATACACCACAGCTAGTATAGAAATCAACCGCACTGCCAGGAATCACTGGCCCTTAATACAAAATGATCCTGCCCTCGCACCCCTCAGAAACAAAAGACTGCTGTCTTGTTTCAAAAGAGGCAGAAATGTGAAAGACCAAATAATGCACACAGATATCTCAAAACTTACTGCCAACGTAGATTCACATTTTCTTACCAAGAAACCAGGAATCTACAAATGCCTAGGTTGCACTACGTGCACATACCTAGAGACAGGAGACTCTTTTCTACATCCCCACACTGGCAAAAGAATTAAAATCAAACATGTATTGGGGTGTAACAGCCAATTTGTTGTGTATTATATCAGATGCCCTTGCGATTTATATTATATAGGCAAAACAGCCTGTACATTTAAAGAGAGAATGGCACAGCACAGGAGCGCTATCAAAAAAGCACTCAGCGGTGTACCGATTGACCAACCAGTAGCCAATCACTTTAAAACCCCAAACATAACATGGCACAATTAAGATACAAAATGATTGATCATGTGAAAATCAATCCCAGGGGAGGCGATAGGAACAAAACCCTACTCAGGTTGGAAACAAGGTGGATAGCCCAACTCAATACAGTACAACCACATGGGTTGAATGAATACCTTTCTTTCTCAAGTTTTTACTAATCAAATTATTTCTCCTCACGCAGTCAAGTATGTGCTGTTTTCACAGATTAACCCAGATGCACTGAAGTTTGATAAAATGTTGCGAAATATATAGACTATACTGTATGATATATTGACATGTTTGCTTTCTGTCTTACAGCAAGTATCATGCACGCCCACTAAAACTAGCGGAGCAAGTCGACTTAGCCATAAAATTCCACACTGGATCAAAGTTCGCAATTTACCTTAAACAGTAGCGACGCTTGCGCTTAAATCGCAACTGTATATATTGTGATTATAAAAACATATGCAACACTGCTGTAATTTCAGATATCCTTGACTTTTTGTATATTCACTTGTATGTAATTTATTCAGCGTACAATTAATTATGCACTGTCACTGTCTTGAGACAGTCAATTGTCTATGACGTCACCAGCCTGCTGTGGGCGGGCGTTTTCACGAGTTTTCTTCACTGTGTACCCATTCACTATAAAAGCATTACCTGTTCCTTTAAACTGTATTCCTGATGAAGGTTTGGAGACAAACCGAAACGTAGAAATACTACAATAAAGAAGATATATATATATATATATATATGGATAGAGAAATAAAATCATGCGCTAAAACCATCCAGAAATATAACCAGCAGAAAGTCCACTAATGATTTTCAATCAAAAGTCTAGGCACCAATCTCCAGGGATATGAGTGCAGCAACCTTTCTCTCAATGTAAACCTCTGGAATCCACAGAGGGGAAGGATCTAGGAGAAAATAGAGAAGGTGCGCTTCATGGTGCATTAAACGATGTAAAATTTTATTGGACACAAGATATCCCAGGTAAAATAGTCAAGAGACTAGTACCATAAAAAGTGACACTGTGGGCTGGTTACCACACGACAAAAGCATAAAGCCAAAGCAAAGCTGCTCACGATATCCAGGGACACAGGGCAGGAATCGACCACCAGGAAAGCCGCCACGCTGGCTTGCAGGACGGCAAGCAGGGGACGTCACACACCGCAGATCCAGGGATACCGGAGAAGGAGATCAGCTGGACGGACACGTCACAAGCCACGCCCTGACGCGTTTCGTCGTAAGACTTCGTCAGAGGGCGTGGCCATGACGCGCATCCAACCAGCTTATATTGGGCCGGATCCGTCAATCAAGACAGACGCGGCGTGAGAATCTCACTACACAGCGGGTAAAGGGGAGGAGGCTCAATATGCCTGTATTAAAGGAGTGCGGCAAATAAAAAGATATATTTACAATATGCAAAGAATTCATGCCGCAATTGAACTAATAGGAACAGACACTATATAAGGCCCGTGTCCGGGTGATCGTGAGCAGATTTTTACAAAGCGTATATACACATTTTGCCACTGTCATAAGAATCACATAAGAAACAAATATATAAAAAATACATGTATACAAAAACATATAGACAATTCCATAGCAGCATATATATGCCGGTATGACAACATTTTTTTTTAAAATATAAATAAATATACACAAATGAAATCCGGCAGTGATAAATACATAAATCTACCCCAGAACACACAACAATGCGCATTCGCAAAAAACTACACATCACAATGCGTCTAGAACAAAGCTCACAAGGGAATAACTAGTTGGTGTATATTTTACATTAAAAGAAGAAGAAAAAAGATAAAAAGATATACAAATGCACTTCGTTAGTTGATAAATGGAGTGACCTCATAACCCTCATTGAGCCCTACCGGAGCCAATGTATTCAATTTGAGTATCCAGGTAGTTTCACGTTTCAGCAAGTATTTTTCCCGATCACCACCACGTTTATTTGGCTGGACCCATTCAATGCCCCTTACCCTGAGGCTGGAGGGATCACAGTTATGTGTTTCTTTAAAGTGTCGGGAAACACTATGATTAGTGATTCCATGCTTTATGTTGCGGACATGCTCTAAAATGCGGATTTTTAGACATCTCTTAGTTTTTCCGATATATCGGAGTCCGCAGCCGCAGGTTAATAAATAAACAACAAACGAAGAATTACAATTGATGAAACTGAGGATCTTATGGTCTGTACCCTCAATGCAAGAGCCCTTCTTCATGAGGGGACAGATCTTACACCTATTACAAGGGAAGGAGCCATGAATGGTAAGAAAAGAGTTAGATTTTGGCCCTTTATCTAAGGGCTGCAGTTGGCTCTTGGACACCATGGACTTAATGGTTTTAGCCCGTCTGAACACCATCTTGGGTCTATCAGATAGATGGTCGGCCAAAACTGGGTCCAATTTTAGGACATTCCAGTGTTTATTTAAGATGGATTTTAATTCCCTTTCATGTGTATTATACTGTGTAATGAACAGTGTATTAGATGGCTTTTTAGAGGAACCCGTGTTCAAGACAGATACATTAACGGGGTCAAGAATAGGTTTCAGCAGGTTCTTTCTCTCAAGGGTCCGAGATCTTTGAAGTGCACCCTGTATAATCCTGCTGGGATATCCCCTCTCCTCAAACCTATTAACATAAACTTGTGCCTGTTCTTCAAAGCTTTGGGGATCAGAGCAATTCCTTTTCAGCCTCAAAAACTGGGAATACGGAATATTATCTTTCCAAGTACCTAAATGACAGCTAGAATAATCTAAATAGCTGTTCGCATCAACAGGTTTAAAGAAAGTAGAGGTTTTGATTTTTCTTTCAATTGGAAAGTTCTCTACATTCAATAGCAAGTCCAAGAATTCAATTTTTGATTTGTGAAAGGTGGAAGTAAACCTAAGGTTATAAGGGTTGGTATTCAAGCCATCAACAAACAATGTGAATGAATCGACATCACCATTCCAAATTATGATGATGTCGTCGATATAACGCTTGAATAAAACCAACCTTTCACAAACATCACCTACTATGGTGTGAGTTTCCCAGTCCGCCATATAAATATTAGCTAGGCTAGGGGCACAAATCGTCCCCATCGCCGTGCCGCAGACCTGGAGAAACCACTCCCCCAAAAACTCAAAGTAATTAAATTTGAGGACAAATTTAAGACGCTCACAAATGAATTCACGTTTTTTCATGGATACATTGGGGTCTCTCAATAAACATTGCTCAACAGAACAAATACCAAGCTCGTGAGGAATGCTGGTATACAGAGCCTGTACGTCAATAGAGGCCAAAGCATAACCAGCATCCCATTCAATAGTGTCCAGAAGTTGCAAGAGGTGCGATGAATCTCTTATATATGTTTCAATGGATGGTACATACTTTTTAATAAACATATCCACATATTCTGACACGCGAGAAGTAAGTGATCCTACTCCAGCCACAATGGGACGGCCTGGCGGAGGGACCACCCCCTTGTGGATCTTTGGGAGATGATAAAAGGTCGCTAAGTTGGGGGTACTGTTATACAAATATTTGTACTCTTCCAAACTTAGGACCTTTTCACTAAGACCTTTCTTGAGAATACCATCAAGAACACACAAATATTCAGATGTAGGGTCACCAGACAACTTGACATAAGAGTTCACATCATACAATAGTTTATGGGCTTCCATCACATAATCATCCCGATTGACAATGACGACCCCACCACCCTTGTCGGCACTCTTAATGACGACAGAATCATCAGACATTAGTGCTTTAAGAGCCTGATTCTCTTTTAGACTCAGATTAAACTTATTATTAATTTTAGGATTTATTTTATTAAAATCTTTTTTAACAAGTTCAGTAAATAGGTCTATATACGGACCACGGGACTCCAAGGGGTAAAACGTTGATTTGAGCTTTAGCTTGGAACTATTGCTGTCGACAACAGTGTCGACCGGCTCATTTTGTGGCGATTTCTTTAAAAAATGACGCTTAAGGGTAAGATTTCGTGCAAATAAATTTAAGTCGATTTGTAAGTCGACCATATTTGGACCTTGGGCCGGGGCGAAGGACAACCCCTTCTGGAGAACTTTATATTCAAACTCAGTAAGAATTTTATTTGAAAAATTAAAAATTCCTGTTTGTTTTTCTTCCATATTTGTACCCGTTGTTGTAGCGGTATTATGGTTAGCTATTGAATATACCTCTGCTTTGATTCTCTTTTTGGTAATTCCTTTTCCCCGGCTTCCCCTAGTCGTCTTTTTAGTCTGAGGGGGGTCCTGTTGGGGGTCGACACCAATAAGTAGTCGCCCCGACCTTCCTCTAAAAAATGCTGATGGGGATTGTCAGTTCTATCTGACCTCAATGGCTCAAATCTATTTTTATCTGCCCATCTACTGGTTTGATTAGCGGGGAATACAGGCCGGTCCCAATGTTTTTTGGGGTCCAGTGATCTATATGAGTTTTTATAGGGAACTTGTCTCCAACGCTCTTGGCGGTGAGTATAATTATTATTACTGCGCCCATACGTCTTAGGCGAATTATAATAATCTCGTCTATGTTCACGGGGAGAATCATAATGGACATGCTGTCGATTATTGAACCTGGGTTTTGCAGCATATCTCTGACTATTGTCAACATGCTCAGACGGCAGTTTGCGGTAGATTTTTACTAATTTTCACCTCCTGCCAAGATCTGACCTTATTAGTCTCATAGTCAATA
Organism: Crinia signifera; assembly: GCF_055691185.1. Taxonomy (NCBI): domain Eukaryota; kingdom Metazoa; phylum Chordata; class Amphibia; order Anura; family Myobatrachidae; genus Crinia; species Crinia signifera. The sequence continues at coordinate 94,508,252 of NC_139223.1, read as the reverse complement.
CGGTCTCGTACAAACTTTTTTTGCTTAGTAGCAATAATTTTATTTTCAACTGCTGACACCTTTTGATCCATTTCAACTTTGGCCGCAGTGAGTGTATCTTTACTAAATTTTGACTCCAAGGTAGGGGTCAACAAGGAAATCTCCACTTCTATTTCCCTAAAAACCATTTTCTTCTCCTCAATTAATAACTTCATCAATGAAAGAGAACACTCATCTAAAATGCGGTTCCAATCAGTGGTAAACTGATCGCTAATTTTACCAATGGTGGGAGTTTTAGTAAGACGGAGCCCCCTAGGGATCCTTCCACAGTTAACATAACTGTCCAAGCTCTTAATGTCCCACCATGTTTTGGCCTCTCTAATGAGGAGGCGCTCTAAATCAATCAAGTCTCCACCTTTACCTTCTGAGTCAATGCAACCACCTGTGGCAGCAGCATTATCATCAAAGATACGCATACATTCTTGTGAACGTTTAGCATTTAGTTCACTATTTCTGAACATAATTCAGCGATAAAGTTATACTTATAACCAGGTATAGAAAAAGCCGCAAAATGATTTTAACAGATTCAACAGAACAAAGTACATGGATAGAGAAATAAAATCATGCGCTAAAACCATCCAGAAATATAACCAGCAGAAAGTCCACTAATGATTTTCAATCAAAAGTCTAGGCACCAATCTCCAGGGATATGAGTGCAGCAACCTTTCTCTCAATGTAAACCTCTGGAATCCACAGAGGGGGAGGATCTAGGAGAAAATAGAGAAGGTGCGCTTCATGGTGCATTAAACGATGTAAAATTTTATTGGACACAAGATATCCCAGGTAAAATAGTCAAGAGACTAGTACCATAAAAAGTGACACTGTGGGCTGGTTACCACACGACAAAAGCATAAAGCCAAAGCAAAGCTGCTCACGATATCCAGGGACACAGGGCAGGAATCGACCACCAGGAAAGCCGCCACGCTGGCTTGCAGGACGGCAAGCAGGGGACGTCACACACCGCAGATCCAGGGATACCGGAGAAGGAGATCAGCTGGACGGACACGTCACAAGCCACGCCCTGACGCGTTTCGTCGTAAGACTTCGTCAGAGGGCGTGGCCATGACGCGCATCCAACCAGCTTATATTGGGCCGGATCCGTCAATCAAGACAGACGCGGCGTGAGAATCTCACTACACAGCGGGTAAAGGGGAGGAGGCTCAATATGCCTGTATTAAAGGAGTGCGGCAAATAAAAAGATATATTTACAATATGCAAAGAATTCATGCCGCAATTGAACTAATAGGAACAGACACTATATAAGGCCCGTGTCCGGGTGATCGTGAGCAGATTTTTACAAAGCGTATATACACATTTTGCCACTGTCATAAAAATCACATAAAAAACAAATATATAAAAAATACATGTATACAAAAACATATAGACAATTCCATAGCAGCATATATATGCCGGTATGACAAAAATTTTTTTTAAAATATAAATAAATATACACAAATGAAATCCGGCAGTGATAAATACATAAATCTACCCCAGAACACACAACAATGCGCATTCGCAAAAAACTACACATCACAATGCGTCTAGAACAAAGCTCACAATGGAATAACTAGTTGGTGTATATTTTGCATTTATTCAAGCGTTATATCGACGACATCATCATAATTTGGAATGGTGATGTCGATTCATTCACATTGTTTGTTGATGGCTTGAATACCAACCCTTATAACCTTAGGTTTACTTCCACCTTTCACAAATCAAAAATTGAATTCTTGGACTTGCTATTGAATGTAGAGAACTTTCCAATTGAAAGAAAAATCAAAACCTCTACTTTCTTTAAACCTGTTGATGCGAACAGCTATTTAGATTATTCTAGCTGTCATTTAGGTACTTGGAAAGATAATATTCCGTATTCCCAGTTTTTGAGGCTGAAAAGGAATTGCTCTGATCCCCAAAGCTTTGAAGAACAGGCACAAGTTTATGTTAATAGGTTTGAGGAGAGGGGATATCCCAGCAGGATTATACAGGGTGCACTTCAAAGATCTCGGACCCTTGAGAGAAAGAACCTGCTGAAACCTATTCTTGACCCCGTTAATGTATCTGTCTTGAACACGGGTTCCTCTAAAAAGCCATCTAATACACTGTTCATTACACAGTATAATATACATGAAAGGGAATTAAAATCCATCTTAAATAAACACTGGAATGTCCTAAAATTGGACCCAGTTTTGGCCGACCATCTATCTGATAGACCCAAGATGGTGTTCAGACGGGCTAAAACCATTAAGTCCATGGTGTCCAAGAGCCAACTGCAGCCCTTAGATAAAGGGCCAAAATCTAACTCTTTTCTTACCATTCATGGCTCCTTCCCTTGTAATAGGTGTAAGATCTGTCCCCTCATGAAGAAGGGCTCTTGCATTGAGGGTACAGACCATAAGATCCTCAGTTTCATCAATTGTAATTCTTCGTTTGTTGTTTATTTATTAACCTGCGGCTGCGGACTCCGATATATCGGAAAAACTAAGAGATGTCTAAAAATCCGCATTTTAGAGCATGTCCGCAACATAAAGCATGGAATCACTAATCATAGTGTTTCCCGACACTTTAAAGAAACACATAACTGTGATCCCTCCAGCCTCAGGGTAAGGGGCATTGAATGGGTCCAGCCAAATAAACGTGGTGGTGATCGGGAAAAATACTTGCTGAAACGTGAAACTACCTGGATACTCAAATTGAATACATTGGCTCCGGTAGGGCTCAATGAGGGTTATGAGGTCACTCCATTTATCAACTAACGAAGTGCATTTGTATATCTTTTTTCTTCTTCTTTTAATGTAAAATATACACCAACTAGTTATTCCATTGTGAGCTTTGTTCTAGACGCATTGTGATGTGTAGTTTTTTGCGAATGCGCATTGTTGTGTGTTCTGGGGTAGATTTATGTATTTATCACTGCCGGATTTCATTTGTGTATATTTATTTATATTTTAAAAAAAATGTTTGTCATACCGGCATATATATGCTGCTATGGAATTGTCTATATGTTTTTGTATACATGTATTTTTTATATATTTGTTTCTTATGTGATTTTTATGACAGTGGCAAAATGTGTATATACGCTTTGTAAAAATCTGCTCACGATCACCCGGACACGGGCCTTATATAGTGTCTGTTCCTATTAGTTCAATTGCGGCATGAATTCTTTGCATATTGTAAATATATCTTTTTATTTGCCGCACTCCTTTAATACAGGCATATTGAGCCTCCTCCCCTTTACCCGCTGTGTAGTGAGATTCTCACGCCGCGTCTGTCTTGATTGACGGATCCGGCCCAATATAAGCTGGTTGGATGCGCGTCATGGCCACGCCCTCTGACGAAGTCTTACGACGAAACGCGTCAGGGCGTGGCTTGTGACGTGTCCGTCCAGCTGATCTCCTTCTCTGGTATCCCTGGATCTGCGGTGTGTGACGTCCCCTGCTTGCCGTCCTGCAAGCCAGCGTGGCGGCTTTCCTGGTGGTCGATTCCTGCCCTGTGTCCCTGGATATCGTGAGCAGCTTTGCTTTGGCTTTATGCTTTTGTCGTGTGGTAACCAGCCCACAGTGTCACTTTTTATGGTACTAGTCTCTTGACTATTTTACCTGGGATATCTTGTGTCCAATAAAATTTTACATCGTTTAATGCACCATGAAGCGCACCTTCTCTATTTTCTCATATATATATATATATATATATATATATATATATATATATATATATATTTATTTTATTTTTACACATATACACATACATACATACATACATACATACACATACTGCTGTTTTCTCTCTGGTGTACCTATGGAACTATTTTGTTGTCTTGACTGACTTTTGCTGCAATGGTGAGTGCCCCCGCTTTTTATTAAGCAATTTGGAAATATTATTTGGCCATCTGACCTGGATGACCCTTGCTGTGCATCCCAACTGATTCTTTGCACTTGGATGTGAGTGCTGAACCCCCTGGCTATAACAACACATACATACATATATACACATATACTGTGGGTTGTGGCCCGGCACTCAACCAGTTCAGTTAATGCACCCCGGTGCCCTTGAAGACGGATTGGTAGGTAGTGAAGTTTTTTGCATTTGAATATAATTTTCCTGAAAAAAACTTCCCTGGAGTGCCGTGATTTCTTCACTACACACACACACACATACATACATACGCAAGCAGTTTATTTTTAACCTAATATGTACGTGAGCGGCTATTTCTTTATAAAATGTATTTAAATATACTGCTCATTGTGCGCTCTTATTTTTTGCATAATATAATAATATATCTATCGTACTTATATGTTAGTTGGGCGCCCACTAAGCTATTTGCTTAGTGTTCCGTGTCCACTCGCCACGCTTCGGGCACGGTGGCTCGCCACACTATATAAAATCAACTCCATGCCGACATGGATAGTGGGGGTATGAGCGTAGTAACTATAGTGAGCGCCCAACTAACATATAAGTACCCAAAAGTCCATATAAAAAAATGCTCTCTTTATTAAAAGTCCTTTTGAAGAAGTATTTTTCTTTTCCAATAAAAATGTTCAATGATGACAGACCTGTTGCATCACCCGACGCAATTTGTCCATTTGAGGACTTCAGGGGTTAAAGCTATAATAGTTTGGCAATCTCGCCAGAGTAATGTGTAGTTAAGGATCCAGGATTGTTCTGGATAGCGGAGTCCTTTATGCTCTGGCTTTTAATTAGTTGGCAGGTATAGTGATAGGGTGGTTCTATGGCCGCAAACGGTATAGGTGTATAAGGGTTTGATTCCTCATTAAAGTTTAGAATAATAATGTGCCAATTATTTCCCTTAAGGGTCTCACAAGAAAGCGGCTTCAACGGGCCCAAATAAAGTTACCTGCTCAAGTGGTTCAATAGTATACAAACATTGTCTAGGCACCAAATTGGTCTCACAGCCAGGGGGAGAGTTCTCTTGGTCTAGTTCTTGCTGCACCTTGATAAAAGTCTGTTGGCTCTGAAACGTCGGTAAACCAGTTCAACTGTGTCCGATTGTTTATTCAAGAGCCACCACCTCATCATCTCAGAATATTTTTTTTTGTAATATGCTAAACTGCCACATAAGTTTGGCCATGGAAAAAACATTCACCACTTAGATCATCTCCAGCTACATTAAGGTAAGGATTCAATGACTATAATCACGATGTGCAGCGAATCCGGTTTAGGATTCACTGCACAGTCGCCGTGTTCCGGAGGGCTGGAGCCTTCGCTGTCAGCCCTCGCTGACACACTATTCAATGCTGCAGGGGCTCGCTGCCCCTGACGGCGGCGAATGTTAACCCCTGTGGCGGATGCCGCAGGGAGCCGGCGGCAGGCAGGGAGATGGAATTCTCCTTGCCTGCCCCAGAATGTATGTGGGGGGTAGGAGAGCTCCCCGGGACCCAGGCAGCACAAGCTGCTCCCCGGGAGAGCTAGCAGGGGACCGGGTAGGAGCCGCTAACACTGCTCCCGATCGTGCATATGTAATGATCGGGAGCAGTGAACATATGAATATGTAATGAGCGGCTCTCGGCTCCCGGCCCCCTGCTGGCTGTTATGTGTAAAATAAAAATATATATTTTTTAATTAAATATATATTCATGTGCTGTGAGCACATGAATAAAAATAGCATGCCCCTTCACAGAATAAAATTCCTGATTTTTTGACACCAAATGTTTTTTTTTTTTTTTAAAACAACATTTTAAAAGTTCACATTCCACTTCACCATGAAAAGATGGCGATTGCTACACGGTGACACGTCAAAAATCACTTAGTAAGCAATTCGCCATCTTCTCATTGAATACACTCATGGCGAATCTCTTTTAACGACCCATTGAAAAACCACAGCGAGTTGCAGAGACTATCAGATGGCGAATTGTCCGTCATTCACTGTTCACAGACGGTGAAAAGTGCACGTTGAATAGGGTGATTCCATTGTGATTTATTACAATGGAATTTATTTTTTTTGGTACTTGTTTCCTAGCACGGCCACAATCGCGGGAATCGCGGGTCATTTTTAATGGTATGCGATGCGGCCGACGCGATGCCCGCGATTTGCCATTGAAATGCATTAAAAAGGTCAAAATCGCGTCGGTCGCATCGCATGCGGCCAAAAAACGCATGCGATGCTACCGACGTGATGACCGCGATTTTACATAGGGAACAATGTAAAATGCCTCAATTGACCCAATTAAACATAGGGAACAATGTTAAATGGCCCACAGACCCCAAAAATCCCCCCTGAAGTGTGAAATGGCCCCCCAAAAAATTGTTAACTCCACCCCACGATCAACGTCAACCCGAAGCGTGGCGAGCGCAGCGAGCCCGTGAGGGGCAGCGGTACGCGTCCTCCGACCTTTTCATACCCCTACTATCCACGTCGGCGTGGAGTTGAGAATAGAAAGTGTGGCGAGCCCGAAGCGTGGTGAGCGCAGCGAGCCCCGCGAGGGGTCGCGGATACCTGTGAAGCCCGCGAGGGGACGCGGATACCTGTGAAGGTATCTGCGTCCGCTCGCCACGCTTCGGTGGCTCGCTGCGCTCGCCACACTTTCTATTCTCAACTCCACGCCGACGTGGATAGTGGGGGTATGAAAAGGTCGGAGGACGCGTACCACCGCCCTTCGCAGGCTCTCTGCGCTCGCCACGCTTCGGGTTGACGTTGATCGTGGGGTAGCGTTAACAATTTTTTGGGGGGCCATTTCACACTTCAGGGGTTTTTTTTGGTGTCTGTGGGCCATTTAACATTGTTCCCTATGTTTAATTGGGTCAATTGAGGCATTTTACATAGTTCCCTATGTAAAATCGCGGGCATCGCGTCGGTCGCATCGCATGCGATTTTTTGCCCGCATGCGATGCGACCGACGCGATTTTTTTACCTGCGATGCCCGAGATCCAAATCGTTGTGGCCGTGCTAGGAAACAAGTACCTTTTTTTTTTTTTAAAGAAGTCACGGTTTTGTGCCTGCAGTCACAGCATAGTAAAATATAAACATTGGCACCCCTATTTCATTGTGTCAATGAATCAACATATATATGTGTTTTTAAAATATGTATTTTATTCATTATGTTTTAGTATAAATTTAATAAAACTTTATTCATACCCAACTGATCAGCTTAGCAACTCATTAGTAGTTCATTATCCTCTAGCGCTCCACCATTGTTTACTGTGAAGGCTCTAAGTAGCCCTGGATTTACTAGACGGCTGTGATGGAAATAGGCTGATTGTGGCTGGAGTGGACGTCACACACCTGATTTTTTTCCCCTAGGCAAGTCTGCATTTTTTCTGGCACTCCCATGAAATGACCAGTTACCACTGCCAAACGCTGGCTTCCTGTTAATCACATTGCAATCAAAGGATCAAAAAAGTAGCAGGATTTCATCGCTGGATGGAGTCACCCGGGCAGCCTAACGAAAATCGTCCACTGTGCAAATCGCACAGCAGCGATCAAGTCTGAATCAGACCCAATATACTTTCCAATATTTTTTGCTTTGACCGATTATATGCCGTACATACTGTATGTCTAAAACATGGCTACATAAGTAGCCTTCTGCATGGATATGTAACACTACAAAACAGAGATCACTTCATGCAGTGCATGCACAATACTGTACACCATAGGGTTTTAAACATTGATGCAGATTCACTCTTCACCATCATAACAAAATCTTATGACTGATGCATGACTTTTCTAATCCACAACAGGAACTACTCCAGACTACCTTCTGCAAGACTCTGTGTTCTTGCCTAAAGCACGTGGAAGAAAAATCCCATAAGCTGTAGTTTATCAGTTTAAAGATAAATCAGTTTATCAGTTTAAAGATAAATGCAATATGTACACATATGTGCCAACACATATACATATGTGCCAACACATATACATATACATATATATGACGAAAATTTGATAAATAAATTGAAACGTTGCTGCATACTAGCTGGCTTGTCTAGTTTATGGAGAATAGCCACGAGTGCCCCACCGCAAATCTACTATATATATATATCTATATCTATATATATATATATATATATATATATATATATATATATATATAGATATATATATATATATATATATATATATATATATATAGACACACACACACAAACACACACACACACAATGGATATGTGTGTATGCATGTTCCAGCGTAACTCTGAAATGGCTGGATCAATTTACACCACACTTGGTACACGTATGACTTACAATCTGGAAAAAAAAATACTGTGGGGTAATACACCACTAGCGGTTCCAGGGGCCCAGAAAGGGGTCTGGCCACTACACAAAGTGGGTCAGGAAGGCAACATATGCATAACCTAAAGGGGGTAGAGGACAAAAAAAAAACTAAATTGTTGTCAGATCCAGAAGCCCACATCAGACCGGTTATGCTGGTCGATAGGTTAAGCTTAAAACACAAGAAGGATAAAGTTCAAGTAATGCTAATTGCATAACCAAACATAGGCAACACTGGGTATCTCAGCTACTTTTGAAAATAAACTTAATATAAGAAAGTAAAAGCAAACCATCAAAAGGTCACAAATTAATGATTTTACCTGCTAAAGGTTTTAGTTGTAACCATTCAACATCTGACCTACGATTTAGTTTGAGATCAGATAGTTCTCTCCCAACTGCAGACTCCTCCACTTTCTGCTTACGATTCGGCCTATTTGGTTTCCCCTATAAGAAAAAGTCACATTATGAACAGATTTTCCTTGTCTCTGGTAAAATGATGAAACATTTACATGTATTAGCAATTATTCCAGTCATTCATATAAAGTGAATGCCTCACATCTCTATCCTCATCTCATGTACACACACTAAGGGTTATTTATTGAAAGAAGACATTTAACCTACCAGAAATTTTGGGATTTTTTGAAGGAAACTGGAGTACACAGAGGAAACCCATGCAAACATGGGAAGAACATGCAAGCTTCACACAGATCAGCATTGACAACAAGAAAATTAAATCATGACCCCAGGGCTGTGGGGTAGTAATGCTAACTACTATGTCAACTAAGTTGCGTCAGAGATTTTTGGGATTGAAGAATTTGAGTAGCATTCTAGACTTTACTGGGAACATGGAAAACCTTTTTTTAAAGTTTAAATATTGATTGCAGGCGCCAAAGATATACTGTAGTTCAGACATTCTACAAACTCACAAAATCTACCATTCGGGAAAATGTAACAGTGAAATTACATGCGGTTAACACAAGATACATGTTTATTGAAAAAAAATTAAATTATTAACATTTCAGAACCTTTAAAAGAAGGATTAGCAAAAACAACTAGATCTGGATACTATAAAAACAAAAATTTAACAGAAATTTAAATTCTAGGGCAGTAATTCTACATTCCCTCTATACAGATAATCTTTACACTTCTCTTTTGATTCCTACGTCTATTACACCCTTACTGGACTTCAGTTATGTTTTCAATATGTTCCTGAGGAGGTCTGCAATATTCTCAATATTGTAAGCTAATTCATTTCAGTTTTTCACCAGGATTTCAATTGCTTTCCAAAGTCCATGGACTGTGGCGAGTACAACTATACACAGTTAAATCGCATTCCTATTTATAGATCTTCAGAATCCTATCAATTGTTCGAACTGTTCCAGATAGCCCTAATCAATTGTTTTTTTGGTGATCAGGGCAGAATAATTCAAACAGAGAATCCTTTTTTACTTATAAATACAAGAAAACATATTTCAGGTAAGCCAAGCCATCACAGAGGTGCACAAAAGTAACTTCAATATATTTATTATAGGCTCATTTATTATAGGCCCAAGGTTTCTTCGAAGAGCATGAAGACCCAGCTAAATATTGGTTTCTAATATGCCCTTCACTTTATCTCCCCTAGGCCCTGTGAGATGCACTACAAATATGTCCTTATACACTGATGCAGTTTACTCTATTCTGTCAGGCACAAAGCCCCAGCAGGATTTCCTTATTACATTCTCTCTATTCATTTACTGTTGTGTACTAGGTTCTTAGGATTAATGTTTTTGTGCAGCTAAGTGGCGATTACTATATTGCACGATTTGAGGATAGTTGAATGTGGACACATCTGTACATCTTCATTGAAATGCCCATTTGAATCCTAATCATGTGTAAACCCTTCTTTCTCTTCAGTGAGTCAAGAACAGGAGTAGGAAACATAGAAACATAGAACATAGAATTTGACGGCAGATAAGAACCATTTGGCCCATCTAGTCTGCCCCTTTTTTACCCTTCAGGTAAACTCAACCCTTTTTAATCCTTATTTCTTTGTAAGGATATTCATATGCCTATCCCAAGCATGTTTAAATTGTTCTACTGTCTTAGCCTCTACCACCTCTGATGGGAGGCTATTCCACTTATCCACTACCCTTTCTGTGAAGTAATTCTTTCTAACATTTCCCCTGAACCTACCTCCCTCCAGTTTCAGTGCATGTCCTCGTGTTTTATTACTTGTTTTCCTTTGAAGAAAATTTCCCACCTGTACTATGTTAAAACCCTTGATATATTTGAAGATTTCTATCATGTCCCCCCTTTCCCTTCTCTGCTCCAAACTATACATGTTAAGATCTTTTAGTCTATCCAGGTAAGTTTTGTGATGTAGGCCATGAACCATTTTAGTTGCCCTTCTTTGTACACTCTCCAATGTATTTATATCCTTCTGAAGATATGGCCTCCAGAACTGGACACAGTATTCCAGATGAGGTCGTACCAATGACCTATAAAGTGGCATTATTACGTCTTTTTTTCTGCTACTGATTCCTCTCCCTATGCAACCAAGCATCTGACTAGCCTTCCTCATTGCTTTGTTACATTGCCTCCCTGCCTTTAAGTCACTTGAAATAGTGACTCCTAGATCTCTTTCCTCCTCAGTAGTTTCCATTATAGTACCCTTGATACTATATTGAGCCTTTGGGTTTTTGAGTCCCAAGTGCATAATTTTGCATTTTTTAGCATTAAACTGTAGTTGCCATTCTCTTGACCAATTCTCAAGTTTACTTAGATCATCAGTCATTTGATTTACCCCTCCTGGTGTGTCTACTCTGTTGCATATCTTTGTATCATCTGCAAAAAGGCATACTTTCCCTTCAATACCATTTGCAATGTCACTGACAAAGATATTAAAGAGCACTGGTCCAAGTACAGATCCCTGGGGTACTCCACTGGTAACATGTCCCTCCATAGAATGCACTCCATTTACGACAACTGTCTGTTTCCTATCCTGCAACCAGGTTCTTATCCATTTAATTGTTTTATAATCCAATCCCACACTTTCAAGTTTATTTAGCAGCCTGCGATGTGGGACAGTGTCAAATGCCTTACTAAAGTCTAGATATGCCACATCTACAGCCCCCCCTTCATCTAGTATTTTGGTCACGGAGTCAAAAAAGTCAATGAGACTTGTTTGGCATGATCTCCCTGCAGTAAAACCATGCTGTTTTGGATCCTGTAAGTTGTTTAATTTAAGATATTCCACTATTCTTTCTTTTAATAGTGTTTCCATTATTTTCCCTACTACTGATGTAAGGCTCACTGGTCTGTAGTTACTTGCTTCTTCTTTGCTTCCGCTTTTGTGCAGTGGAACTACATTTGCTTTTCTCCAGTCCTCTGGAACTGCACCTGTATCTAGTGACTGGTTGAATAAATCTGTTAATGGCGCTACCAACACATCTTTTAGTTCTTTTAGTATCCTTGGATGCACTCCGTCTGGCCCCATTGATTTATCCACTTTCAGTCTTGAAAGTTCTGTTAGGACTTTCTCCCTAGTAAATGTACCTCCATCTACCTTATTTTTATAAATGTCCTTGCAACTTAACTGTGGTCCCTTCCCTTCTCCTTCTATAGTGAATACAGAGCAAAAGTAATTATTTAGCTGATCTGCAATTGCCTTGTCTCCCTCCACCAAATTCTCAGTGTCTGTCCGCAGTCTTATTATTCCTCCATTTGATTTTCTCCTTTCATTTATATACTTAAAAAAAGTTTTGTTTCCTTTATCTACCGACTGAGCCATTTTCTCCTCAGCTTGTGCCTTGGCACGCCTGATCACTTTCTTAGCCTCTTTGCGTCTGGCAAGATACACTTCTTTGTCATTATTATTTTGAGTCTGCTTGTATGTCCTAAAGGAAATGTCTGGCTTTTCATCTGATGCGGAACTCAATATTTCAGTATGTCCTACAACATTTTTTTTATTAGGACATGCCAAACCTATGGCAGTGCATACTGGTAGGTGTAGTTCCGACGCACTTAAATTCCACGTTGCCTAAACTGGATGAGTATTCTAATTGTGGGTAAATAAAATGATGAATAGAATTGACAACTTTATTGGGCTTTTTTTCTTTTTTTTTTATTAATCTTTATTGAGAAATTGTGCAATTTATACAATTAAAACATTGTGGAAAAAGAAGAAAAGGTACAATCAGAATAAACATAATGCCCATCTTTACCTTATACAATTTCATTTTGTGAATAAAATAACATTTCATATATCTATTCTTTCTAATCTTAATTTACCTATATGTGGGTTGTTCTTATACCTTCACTATCATTCCACATCTACTATGTCTTAATATCAGATATTTTTTATCCTTTTTACTGAGTACAGTACCTTTAGAAGGGATGTGTACCTAGACGTACCGTCTCTGTATTGTACCAGGAAGTTAATTGTATTGTTTGCCTTAATGAGTTTTTTTATTATAGGGACAATGATTTCACATAAGGCAACCAGATCGAAAATAATTATTTTACTTTCACTTCCTTATTAAATGACATTTTAAGCCAGTCCATTTGGAATAAATATAGGATTCTGGGCTCTAAATGCTATTTATAAAAGTGTTGGCTGAGATCCATTGGGTGAAAAAAGAGGATTTTGGTACTCACCGATAAATCCATTTCTCTGAGATCAGCAGGGGCCACTGGGAATCACTTCGGGTTTTGGAGCTTGGTTAGCTGGGAGCTAGGCACTACTTAGTTTTAATACAGGGGAGACTAGCTCCTCCCCTCCAAGACCCATCATCCCCCAGTGAGAAAATTGGTAAACTAGAGGAGATAGGAACAAAAAACGTTATAACAAACAAAATAACACAACAACCAGGCAAGCGAGTAAACTGGACCCACGTACAGCCACAACTACCAGGATCCGCAGGCTGGGTTGGGCGCCCAGTGGCCCCTGCTGATCTCAGAGAAATGGATTTATCGGTGAGTACCAAAATCCTCTTTTCTCTGACATGCAGCAGGGGCCACTGGGAATCACTTCGGGGAGGTTCCAAAGACCAGGCCCCGGGTGGGAGAGCGCTGGGGATTCTGGAGGACCAAACGGCCGAACGCTGCGGCAGAGTCAGCGAAGGTGTCGAACCTGTAAAAGCGCACGAACGTATTTACGGACGACCAAGTGGCCGCCCTGCAAATCTGCGCGACTGAAGCACCTCGTCTTGCAGCCCAAGACGTGCTTACAGATCTGGTAGAATGTGCCGTCAAGGAGGAAGGCGGAACTCTCCCCGCCTTTAAGTAGGCACCTCTGATTGTGAATTTAATCCATCTCGCTAATGTCGGTTTTGAAGCCGGACTTCCCCGGCGAAAGGCGTCATACAGAACGAACAAACTATCCGTCTTACGGATTCGTCGAGTTCTAGACACATAAATCTTTAAGGCGCGCACAACATCCAATGATTCTTGTTGAGAAGAGTCCCCCTGAAAGGCCGGTACCACTATAGGTTTGTTCATATGATATGAGGAAACTACCTTTGGAAGGAATGCAGACGTCGTGCGTAGCTCTGCCCTGTCCTCATGAAAAATGAGATATGGAGCTCTGCAGGACAGTGCACTAAGCTCTGATACTCTGCGCGCAGAGGCCAGAGCTAGCAGAAGGACCGTTTTCCAACACAAGAACTTAAGTTCCACCCTTTCCAGCGGTTCAAAGGTCTCTGACTGGAGGAACGACAGGACCAAGTCTAAGTCCCATGGAGGAACCGGTGGAGCAAATGGTGGTTGCACTCTAAGGACCCCTTGCAAAAATGTCTGGATCTCAGGCAAAAGTGCTAACCTCCTTTGAAAAAGGATGGATAACGCTGAGATCTGTACCTTCAGCGATCCTAGCTTAAGGCCTCCATCCAGACCTCGTTGAAGGAACAACAATAGGCGTGAGAGCTTGAAAATCCGATAAGGCCAGCCCTTTTCCTCACACCACCTCGAATATGAGCGCCAAATCCGGTGGTAATGGGCCGCTGACGAAGGTCTACGAGCCCTCAGCATGGTGGGAATTACCGAACGAGGTATGCCCCTCTCCCTCAACACTGCGGTCTCAACAGCCACACCGTCAAATGGAGCTGTGTCAACCTTTGATGCCAAAATGGGCCCTGTTGTAGAAGGTCCTGGCGTAGCGGCAACCGGACTTCGTCCACTGCCATCCTCTGAATGTCCGAGAACCATGACCGTCGAGGCCAAAACGGCGCAATGAGAATCGCCTGGACTGACTCTCTCTTGAGCTTCTTCAAGACTGGCGCTAGGAGAGGCAGCGGAGGGAACAGGTAGACAAACCTGTAGTTCCACGGAGTTGATAGGGCGTCGATTGCTATTGCTCCTGGATCTCTTGTGCGAGCCACATACCTTGGTAGCTGATGATTTTCCCGCGAGGCCATCAAGTCCACCTCGGGAGTGCCCCACCTCCTGGTGAGGTCTTGAAACACCTCTGGGTGTAGGGACCATTCTCCTGGATGCAGACTTTTGCGGCTGAGAAAATCTGCTTCTATGTTCTCCACTCCTGGTAGGAACACCGCCATCAGAGCCACCTTCCAACGCTCTGCCCAAAGAAGGATTCTTCTGACCTCTGTCATGGCCATTCGGCTGCGCGTTCCCCCTTGCCTGTTCACATAGGCCACTGCTGTCGCATTGTCCGAGCGGACCTTCACCGCGTGACCCTGGAGTAGATTCTCCGATCTGACCAGCGCATTGTAAATAGCCCTTAACTCCAATACATTGATAGGTAAGGTCTGTTCCTGGGTGGTCCATCTTCCTTGCATTCTGAGGTCTAGTAGGACCGCTCCCCAACCGCTCAGACAGACGTCCGTCGTCATTACCGTCCAATTGTGGATCGCGAACCGACGGCCCTCGCTCAAGTGATCTCGCTGGAGCCACCAAGTCAAGGATAGACGGGCATGAGGGGATAACCGGATCTGTCTGTGAAGCAATAGATGAGAACCTGCTCCCTTTCTGAGGAGGTCCATCTGAAAAGTCCTGGAGTGAAAGCGCCCCCAGCTCAGTGCTGGAAAATCCGACACCATCTTCCCCAGTAACTGCACACAAAGGTGCAAACTGACCCTCTGAGGTAGCAACACTCTTCGTGCTAGCTCCTGAATGGCCAAAATCTTTTCCTCCGGTAGGAAGACTCTCTGAGCCTCTGTGTCCAACCAAAGGCCCAGAAATTGAATCTTCTGAGTAGGGGTCAGCGAGGACTTCTTGTAGTTCATGACCCAGCCTAAGCTGGTCAGCATCATAATCGTCCTCCTGGTATGATCCTCGAGCATCTGAACTGAAGGGGCCTTGATGAGAAGGTCGTCCAGATAAGGGATTATCGTCACCCCCTGGCTCCGAAGAGCGGCGATCGCCATCGACAGAGGCTTGGTGAACACTCTGGGGGCTGACGATAACCCAAAAGGCAGAGCCCTGAATTGAAAATGGTCTCTGCCCACTGCGAAGCGTAGAAAAACCTGGTGATGGCTGCAGATGGGGATATGCAGATAAGCATCCTTTATGTCCAGGGAAATCATATATTCCCCTGGCTCCAAGAAAGCTATTACTGAGTGGACTGACTCCATCTTGAATGGTTGGTGCGAGACCAGTAGGTTTAAGGCTTTGAGGTTTAGGATGGGTCGAACTGACCCATCCGGCTTCGGCACCACAAAGAGATTGGAGTAATACCCCAACCTTCTCTGTGAGACCGGAACCGGACAGATGACTTGAGAGTCCAACAGCATCTGGATAGCCAGGAGAATCCCACCTCTCTTGACCGAGGATTCTGGCAGCGCTGTGGTGAAGAACCTGTTGGGAGGAGGAGCGTCAAACTGTATACGATAGCCCTCCGAGATAGCCCTCCGAGATAATCCTGCGAACCCAAGGGTCCTCCGTTAGGGAGAACCATTGGGTTCTGAAGTAGGAGAGGCGTGCTCCGACTGACCAGTCTCCCACTGAAGCTGGCAAACCGTCATGCTGCCGGCTTTGGGGGCTGTTTTGGCTCCTGGACCCGTGGGGCGGCCTGTGGTCGAGATCTGGCTCTAGTACCTCTGGAGGATTGGAAGCCTCTTCCTCTGCCACGAAAGGAACGTTGTGGACGAAAGGATTGAAAAGAGGGTCCCGCATACTGGCGTCTCTGAGGCGGCGCCGCTGTTGGCAAAAAGGCAGATTTTCCCCCCGTTGCCTGTGAAATCCATCTGTCCAGTTCTGGACCAAACAGAATATCACCCGCAAAGGGGAGACCCTCGACCGCTCTCTTAGATTCTGCGTCAGTCTGCCAAGACTTCAGCCACAAGGCCCGTCTCGCTGCAATGGCGTTCGCAGAGATGCGTGATGAAATAAGGGAAATATCCTTAGCAGCGTCTCCAAGGAATCCCGCCGACTCCTTAATATGTTCCGCCAGTTGGCGAATTTCCTCTGCTGGCATCCCTGAGTCGAGGCCCTCAGTGATCAGCTCCGCCCACCTGGCATTTGCCCTATTTACCCAGGCCAACACTATGGCCGGCCGAAGATGGGCACCAGCCGCCGTATACATAGCCTTTAAGGTGGCCTCCAATTTCCGGTCTGACGGATCCTTAAGTGAACATGCCCCTGGGACTGGCAGGGTAGTCTTCTTAGATAACCTTGACACTGATGTGTCCACCGGTGGAGGCGTTTCCCATTTGCTCAAGGCTGCTGGTTCAAAAGGGTACATTGAAGGGAACCTCTTCGGTACCTGAAAACGCCTGTCCGGTCGCTTCCAGGCCTCAAGAAGCTGATCCTGGTTAGAGCAAAGAAAAACCACAGAGGTTTTCTGTGTATTTCCAAATAAATCCAACTCCTGGGGAGCCGGAGGAGGATCCTTAGGCAAATGCAACACCTCCTTAACTGCAAGAATAAGGGCTTCTATACCAACCGGAGTTGGCTCCGCCTCCTGAGGGGTATCCTGTACCTCCTCCCACTCGCCCTCTTCCATCTCTTCAAAGGGCTCAGGCTCCTCGTCGGTGTCCTCTCCCTGAAGCATCATCTGAAATGGGCGCTTCTAGGCTAAGGGACCCGGCCTCTGGGGCTTGGAAAGGGCCCCCGCCAAGGAGTCCACAGACCTGGACAAGGCCGTAGCCCATGCAGGCTCTGCCCTGCGGGATACTGCCAACTCCGCAGACAACTTAGTCATAGTGCCGACTAAGGCTGCAGCCCACTGGGGGGCTGGTGTGTCGGTAGTCTGGGACCCTGACGGGGAGACCGCACAGGTCTGACAGACTGAAGTTCCCCCATCAGAGTATTGGGAGAACTTATTAGAACAAACCGTGCAGGTGAAAGACTTCTGAGCAGCCTTGGACCTGCTCGCCATGTCTGCACGTGGGCCAATCTATTTTAAGGCACACACAGACACACACACAGAAACACACACAAGACAGTGGATCACCCTAGGGCAATACCCAAATCCCCCCTGGGAGAGCTGGGTCCTGGAAGAGTGTAAGTCCCTATAAACACAGTCAAATGACAGATAGTGCCCTGAAAGGGTTACAGTAGCTGCAGTCTGCCTGAAAAGACAAGAGGAGAGAGCAGCATGTAGTGTGTGTGTGTGTGTGTTAACAGGGCCGCGCCATGCCCACCTCAGCGCTCACCTTCCCCCCCCCTTCCTCACCGCAGCTTTGCCTATGCCCTGCTTAGGTAAGGGACAGAGTCTGCCGGCGCTTGGAGGGTTAGCTGCGCTTGTGTATTCAGGCGCGCTACAGATCCCCCTCGCGGCCGCCATTAACCCCCGCCGCGCCAGTCAAAATGGCAGTGGCGCCTTGCAGGGACAGCGCTGCCCGCGTGTAGAGGGTAGGGACAGGTGGGGGCTAGTACGTGCGCCTTCCTACAAGGCGCGCTTCAGACCCCCGCCGTGGCCGCCATTAACCCCTTCCGCCACGCCAATTATTAGCGGCGGCGTCTGCAGGATAAGCGCTGCGGCGTATAACTATACTAGTGGGGGTTTGTACTCACCCCTGCTGAGGCTCTGAAGTAGCGCCTGGCAATCCCTTTTGATGGAGGGTGGCAGGAACGCTGTAAATGTCGCGGCAGGTGCCTTTGAAGAGGCCCTGACTGACAGCCTGGGAAAACCCAGGGGCGCAGGAACCCTAGCTTTTCAATAAGCAGGGAAGGGATCCTCAGATTATGTAGAAAAAACTGAAGAATTAGTGAAAAAAAGACTGAAAAGGATTCGAGTAGTGCAGGAGCAGTGAGAGCTGTGACTAGCTCCCTCAGGCACAATTTTTTCACTAGGGGATGATGGGTCTCGGAGGGGAGGAGCTAGTCTCCCCTGTATTAAAACTAAGTAGTGCCTAGCTCCAAGCTAACCAAGCTCCAAAACCCGAAGTGATTCCCAGTGGCCCCTGCTGCATGTCAGAGAAATTGTTTTACGTGTTGCCGCAAATATCTTTGCTAAGAATATCTTCTGTCCAGGAGATATACGTGTATCATTTGGGGGTGGAGATATATCCCAATAGCCCATTGTGGTGTAAGAGATATTTATGTTGTATCTAACTGATTTATACCGGTTGACTTCTGCCCAAAAAGTATTAACCTCTGGATATTGCCACATACAGTGTAATATATCAGCATCTAGTGCTTTACATTTAAAACAGGCTGAGTCAGGTGCTATACCCATCAACATTCTACTTTTGGGAGTATAATATGTGCGATGCAGCAATTTATACAGCATTTCTGCATATAATCGCCAAAACCAGGATTTTATTTAGACGTACAAAAGCAGATAAAAGCATATGTATTGATACTTTCGGAAAATCTACTGACCATTTTATTAATCCTGTACTTAGCTTTTCTATGGATATTTGTTTTTTAATATATGGAAACAATAAAGATGTTTTTCTGGGTTTGCTGCCCAAGCGTCTTATCATAACATCTAGACCTTGCACCTCTTCCAATACCGGCATTTTAACCAAAACACTTGTAACATAACTTCTTAATTGAAAATAAACATAGGTATCGAAATATTGGAATAGTTTTCACATAATGAATGATAACATAGTATGTTTTTCGTTCTTCATCCATAATATGGAACAAGAGACATAACCCTGCCTTATTAAAACATTTTGTTAGCCTGGCGTCCTGAAATATCTGTATTTGTTGATGTATTATAAAATAAAGATTGAAATAATGTACCGTATATACTCGAGTATAAGTCGACCCGAATATAAGCCGAGGCACCTAATTTTACAACAAAAACATGGGAAAACGTATTGACTCAAGTAGAACCCTCACTCGAGTATAAGCCGAGGGGGGCTTTTTCAGCATAAAAAATGTTCTGAAAAAGTAGGCTTATACTCGAGTATATATGGTATTATGGGTGGATATTCCCAATCTAGATCGAGTAAATCTCCATGCTGCACATGTTGAAATTAATAACAGGTTTTTAGCTATCTTTGAAGGATATTTTGATGGTTTTTATATGTAACAGACTTGACAGTGGTATGTCAGGACAAAATGCCTGCTCAAGAGTGAAATTTACATAATTTTCAGTTGCATGTATCCAGTCTACTGCATATCTAAGGTTCGCTGCTAATGTGTAGCTTTGATACATGGAAAATTAATGCCCCCAACGAAGTTTGTGGTGTTAATTTAAACATTGATATTCTAGGTTTCTTCTCCCCCCCCCATATAAATTGACTAATAGTTTTAACATCTGTATATCAACATCTTTAGTCAAGAGAGTAACATTTGTATGATGTATAACAAACTAGGTAAATAGATAATTTTGACCAGGTGACATCTTCCAATATAAGATAAAAAGGAAGGGATCTCCATGATCGAAAGTTTATCAATATTTTTGCTATAATGGGGGGATAATTTGCAGAAGATCTGCTGGTTTCACGGTTATTATAAGACCTAAATAACTAAGAATATTCCACCCATAAAAATGGGAATTTATAGGACCAACCTAGTTTTGCACCTTCATGTAGTGCTAGTGCTTTTAATTTATTAAAAGCACTAGCACTACAGCGGACAGATACAGAGTGGATACAGAGTGGTGTGTCAGCAGACTGCAAGACAGCCAGTATCAGCAGGAGACCAGAGGACAAGATTAGAGCCCTACTGTCACTGCTGCAGACACATCAGGTGTGAGGACACCAGGAGTGTGACACAGCTGCAGGAACAGATAAGTATCAACTTTCTTATATTTTGATAGAAATTAACTTGTAGTGTGTAATTGCATTGTAATTTAACTCTCTATTGTATACTAGGGGGTTAGTCGCAGGGAGGTAGATAAAATGGGTGGGGCCCTGATTGAGAATCTCACTCAGTGCATGTTGTGCAAGATGTATGCGCACCTGGAGCATGAGTCCCAGTGCGAATACATCTGCACGAGATGTGAGCGAACGTCCGCCCTGGAAGCCCAGGTCACTGATCTAGAGCGTGCCGTTCAGCGACTGAGAGACATTTACAATCTTGAGCAAAGCCTAAATAGAACGGTGGAGGAGTTGCAGATGGGGTCACTGGTAGAGGAGGAGGATCAGGCAGCCAGCTGGGTCACGGTTAGAAGGGGAAACAAGAGGGACAGGAGGAACAGGAACGACATCTCGGATCTATCACACCCAAACAAATTTGCCCGGTTGGACGAAGTTTCCGGGGAGGATAGAGACGAAATGACGGAGCTGGAGGATACGGCTCCCTCTAGCAACCGGAGGAGCGGTCCCTCTAGCTCAAACGGGATGACAGTTAGTGAGGTACCAAGGCAGATAGTGGTGGTAGGGGATTCCATCATTAGGAGAACAGACAGGGCAATCTGCTATCGGGACCGCGATCGCCGCACGGTCTGTTGCCTCCCGGGTGCTCGGGTACGGCACATCGCGGACCGAGTCGACAGATTGTTGGGAGGGGCTGGGAGCAACCCGGCGGTCTTGGTGCACATCGGCACCAACGACAAAGTCAATGGTAGGTGGGATGTACTCAAGAAAGAGTATAGGGAATTAGGTAAGAAATTAAAGGTGAGGACATCTAGGGTAATTTTCTCGGAAATATTACCAGTGCCACGCGCTAGCTCAGGGAGGCAGAGGGAGATCAGGGAGGTTAATGTGTGGCTTAAGGATTGGTGTAGGAAAGATGGATTCGTGTTCATGGAACACTGGGCGGACTTCTCGGTCAGGCGCCATCTTTTTTGCCGTGATGGATTGCACCTGAACGAGGAGGGGGCTGCGGTGCTGGGGGGGAAGGATGGCTAGAGGGTTGGAGGAGATTTTAAACTAGGCGACGGGGGGGGGTGGGGGCAGCAAGACTAGATGAGTGGGCAAAAAAATGGAAGATGAGGTTCAATGTAGATAAATGTAAGGTTATGCACCTTGGGAGACACAACCAGTGTGCAAGTTACAACCTTAGCAGAGAGAACTGGGTAATTCCATACTTGAAAAGGATCTAGGAGTCCAAATAGACAGCAAACTAGGATGTAGTGCCCATTGTAATGTAGCTACAAAAAAGGCCAACAAAATTCTGGCATGTATTAAGAGGGGAATGGAAACTAGGGACTCAAGGGTAATTATGCCACCTTATAAAGCATTGGTGAGACCTCACCTAGAGTACGGAGTACAGTTCTGGGCCCCACACTATAAAAAGGACATCATAGAATTAGAAAAAGTCCAAAGGCGAGCAACAAAGCTTATTAGGGGAATGGAGAATTTAAGCTACGGGGAGAGATTAAGCAATTTGGGACTATTTACATTAGAAAAGAGACGTTTAAGGGGGGACATGCTCAACATGTACAAGTATATCAAGGGCCAATATAAGGAACGGTCATGCGCCCTCTTTTCTACTAGAAAGGAATCTAGGACGCGAGGGCATGAGTATAGATTAGAAGAAAAAAGATTTCATTCAGCTAGTAGAAAGAATTTCTTTACGGTCAGAACAGTCAAACTCTGGAACTCTCTTCCCAGAGAGGTGGTAACGGCTGGCTCATTAAATGCGTTCAAGGCAAAGTTGGACAAACATTTACTGGAGAAAAACATCCATGGGTACAAATAAGAAATATAATTTGTCTGTAAAATACCAGAACCTACCAAATCAGCAATGGATATCTATACCAGGTTGAACTAGATGGACGCAAGTCTTTTTTCAGCCTTACCTACTATGTAACCCTGAAATACACTCGAATTCGGACAGTTTTCTTAATAAATATGGAAAGGCTTTTTGAGGATTGGCAAAGTATAAAAGAAGATTGTCAGCATATGCTGACACTTAGTTCTGTAATTCCAACCTTTATGCCTTGCCAATCTGTTTGTAAGTAAAAAAAAGTCTAATAAGTGTGTCTATAGCTAAATTAAATAATAAAGGAGATAATTGGCATCCCTGTCGGGTGCCCCGGGTCGATTCAAAACAAGATGTATTTAGTCCACTTATTGTTAAAAATGCAGTAGGTGACGCATATACATTTCTGAATAATGTAATAAAGCCCACCCCCAGCTTTTGCATGTGGAATACTTTCAACAAATGGGACCAAGATACTCGATCAAATGCATTGTTCGCATCACAGCTCACCAGCAGGGATTTACCCTTAGCCAGATGTTGTGACTGCGTCAAGGCCGCTATTACATGGCAAATATTACGTACTGATGACCTCCCACGTACAAAGCCCATCTGTGAGGAGTGAAGTAGTTTTTATAATACTGATTGCCGTCTATGAGCTATGATAGTGGTTACAATTTTTAGATCTTGATTTAATAATGAAATAGGTATATATGAAGTCACCTGTTTTGGATCTTTATCCGGTTTTAATAGTACAATGATCCTCGATTGATTGAAAACACTCCTGGGGTGTCTTACCAGAGAGATATAAAGCAAGTATGTTGTTAAATGTGGTAACAACAGTTTGTAATATTCTGCACTTAATCCGTCAGGGCTAGGAGATTTTCCTTTAGATAAATTATTTATAATTGTCTTAAGTTCTAATTCAGTAACAGGGTTTACTAATATATCACTTTCTAACTGTGTTAATGTAGGAAAATTAGCTCTTTTTAAAAAAATCTATTCCTAAGGCAGGATGATCTACAGGAGAAGAATATAAATTTGTATAATATTTAAAAAAAGGAGTCTGCTATGTCTGTTATATTTTTACTTTGATGTCCTTGTTCGGAAACTATGTCTGAGATACAAGTTATTGGGCGCCGTCCTCTAGCTAATGATGCCAATAGCTTCCCAGCTTTATTTCCCCAGCGAAAGTATCTATGTTTTTGGAGATCTAAGTAGTATTAAGCTTTTCTGTACATATACAGTGCTTTTGGGTCAAGAAATGTTTGCCTGGTCTCCTGTGTATTATTTCTCAGCATTGCAGCATAGGAGGCTGAAACAGCTGTACCAAGTTCTACGTTTTGGTTATGTAGGGTTTTTATTATTTCTGCTACATACGCTATTATGTGGCTCCGAATTACAGGCTTAGGTGCAGCCAAGAAAAGGTTTATATCCCTGTGCTGCTTTTTGTCCTCCACATAATAAAAAAAATGTTGTTGCAGTGCTAAGCAAAAATCACGAGATTCAGACAAATAGGTGGGAAATCTCCAATTGTACGATTGAGTAATAGGTGATGGAAGTAACAATTCGAACCATGTGGGAGCATGGTCAGAAATAGTTTTTGGCTATATTTTAGATCTCTTTACTCTTGACAATAATGTGGTAGGTATAAGGCAATAATCTATTCTTGTGGACGCATGAAGGGGTGAGAGTAAAAAGTATACTCTCTGTCTATTAGGATCTAGCAGTTCCAAGGAGTTTATCAGCATATCCAAAGCTGGCAGTGGTGTATCTCTGGTATTATTAGATTTATCCAGAGATTGCTTTTGGGTTGTATTAAAATCTCCCCCTAATATGATTTGCCCCTCTCCCCAATCCTGTAATTTCACAAATAAGTCAGTGAAAAATACAGTATTGGGTCCTGGTGGGGCGTATATCGTAGCGATTGTAAATCATTCTCCTATTCTCCTTTATTTTGAGGAACAAAATATCTACCCTCCGTATCTTGTAATTTTTCTAAAACTTCGTAGCATATAGATTTATTCATAACAATCATGACCCCGTTTCGTAGTAATAAAATAAGTGGTAAAATAATCCGTAAACCAACTACCTCTGAACATATTAGGTTCGCCCTCTTTCCAATAAATTTCCTGCAAAACAGCCACATCAGGTTTAAGACGTTTTAAATATTGTAAAACCGGTCTTTTTTTTAATGGTGAATTCAATCCTTCATTCCATGTTAAGAATTTTATACAAGTGCGGGTAATAGGTGAATTAACAACAAGTGTTGACATATTTAGCCTATTCCAATTTTTCTAAACATAGAGAAAAACTTCATAACTATAACAATAACATGCCCCATCTCAGTGAGTGGGGACATTGTCCTGAATAATACCCCTTTAGCCAACCCCTTAAAATAATCTGTGAAAAAAAATGAAAATTGCACAATTCTGCAATGCTTTTGAATTTGTTTAACCCAGTGAAATGGCCTTTCACACCATTTATATTGCTTAAAGTAAGTGCTGATTTATATGTGAACCTGTGTTCTTTAGTAAAGAAAAAGAAAAGAAAATATTATTATCATGTTAAACTCTGAAGACAGTATGCTTGCAGTATATTATCAATGTCTGTCCCCACTCTTAGGAACCGATGTATTCTCTTCAAATACCAAATTCATGAAAGTTTGGGCTGAAGAAGGTGTTTCAAATAGATATGGTTTGCCATTATGGAAGACTCGAAGCTTTGCAGGATAAAGCAAAGAAAATTTCTTGCCTGCTTCATAAAAGGGATCTACAGATTGGGGAGAATTCTTTCCGCTTTGTTGCTACTATATATGAAAAGTCTTGAAATAGGAGCAATTTGTCCTCCTGATAGTGGAAGGCTCCTTTTTTTCTATAAGCATCTAGAACTGTAACTTTATCTAGATAGTTAAAAAATTTAAATATTACAGGACGTGGCTTGCGTCCTCTGCTTGATTCTCTGAGCCAATACGATGACCCCTCTCTATCAGCATCTGGCCAGACTCTGGTGCACAATACAATTCACTCGGTAGCCATTTTGAAACTAGATCTAACAATTCCCTTTGGTTTATTGATTCAGGTAAACCAATCAAGCTTAAGTTATTTCTAAGATTCATAATTTATCCTGAATGGCTATAATCACAGTCTTTTGTGATGCTATGGTATTCTTGGCTACCTGCAGCTCATCCTCTATGTTGGACATTCTCTGTTCGGCCTCAGTAAATCTTGCACTATACTCCCGTATCTGTGCAACTGCAGATTCAATGGTTTCTTTAAGGCTAGCTAGTTTATCATCAAGTAGAGGTGATAACATGCCAGATATTTCCTGGGCTGTTCTAGCCGCACTTCCACTGTAATTAGGGGAATCTGCCCCTTTAGGGGTGGCATAATTTCCTGGAGAAACCGGAGGACTAGCCACATAAGAAGAAAGAGGTTTTGTATAGTTTCCTTTAGTGGATGTATTAGCTTTACCACTTCTGGTGGACTTCCCCACAAATTTCTCCATTTTGCTTTACAATTTAGTCTCTCTCAGGAGCACTCAACCTATTTCTACCAATAAGTTAGAAGCAACAATGTTAAAGTTAAGTCTCAAGAAGCCACTTAGACTTGATCTTCAAATGATACAAAACTAGAATTATCAGATAGCTGAATAGCAAAAACAAACTTTGAGAAGCTGCAAATATATAGCACTCACCCTGGCTTCTGTTTTATCATTGCTATAAGAGTTTAAGATCTATTGCAGTGAAGGCAGGGGGTATTGTGTCTGTTCTTTCGCTCTGTTCTGCCGTACTGCCTCTCTTCTTGCCCTGCAGATCTTTCTGGTACTTCTCTGAGCAGTTTTTTTGGCAGGGTGTTACTCTCACTGCTCAATGCTAGTCGGTTTACGGTACCACTAGGGGAAGTGTAATGTCTCAGCGAGCACGGATATATGGCATCTTTAGGTCTCGCCACCGTCCTAGTGACGCTGCCACTCGTCACTATCCTGCTGTCTCCGCTGCTCAAGCAGCCTTGCCAGTGAATTCCCCAGTTATCTGATTATGCGGCTGCCTTCACCTCAAGCTTGGTCGAGTATGCTTAATGGGTACTCAGCTTCTCGGCCGATGCGGGTGTATGGCACTGTCCTGCTGACGCGGCCGCTCATCATCGTCCCGCTGTCTCCGCTGCTCTGTCAACCTAGCCAGTAATTTCCCCGACTCTGACTGTACTGCCGCCTTCACTTCAAGCCTGGTCGGGCTCACCGCAACCCAGTGGATACCTAGCGTCTCAGCTGGTGCATATGTGTGGCGCTCCGTCACTGTACCGCTGATGCTGTCACTCGTCACTGTCCGCTTTCCTGCTGATGCTGTACTGCTTCTGCTATTAGTGAATCCACTGATTATACAGGTGTGCCCCTTGGCGTCTCCTCTAGACGCCTGGATTCCAGGGGTTTCAGGATGTTTATGGGAAGCTGAGGTTTCTGCTCTACTTGCCCACCTTATCTCGTGGCTTTCCCTCTACCTTTAGGGTGCCGAATCTCTAAATCTCTGGCAGCTTTAGATTGGTAAGCAGCATTCGGAGCCAAGAGCTCTCTGAAGCACGGCCATTCACTTGGTCCGCCCACCGGAAGTCCTTCCTTGAAGCTTTTATTATTGGGCTTTTTCACATGCATACCCCCAATTACTATGAATAAACTTTGAAGTAAAACAACCAGGTCTGGTGATTATTGGGCCTATTGAAGTAGGATCACATATACAATGTGATCTGAGCGCAATCTTGCCTTCAAGATCGCATTGCAATATGCAATCTTATCGCTGGGCACCTTACTGCACACAAAGAAAAAATGTTCTGCAAGGAGTGCCGGCGTATGCGCGGTTAGATACTGATAAATCCGACAGCAGCATATCCCCCAAAGAAAATCTTTGGGTAGGCGATGTGGCTGTCGGCGGGGCAGGAGGGATTGTACACTATGGTAGGTATTCAATGCTGTTTGCGAGTGGTGACAGCGAGCAGGGCTTCCTGCTCGCTGTCACCACTCACCCTGACAGCATTCAACACAGCCTCCGCATCCGCCAATTCCCCCTCGCTCCGTTTTTTAAGCGAGGGGGAATTGGCGGATGCGGCTCCAGAAGCAGCGAGACCCGCGGCTAAAAACTGCGAGTTTTCTGCATTAGCCGCGGGTCTCGCAGTTTTGGAGAATTCTCGCCGTCCTGTGACGGTGAGGATTTCTCCAGAAGGTTGAATAGAGCGAGCGGCCGGCGCGGGGGTTAAACAGCGAGGATCGTTGGTTTTCAGCAATCCTCGCTGTTTAACCCCCTCGCCGGCCGCTCGCTGCGGCATTGAATACCCCTTAGTGGCTTATTGTGGATTTTGGTTGACTGCCTGAAAAAAAAGTCTTATAAGTGATTTTAATTGGATAGCCTGTAAAAAAAATTATAGAGTGAAAGATCCAGCTAAATCATGAAAAAAAACTTAAATTTTCTTCCTCGTAGGTTTTATTGGAGGTAATATGGAGCCTCCCCATAATCTCATTCAGAATGGAGTAAAACTTAATTTTTCAGTTCTTGCACATGGCAGTGGTCAGAAAATGAAGATTTTCAGTCTCTATTCCACCCCGCTCCAGTATTTTTGGTAGATTTCCACCCCGCTCCAGTATTTTTGGTAGATTTAGTGTTAAGTGGGCAGGAAAAATCTAGCAGCCTCCAATCTAGATACAGGGCGTGTGGCAGGCAGAATAAGAGTGTGTATATGCAGGTGTGTGAGTTTGGTTAAGGATAAAACCAATATAAAATAAATAGTAAACAGATAAGAACACTGTTACAGTACACACTGTGAGATTTCCACAATTGCCTTATAGAAGCAAAATCAAATTGAATGCCAACGCGCATTCACATTTAGTGGAAATTGAAAAGAAAATTGGCAGGCAAGACTATAAAGTAGAAATAAAATTGAAATCGAAAGCCAGTGTACCCACTATAAAAGAAAGTTATGCAATGTTAACATTTGGCATCCATAGACTAATGCTTGTCATACATTACAAAGATTTGAGGTACAAATGCCCAATTTTGATGGCTCTTACGATGCATTGTAGGTTTTTTTTGTACACATTGAGGCGTATTCAATGTTTTTTGAGAGTCTGGCTCACCGCTCACTGTTCTGTGTCCCTGTGATCTCGCTGAAGTGCTCACCACTTTTTCTTATCTCCTCATTTCTGACTTCCTCAGTATTCAACGTGTGGCCAGCTCGCCGGCCCCTTTTGCGAACCTAGCATAATTATGCGAGTTCAAATGGGAGAGCTGTAACTGGAGACATCTGTTATCTCCTGCTCTCCACGTGAGCTGGTCAGACTGGGATATTCTCAGCAGCGTGTTCCTCACATTTGTGGACTTGTATTTTTTTACAAAGGTTTAGAAAGGTAAATGTTTTATTCAGTATTTATTTTACAACAAATGGTTGTGTGACCATTTTAATTGGGTTTGTGCAGATGGGTGTATTTTGTTCTGTTTGGCCTTTATCCTTGTGTTGTGCTTTTAGCATTGTTTCTTTGCCCTGTGTTTTTATTAAATTTATTTAAATTTGTATAATTGTTAGCGTGTTTAAAAGCCTGTTTGGGGGTTAGGTGAGGAAGAAGAGAGAAAGCATGGGAAATTACTAGGAGCATTCCAAAATGATTTCTTATTGGTTACCATTAAAATAACTTATTAAATTCCAAATAATTGAATATAGAAGTACAGCATTATGGCACTTGCAAGAAATACATTAGAGTACTTTTTTTTAATTTATAAGCCATAAAAAACAAAAAAAATAACAACTTTAACAAAGATAGCCCTACAGTTCACCTAAAAAAGATGCCGAGGGAAAAATGGAGAACATCTCTAAAAAAAGAAACCAGCAGGACTCGCAATTTGTGCATTGAATACACTTTTGGAGAGAGACACTAAAATCCCCATTGAACAGACATGGGGAGAAGTGCAGGGTGAACTGAGTTAGCTTCGCAAAATATTTTTGGAGAAGCAACAGAGCTGAATACAGGGAAGCACAAAATAGGAGAGAAAAGTTCACTACTCTCCAAAAAACATGCACACTCACCGTTATTTACGGCGACATAGGAGCATTGAATACATGCCATTGTGAGGTGTTTCATTATGATAATGACAGATGCACGGGGTTGCGAGATGGACCCAATGATCTTACGTGCAGCCCATATGATCTGTCAAAAGTGGGTGCAGATCTTAAGTACATCATGGGGGAAATTTAATAGGATGAGAGGTTCAGAAATTGAGAGATTTGGTAAGAAATCTCTGGAAATAATTGACACTTCAAAATCAACCTGGTTTTGCAGTGTAAATGATTGCCACTTTAAAAAAAAACTGGAGATTGTCAATATGTTCCAAATCGTGAGTCCGGGACTGCCAGGGAGTTCAAGGGAAATTGTGAGACAACTTGGATAGGACGCTGGTCATTCTAATGTATGGCCAGCAGTATGCCAAAATAAGTATGAGCTTGCTTAAATAATGTGAAAGCAGAGTAAGATGTAATCATGAAAAAAGTCTTGGTGTGATGCACATACTTTCCCCACTCCAATTTAATTCGCTGCCAAAAGGAAACCCTATTTTAACCCTTTAAGGGCCAAGTGAATTTTTCAAAATTGGCGCGAAACTTGCCAAGCAAACATTTTTAGTCATCATAAATTACCTGTAATGTTAACCTTATATAGGAAATGTAAAGCTTTCCATACACAACATTTTTATTTGAATTTATATAACAAATGTGAGCGACACTGGCATTTTTAGACAATATTTTGCACATCGCTCACAGAAGTTGGCACTCAAAGGGTTACAGAAGAAAAAGAAAAAAAGTCTCTCTCAAAAATGATTCTCATGAGAGTGTTTGAAGCATACATCATTACTGCAGAGGACCAGCAGTGACCACGGATATCGAAAGTACATTGATACAGCTGACCAGGGCAATTAATACGGTCCCATTGCGAGGGTGCTCCAATCTAACACAAGTTAAGTAAGAGGGTGAGATAAATTATAGTTTAAAAAGGTGTAAAATCCCACCCCCCCCCCCCAAAAAAAAAAATAAGATTAGTACACACTGTAGAGGTTTCAAAAACATATGCCAGTATAACACATACCCTTCGCTCTTTATAGTGTTTAAACATTCGTAGACAATGCTCCACTATGAACAGGAGATAGATTCCACCAAGAGCTACAAGACCTTTCATAACGCTGTCATACTTTACCAGGAAATCCTCCTCATCAGCATGACCACTGTGCCCAGATTCTTCTGAACCATGGTCATGCCCACCTTGTGACTGTAACAAAGAACAATAAGAGAACAGTCATAAAAAAACTCAAGATTAACAGGCGAAACAGCGAATCCTAATGTAAGTCAAATGTTATCCTGTTAAGTTTTTTAAACTTCCAACTACAATAAACAAAAAATATTCTAACAAATAATATTCCAAGTGCATACTATGGGATATATGGATACCTTTACATAAGCAACAATACAGTCAACATAGTAACCACTTAACTGACATTTTTTGTAAATAACCAAAGTCGTTTAGTATTTAAAACGGTTGAAAAATAAATTTTTAGTAATGCATATTAAATATTTCAAATTACAAAAAAACAAAGGAGTGGTTTCCACATGTACAGTACCTATTTCCATAGACACCGATTTTAAACTTTACAACCCCCATCAGAAATTGTCCCCCTAATGGCAAAAGGGGGTACTTATGTATTATCTGGGCTGCCATGTTAAATGCATCCCATTTTTTCATACCCCTACTATCCAACTACGCATGGAGTTGATTTTATATAGTGTGGCGAGCGCAGCGAGCCACCATGCCCGAAGCGTGGCGAGCGCAGCGAGCCCCGCGAGGGGACGCGGTCTCATAAGAAAAACGGGAGCCCAGATATTACATAAGTACCCAAAAGGGTTATTTCTGTGGCAGAGCATGTTTCCTGCTGCCCCCTCCCAACTATAAGTCACTAAGTGTCATTTTATTGCATAATCCCCCCAGTCACCACTTTAAAACAAAATCTTTATGGGGCAGCCACTAACTTCTACCCTTCGTGTCATGAGAACCCCCCCCCCCCCCCCCCCCCGAAGCACCCTGGAATAATGGCTTGCAGGGCATTCTGCGGCTGTGATGTTGAATGTCCAAACCGCCGTATAACTTCTTGGGGACAGTAGCAGGAGGGTTTGTTCCACAATTGTGCAGAACTAATTTCCTCTATTAAAGTCAGGGGAAGCAGAGGGCCTGCCAGACTTAGGAGATGTGACCAATGCAGTCTTGGAAGCTGTTTATACTAAACAAGTACTGTAGCTCAATAAAATAAATGAATAATGATAATTACATGGGGCAACAGATGAAGCAGTGCATCTCCACTTAAAGTTCCCACAGCTAAAGCAACAAGGAAGTTGAGGAGGAACTTGAAGCAACCTTGGTTAATGATTGGAATTAAAATAACTCCCAGCAGTGATAACAAGCTGATAACTGTGATAGAGATGAAGCCACAAATCCAGGCTATAAATGGAAGAGAGAGTGATAGTTAGAAAATTATGACATTGGTACTTAAGACTGTATATTAGAGCATACTTTTCTAGATAAAAAAGGGGGACAATAAGGATAAACTGTTAAATAATAATAATAATAAACAACAACAACACAAAAAAGCCATTCAAGTTTAATATTTTCCATCATGCTATTTAGTTTATACTTTTCCAAACACATAGCCTTATGAATTCTCTCATTTGTAATTTACGCTACAATATATATATATATACACAGTTTTGGGTTGAGAAATCAAGAGGGGAATCCCAAAGTTTCCTCAAACCAGAATGAACAATTCAATTGTTGCTCCGTTCATGTCCGATTAGCCATAGGGTCCACACTAAGGCCAGTAGTCATAGATTTCTTTCATGATGTGCAGTAAATCCTGTTTAGGATTCGCTGCACAGTCGCAGGGTTCTGGAGGGCTGGAGCATTCGCAGCCAGCCCTCCCTCTCCCCCTATTCAACGCCTCAGGGGCTCGCTGCCCCTGATGGTGAATTTAACCCCCCTCTAGGCGAATGCCATAGGAAGCCTCCCTGCCTGCGTCAGAATGTGTGGTGGAGACTGAGGGCTGGCGGGGACACAGGCAGCAGCAACTGTCGCCCTGGGAGAGCTGGCAGGGGAGGCAGTGGACGGAGCTGGTCCCGCTTGTGCATATGTAATGAGCGGGACCAAGCGCAGTGAATATCTAATGAGCAGCTCCCCACCCCCGGCGAACAGTGAACATTGAATAGGGTGAATCAGAAAAGATTCACTGCAGAGAGAGAAAACAGCCCGATTTACCGAAAAAAATGGTGAATCTGGAGCATTGAATATTGCCCTAAAGCTCACTACCTCCAGCACAAATATTCAAAAAGTTGGCTATTTGGGAACCCCAAAACACACTTTCATATTGCGTCCATTACTCTATATTGGTTCAGCAGCTTTATGCAGCTAACTCCAGTCTGTTTGGGCACAACATATGTGAAAAAATAAATACATTTGAAATAGCCCTCCCCAATGACTCTCTGGGGTTTATTCTAGTTCATGCTTTCTGACAAAATCCTTCTTAGATGGACAAAACCATGTGCACTGCAGGGGGGCATATGTAGCATGTGCAGAGAGAATTAGATTTGGGTGAGTTATTTTGTTTCTGTGCAGGGAAAATACTGACTGCATGATTTTACACTTCAATATAGATCTCACTTTGAAGAAAAACCCCACCCAAATCTAATTCTCTCTGCACAAGTTACATCTGCCCCACCCGCAGTGCACATGGTTTTGTCCATCTAAGAAGGATTTTGTCAGAAAGAATGGACTAGAATAACCCCCTTTATTTTACACTGGAAAAGAGATGTGCATAAACAATTATGACCCCCCTCCAGACCGCAATACCACTTATTTGTAAACACAGCCTTTATACTGCAAAATATGCATAGAGATGGGACTGGGCACATAAGGAATACAATTTAATGCCCATGTAATAATTTACTATGGTCTGTCACATCGCCAACCTGCATGTTCAGTACAAGTCACCCAGCCACTGGAACAGTTCCCAACCTAACCAGAGAGTATAGGGGACACACTGGGAATGGGCAACATATTTTGTCAATGTGTGCTTGAAACAGAGGTCTAGTTCTTGTGTAATAGCATCTAAAAAGAAGCCAAGAATTAAAAAACACACATGCAAGGACCTTTTCAACTTACCAGAGGCTCCTACTTCCTTACTTTTTTCCACATTCTCTACTTGTAGATCAGTAAAATGTTTGATACAAAAGCGGCTATCAATCTGATATAACAGTGCTGGGCAAAGGTAAGCAAACTGATCAGGAGAAATTGGAGAGTGGATATTCAGCCCATAATAATGGAGGAGTTGAGTGACATTCAAACACTGGAAAAAAAATATATGTATATTAAACTCCTAAAATATAACCTAACCATCAATACTCTTAAGAGGCATTACAGCTAGCTTTTAATACTGCATAACTGTCACTGTACAAAAAATGTAGTCAGGCATAGTTCTGAGGGTTAAGTGCCTAATAAAATACACCACCATTTTTATGTATTTGAAATAGATTTATTTAATAGGTGACAAGAAATTAACTAGGTGGTTAGTTTTCAGGTCAACAAAAAATGATACTCACCAATACATTACAGTGAGTATTTTTGCCAACTAATTGGCACGTTGCTGCAGGTGGGCCGCTGATGATCCGTTTCTGATACATCATACGCGCTGCAGGTATGATCTACAGCAGGCATGTCCAACGTTGGCCCTCCAGATGTTTTGAAACTACACATCCCAGCATGCTTTGCAATAGTTTTAGCATTCTCTAATAGCAAAACTGTGGCAAAGTATGCTGGGATGTGTAGTTTCACATCTGGAGGGCCAACGTTGGACATGCCTGATCTACAGCTTGGGTCTTCAACCTGTGGCCCTCCAGATGTGTTGAAATTACATATTCCAACATGCATTGCCACACTTTTTCATGACTATTTCAAAACTATCATGGCATGGTGGTTCATGTAGTTCCACAACATCTGGAGGGCCACAGGTTGAAGACCTGTGATCTACAGGATCCGATCAGACGTGCACAGGAATGCGCATCAAACAGAAGCAAATGTCAAACCCTTCCAATAATAAATGAGCCAAATGTATGTCAGACAACAGAGATCATAGAAACAGAAGTTTGCACATATCAAGTGACATATGCATTATGCTTTTATTTCATTTTTCTAAATAAATGGTCAGAATTAAAACTGATAAAAGTAATGAAATGTATGCCAAGAGGATGATTAAGTAATTTAGTAATATTGGAATAAAAATATCCGATCTGTTCAGATATACAACATGGTCCTAATCCTGCAGTGTTTCAGATTCAGAGAGGAATATTTGGGACTTAATTTATTTATTTATTAGCAGTTTCTTATATAGCGCACACAGATTCCGCAGCGCTTTACAGAGAATATTTGACCATTCACATCAGTCCCTGCCCCAGTGGAGCTTACAATCTATATTCCCTACCACATGTACATGCACACACAGACATTCTAGGGTTAATTTTTTTGGGAGCCAATTAACTTACCAGTATATTTTTGGATTGAGGGAGGAAACCAGAGTACCCGGAGGAAACCCACGCAAGCACGGGGAGAATATACAAACTCCGCACATTTAGGGCCATGGTGGGGATAGAACCCATGACCTCAGTGCTGTGAGGCAGTAATGCTAACCATTACATCATCCGTACTGCCCCATACTGACTTAACATACAGTACCTGTTTAGGAGACCTACATCTGCATTTCCCAACTACAATCTTAAGCCTTCTAAGTGCATGTGTCACAGATCTCCTAGTTGGTGCAAAGGTGTATTCATTACTGGCTGATCACTTTGAAATGTCCATAGATTGTGCTTATTATTTCAAATGTGATACTGAGGGGATACAGTCATTTGGTCTACAGTATGTTGGTCGACAAGCATTGGGTCCACATGGGGATAGGTCGAAATGGGTCTAGGTCGACAAGCATTAGGTAGTCAGTCAAAAGGTCGACATGCGTTTTTTCACTGTTTGAGAGGACATGGGCCGACAAGCGGTATTTCACGTCCTACCATCCACTAGGGCGTGGTGGGAGAATAAAATAGTGTGCCGATACGCAGCGAGGCACTGTGCCCAAAGCATAGCGGTGAACATTAAACAGTGTCCATGTCGACATTCGGGTGAAAAATCCCATGTCTACCTTTTGACTGTCGACATGACACGGTCAACCTAATAACCTGTCGACCTAAACCCATGTTGACCTTTCCCCATGTCAACCTAGTGGTGTAGACCAAATGATCCCAACCTATACTGAGAATCTCTAAAATATGCACTGAATGGGTCCCTAAGGACTGGAGTTGGAAAACCACATAAAATGCCAGTTTAGGACTGAAAATATTAAACTAATACGTAGCATATACATCCCAGGGTTCCAGTAATGTGGGTTTCTTACAACATAGTGAAGAGGTGCAAGTACGAGAAGGGGAAATAACAATATTTGGATAGTTAAAATGCCTTCACTCACCTCATCATGTTCATGGACATCTTCATTGTGTTGCCTGTGGTTCTGTGGAAAGCCTGCATGCTTTTTCATATTAATTTGTTCATTAGGGGCTTCTCTTTTGCGAGTGTTTCTCTGTCCATTTTCAGGTAACTGCCCATTTTCCTCTGATTCAGAAGCATGAATATCCCCATTTCCATAGTTCCGAGACCCATGAAAGCTATTGTCAGTTTTGTAAAGATGGTTGTGTTCATCCTGGGCTTGCTCAAATACAAACTCTGATGTAATCGTAGTCTCACTTGTTTTTGTGCCTTTCCGTCTCTTCTTTTGTTTATGATGTTTTTTTTCAGGTTGTTCCTGTGTTGTGTTTGTTCTAGAAAATGGCTCATTCGATTGCCTTTCAATTTCCAGACGGCTGACTGTAGCGCTGTGGTTATGGTGGCTATTGTTATGATAATGGTACGTACCGTTATGAATGTGATGGTGCAAGTGATGATTGTGGTTTTTTTTATGATCCATGGGCAAGGATGTTCTTGACTTTTTCTCTTTACATTGGTGAAGCTCTTTTGTAGTTACAGTACTTTTTGTTTCATTTTGGATATCTGTGTGGGAATGAGGATCTAGGTGATCATGTAAATGTTTTCCTTCTTGAACATCTAAAACATCCAAATGTAAAACAGGGTCATGACCAAGGTCTTCATGGCCTATTTCAACTACTTTCACCTCACCAAGGCCCAAACTGTTTAAAAGCTTTTCAAGCCCATTATATGACAATCTTCCATTCTCCCCATAGCGATGGAACAATTTTTCAATATAATATTTTTGCTCATGCTCAGCTTCCGGTAATGAAGCCTTGCTTGCTAACCCTGCCGTAGCTTCATTCTGAAGATATGGTTCTTCTGATATTTGATAGTCATTATGACTATGAA
Organism: Crinia signifera; assembly: GCF_055691185.1. Classification (NCBI taxonomy): domain Eukaryota; kingdom Metazoa; phylum Chordata; class Amphibia; order Anura; family Myobatrachidae; genus Crinia; species Crinia signifera. The sequence continues at coordinate 94,471,522 of NC_139223.1, read as the reverse complement.
TGTGGCCTTCTTCTGATGTGTGATCATGCACATATCCATGACAATGGTTGCAGTGATGAAAAATAAATGTAAGTAAACAAACGAGGCAAAATTGTGTGTCCATATGTACCTTCATTTCTATTTCACCTATATACATAAAAAGAAAAGGGAAAAAAAAAAAAACATTATGGCCATTTTAAATAAAGTGGGACACATGGTCTACTGTAAATCTCGTTACATCACAGTTCATAATCCGCATCATCATGTACTCTTTATAAATATTCTATTACCATTCATTGAATACGTTTTCTTCATATGCATATATATATATATATATATATATATATATATATATATATATATATATATATATATATATATATATATATATATATATATATATATCATTACAGAGCAGTACCAATGTATAACACAGTATTGTCCAAAAGTTTTAGACAGGTGTGAAACAAATGCTGCGGATAAGTAAAGGTGCAGAGTGTGACAGGGCAGTGCGACGAGATACGCGCTCCCGTGCACATCCCATCGAACAGAACATAAAGTCTGTGCAGCCCGTGCTTTTAGTACTAGATTGCATCGTATCTAGTACAAAAAGAACCCTGCTGTATCACATTGTATGATTTTTGTACTAGATGCTATGCAATCTAGTACTAAAAGAACGGAGTTCATTGCACCATGTATGGGCACCGTAAGAGTGCTTATAAAAATAAATACATAAATAAAATTGATAGTTTAGTTTTTCTCAATTAATAAAATGCAATATTTGATGCGACCACACTTTGCCTTCAAAACAGAATCAATTCTACAATTTTTTGAAGGAACTCAGAAGGGAGGTTGTTACAGGCATCTTGGAGACCTAACCACAGATCTTCCTTGGATGTAAGCTTGCTCAAATCCTTTTGGTCTATTCATATAATCCCAGACAGACAGACTCTATGATGTTGAGATCAGGGCTCCTTGGGGGCCATATCATCATTTTCAGGACTCTTTAGTCTTCTTTAAGATGAAGATCAAGATTAATGACAAGGGCATTACGTTTCGGTCATTGTCCTTCTGCAAAATAAACTTGGGGTCAAACAAACACCTCCCTGATGTATTAAATAAATCAATCCATACTGGTCTATATTTCTCAGCATTGACACCATTAATCCTGACCAAATCACAAATGGCATATGCTGAAATGCAGCTCTAAACTTGCAAGAAACTTCCAAAATGCCTCACTGTTGCCACTCATTGCACAGCTCTCCAGCCTATTGGCAAACCAACTGTCTTCTGTTATAACCAAATATTTAAAAAAAAACTTTGACTCATCAGTCCAGGAGCGCCTGCTCCAAAATTCTGCGCTCTAGTTCCTACGTTTACGTGCAGTCACTTGGCTTTTTTCCATGTCATAGGTACGGGGCTTTTTGGCCACAATTCTGCCATGAAGACCACTTCTGGATAGAATTCTCTGAACAGCAGATGGGTGTACCAGTTCTCTGTGGCAAAGACCTTGCTGATATAGGCAGTAAAACTAGCTTGTGTTTTGTTGATGTGTTCAGTCACAGGGGGGGTACACACCAGAACGATTAGGGCTCAATTCCATCAATCTGGATCCAATTCCGACCGATTGGATGCAGATTGTATGTAGATTGGGCATGTTTAGGTCCAATTCCGATCCGATTCCAATCCGATGCGCGTCCCCGCTGTCGTTTGGTCGTTTTACAGATCCTACCTGCTGCAGTGAGGATCTGTAAAAGATCAATTTAACTGGATACAGACTCAGATCGGATTGGGATCAGATTGGATGCAGATCGTTAGCAGATTGTGTGCACCCAACAGATCGTGCGAGCATCACACAATCTGCTAACAATCTACTAACAATCAGGATCGTTCTGGTGTGTACCAGGCCTTAGTGAATGACTTGTGACATGAAATGGTCTTCTTCATCTTTGTAGCAGAGTTTGGCTGTTCCTCACCAAGTTTTTAGCCGCCTACACAGGTGATTGTTTTAGTTAAGGATTGTTTTAACGTAAACATGAAAATGAAGGGGATTATAATATGATTGGTTAATTATGCACCTGACTATAAACCTGGACTTTGTGCAAGTGTACCTAGAAGAATCGATGCAGTTTTGAAGGTGAAAGGCTGGTCAAATAAAGTATTAATTTCTCTCCAGATCATTCACTTTGCATTTTTTAAATTGGTAAATATAAAACTATTTAAAATGAGGTGGAAATCAGACTGCGCATTTAAAACCATATGCAGCCAATTGCACAATATACCAACCAAAATAAAGTTACTACAAGTGAAAACAAGATAAAAGGAGTGGGTATACAGTGAGGTAGGCGCTAAATGGTTAACGTATAGGTCTTCTTGTAAGATAATATAACTTTGTTCACCTCAGATCACTACCATAAACACAAATGAATGTCTGTAAATAGCTGAATCCTTTAAACAAAGTGAGAAATGCAGATTAAAACGATAAAAACTATATTTATTAAAAGGTCGCACTTACAATCGTGACTTGGTAACAAGCACAATATCACAGGCAAAACAGCATGGCATGTTGCTGTAAAAACGGGCATCTGACTTCAATCTTAGTATCCGGATTTGGGGCCGTCAGGAATCCCACAGCCAGTCACCTCGCTTAACGCATTTCAGTTTTGAAAACCTTCCAATCATCATAACATGCTTCTGAGGAAGGTTTCCAAACCGAAATGCGTTAAGCGTGGTGACTGGCCCAGGACGCTTACCCTGCTGGATGGACAGTTGACTGTCTGTGGGCTTCCTGACTGTGGCCCCAAACCCAGATATTGGGGCTGTAGTCAGATGCCCATTTTACACCTGCCTGCCTGAGAGGTCAGAGCAAGAGACCCGACTCTGAAGATCATCATCAAAATTAGACCTTATGGAGCCCCAGGCAAGAGAGTCACACAAACCCACCTCCCTGCTCTGTGGGTCAGGTTCTAAATAGCTAATTTGTTACTTATCGATAAATCAGCTACTGGTGTGAAGAGGAGAAAGTGTTAATACGAACTCCAGCCTGTAACCATTGGAAATAAGATCCCTCACACAGGAGTCCAGGTGAGGAGGCATTCCATACGTGGCCAACCGTCCCCCCACTTAGTGAGAATCTCGTGGGGGGAACTCAGAGTCACGTGGAGGGCTTTGGGCCGGCTGTACCAGGGGCACGGTCCTGACGCTGGGGCTGCAGCCTTTCTGAACTTTCCACGGCCACCTCTGGCAGCAGAGAAAGCTCCTCTTGCCTGCTGCTTAGGCCTTGAAGGCCGAAAGGACTGATATGACGGCCCAGAGAAAGGGCGCCTGGTCTGTGTGTATGAGGTCGGAAGATTCGCGTACCCATGGGTCGTTAAAGACCATAGCCATCGTCCATGCATGCAGGTCAATTTGGCTATGGTCGTTAACATTGTTTGTTTTTTCAATAGAAAAGGTCCTGCATCGTTTGTGGTTGTCGTGCACCAGTGATCACCTGCAATGCTGAGGTCGTTCATTTTCACTTCAAGGGTGAAAATGAAAGATGGTAGTTAACGATGGGTCGTTACTGACACATCTTTGTGTGTATCTTTAGTCTGATTGTTGAAAAGTCCACTTTTGTTATTATGGTGGCCTCATTGTTTGTTCAGTTATTTATTTTTGGTTGTATGTGGGTGTGCTGGTATTAATCTCACCACATGTTTCACACATATGTATCCCCGGCATCATGGTAACTTCGGCGTTGCCGGGCCCGCCCCTTTTCATGATGTTGCAGCACGGGACCGCCCCTTTTCGTGACGTTGCGGCCTGGGACCGCCCACAACTGTGACGTCAGCAGGCCCGGTTCGCTCCCCTTGCGCTGCCCCCATGCAGTGAGTTTACCAGTCTGTGTACTGCTTGATGCAGGAATAGCTGATCCTCCGCAGCTGCTGGCAATCCTGATCGGAAGAACCTGTGAAGGGGGCGGTCCGGCGAACTCCAGCCTGTAACCATTGGAAATAAGATCCCTCACACAGGAGTCCAGGTGAGGAGGCATTCCATACGTGGCCAACCGTCCCCCCACTTAGTGAGAATCTCGTGGGGGGAACTCAGAGTCACGTGGAGGGCTTTGGGCCGGCTGTACCAGGGGCACGGTCCTGACGCTGGGGCTGCAGCCTTTCTGAACTTTCCACGGCCACCTCTGGCAGCAGAGAAAGCTCCTCTTGCCTGCTGCTTAGGCCTTGAAGGCCGAAAGGACTGATATGGCTGATATGACGGCCCAGAGAAAGGGCGCCTGGTCTGTGTGTATGAGGTCGGAAGAAATGTTGATTTCCCCGCCATTACTTTGGAAATTAGGTAATCTAACTCCCTGCCAAACAGCTTTTCCTCTTTAAAAGGAAGGTTTTCCACACTTCGCTTGGAGTCAGCATCTGCTACCCACTGGCGTAACCACAGGGCCCTGCGACCCAACACCGCCATGGCTGAGGTGCAGGCATTAATGGCACCATGGCATTCTGAGCATCACAAAGTACTTTAGCCGTGTCTTGGATATGGCGCAGTCTCTGCCACCTGCACCACTGACATATCTGCCAACATGCCCTGGATTTGTGAAGCCCAAGTATGGATAGACTTTGAGGTCCATCCCTGTCAAAACGTCCAGATCCGCAAGAAGCTTCTTTCCGTTAGCCATCCATCACCTGAACAATCCTATCAAAGTGAATGCAATCCCAATATCAAAAGCCAAACAACGTGTCCCTACTTGGCGACCATAGTCGTAGCTAGAAATGGAATGCATGTAATGTCTTTATGTAATATATGTAATGTCCCCCCCCTTTTCCTCCCTGCTTGATGCTGCACTATAATCCACAAAAAATTCCTAGTGTGCGCAAGCATACATGGCCAATAAAGTTGATTCTATTCTATTCTTTGTCATCCAGCAGCTGGCAAGGACTGGCCTCTGAGACACACCGCTTGCTGTATATATGGCTTTCAGGGTGGTATCCAGCTTTTTATCTGTGGCAGACCCTGGGACAGGGAGTACCACCTTTTTGGACAACCTGGACAATAAAGCATCAACCACCGGAGGCTCTTCCCACACCTTCCTACTGACCGGGTCAAATGGGAAAGTAGACTTGAACCTTTTGGACAGTTGGAAACAATTTTTCCGGTTGCTTCCAGGCTTCCTTAAACGTGTCCAAGGGAAAACAATATTTTTCATTTTTCAAAAGGAGGGGTCCCCTTCCTCTGACTCTGCCAGAGGGAGATCCAGTACCTCTCTAATTGTGATAATGAGCTGCTCAGGGCCATGCAGGAAAGACAGAGTCCTGTAAGGGCTCCTCATCCTCACCGTTGTCCTGTGAATCTGCATCAGAATCAGGCAACATGGCGGCTGAGGCGCGCTTGCGTTGTTTACCTGGGGTGGGGGTGATATTATCCACCCTTGCCGACAGGACTGATAAATCCTGCTGCACCTGCTTGGTCTGCACAGTATTTGCCATCAGCTGGGAGGACACATTTTGCAGCATAGTTTTAATACCAGTGGCACACTCAGGCTCCTGGGAGTCCGATTGCGGCATCCCACTAAGCTGGGGAGACACCCCACTAAGTTGTGGAGACATTAATTGCTCACAAGTAATTTGTGAAGTGGACCCAGGCACAAACTTTGTGCTGCAGATCACACAGGTTATTTTTCTCACCATGGTGGTGGACTGTAACCTTCCCACAACACACAGAATCACACATATAGATCAGTGTGAAGTGTATAGAAACTATGTGTGAGCTTCTAACACTGCTATGTGTGTATAGCTTTAACAAGCCTGTAGGAGAGTGCTCAGAGAAACTGAGGGGACCAGCACACCCTTAACCTGAACTCCCAGAATGAGGAGTTGGTTTTAAAAAGCACATATACTATCAAGTAATATGCCCACAATAGTGAGTGCACAGAGTAACACACAATAGTTTTTAAGCGCTGAAAACACTTGCTGTTCTGCTGCAGATGTCCCTCTCCAATGCTTTACCGCTGGGGAGCGTCTGTCAGGCAGTAATGGAGCCGCAGGGAGAAGCAGGAAGCAGTGTTGGTGCCCACAGAGCTCTCTGGTCCCGCTCTGAGCAAGCCTCGCCCCCTGTAACGGCGCTGGGCTTATACTAAATATTTATACTGGCGCTGGCTGTTTAAACAGTGTTTTTATGGGGAACTGCCCTGGTGGTCCAGCGGCTAGCCCCTAGCATCCAATCTGTGAGGGATCTTGTACGGTCCATGAGCAGGGACACTGCGACCACCGCCGCCATCTTGCCGCACAGTGAACCGGGGTACCCCACTGAGAGGACCCCGGTTTGTACTCACCACTGACGTCTTCATACTGAGTCAAGAGAGAGTGCGGCATGCTGGGGGTGTGTAACGCTGCAGCGCAATGCCCACTATGACATCACCCTCTCAGGACAGTGGTCCTGCAGCAGGGACAGCTCGGTACCTTAAGAGGCCTGCAACATAACCCTTCTCCTGACTTCCCACGAAGCAGGAGTGCTGTGAAGTCCAACACAGCAAACCCAAAATAATAAAAAAAATAAAAAAAAGTCAACTGAAGACAAACTCTCTGGAGCTCCAGCAGTGTGCATCCTCTCCTGAGGGCACATTTTTCTAAACTGGTTCGTGGGTGGGGAATCTGAGGGGAGGAGCCAGTACACCCAGTTCAAAGTTATATATGTGCCTCTCTCCTGCGGATACCCTCTAATATAATAGTATCCCATAGGACGATAGTGAAAAACTGTTTGATGGTTCAGCTCACACAAAAATATGGTTAGAATGATTCTAATAGTCTATTCTACCTTGTGTTCTAGAGAGAAGAGAAAAACACCTCACTGAGTGTTCACTACCACTTTTTCCCCCTTACATAGGCAGTTTCGGGGCTGAGGGGCTTACACACTTATGATGTGGTGAAGAGGTTTAGCTGGTGCCTGCAGCTCCAGACTCAGCTTAAGTGGCTGTCATGTGATAATGTATTTACCCATTGTGGATCCTCCCAGGGATTGTCTGCCTGACCTGGGACATTGCTGGGGCTGCTGCAGTGAAGCCAGGGCCAGATCTAGCAATCTAGCATTTTCTATTAGAGGGTACGATTTAGGGAGCAAACCTGACCCCTCCTTTTTACTATCCTGGAACTTCCCCTTTCTAATCCCAGCTTCTCCCTTTTACAGGTGCGGCAGTGTAGCGCTCATAATAGAGCGAGAGAGACCGACATTGAAACAGAAATGTTCTCACTCATGCTGTGATTATTGTATCACAATTGTAACATCTTAGCTAAAAGGAGTTAATGTATATTGTAATTACAAAGCAGATATTGGTACTTGTATAATAGCACGGCGCCCGTTACGTAGTTAGCGTAGTGTCCCTGTCAGAATCAGCATAGCGTTCCCACGGCCAGCATAGTCAGTCAGAAGTAGCGTAGTGTTTCCGCGGCCAGCGTAGTCAGCATCCCTGTCAGATTCAGCGTAGTGTTCCTGTGGCCAGCATAGTCAGTCCGCGTCCTCCCGACCTTTTCATACCCCCACTATCCACATTGGCGTGGAGTTGATGTTATAAAGTGTGGCGAGCACAGCGAGCCACGCGGATTAATTTACATGTATTCTGCGTCCGCTCGCCACACTTTATAAAATCAACTCCACGACAACGTGGATAGTGGGGGTATGAAAAGGTCGGGAGGACTCGTAACGCGAGCACTCGCCCGCGTCTTGGGATTCAAATGGAGGCATTTGCCAGTACGTAACATGGAGCACTGGCAAATGCCTCCTTTACTGTGCATCAGACGCACTTGTGTCCGCATAACCCCCTTTTGTGCAGGAGACGCACGTGCTATCGAACCCCCTAACCCAGTCTTCCTGAAGTGGACAAGGGCAGGGTGGCCGTACCCTGCCGCATTAATTGCAATTGCGTCTCAGACAGCTGGAGTGCCTTTCCGCCGGCGACCGCATGATCCCCCTCTCGGCCGGGGTCCACCAGCGCAGGGGATCTGGCGGTTACCGACGATGTGTGAGGCGCACACTAGGCTTGCCATGGACACCAGGGACAGAGCCAGGCTGCCGCGGAGTCACTACGCTAAGTAGCCGTTGGGCTACACTGACAGCGTAGCTTAGCCTACGCTGAAAACATAGTGTAGCCGGGCGCCGTGCTATTACACAAGTACCCAGATATTTATAAACGCTTTATTATCAGCAAAGCACACTGCTGTATTAACAAGCAGAGGCAGCTCTGAAAGTACCCAGAATATATGGGGACAGAGCAGAAGCGCTGCGGCGCAATATCAGCAGCGCTGCCCGCTCAGTGTAAAAAGAAGAAGTAAAAAGCTTGGGATTGCTATGGAGCAATCCCAGGAGAAAACCACAGGTGCACCTGCTTCCTGGCACCAACAAAAAACTGGCTAGCCTAGCATGGAGGCGGGGTTATAGGGGAGAGGGGGCCAGGCATGATTGGAAGCTCTGAAAGCTTTGGAGAAGCTGGTGCCCGGTCCTCTGGATCCGCCTACAACCCCCGATGTAATCCCTGTGGGACCAAGGCACCCCAAAGAAGAAATAAACATTTAAAGATACATAAAACGAAAGGGGGAAATCGCACCAAATAGTGATCAATTTAGATCCAAGGACACCCCACTGAGTATAATTCCAAGTACAAGAATATACTGTAGTACATTCAGCTACATGTGTACATATATAGGTTTAGCAGTGTGTTGAAAATAGGATTTTAGGTACCTACCAGTAAATCCTTTTCATGTAGTCCATATGGGATACTGGGTTCAATACTATGGGGATAGAGATCCTCCGCATGAAAAAGACAGGCACATTAAAACTTTAGATGTGGGTGCACTGGCTCCTCCACTAGTCAGTTAATGAAAAACTGTGCCGAAGGAGAGCTATGTGAGGAGGTATGTGAACAAATAATGTGGTGAGATTCTCACAGTACACCCATACCAAAAAAATAAAAATAAGAAAAGAGGTCAATCATAACTTCTGAGTTCACCAATAACTGTTGAATAAATGTGAACAAGGGTTAAAGAGCGGCTCTGTTGCGCATGTAGCTGCCTATTTGGTGTCCTTTCCACTAAGGTTCCTCAAAAAACCTTCACCAAAACACCATAAAAACAGAAAAATGGGAAAGGTCACTTATCAGGCGCTTGGGGTCTTATGTTCTGCGCTGTTGTCTCCAAATCATTCAGCACATAGAAATAAATGAATAAAACTGGATAGTGAAGTATGTCAAACACCAGTATATCATTTAATAACACTTAAACCATGTAAAAAGCACAATAAATTGATAGGCACATAAACAAATTAAAAACTCCAGAATAATAAGCACTAGAAGGTAAAGTGCATGTGCATCCAAGGCAAGGCAAAAGTTGGAGAATTACCCAATCTTATGGGAACTGAGTTCTCACCAGTCCCATAAACGTTTTTAGATGTAGTTTCTCCAGGGCACATCAGCTGGGCGCTTATGCTGCCGAAGGTCCTGGTCCAACAGTCACTTTGTCCGCCTCATACACAGTCCACCAACGCGTTTCTTCCTCCGTAGAGGACTTTTTCAAGGTGTCCTGCATCACTGTGTATGAGCCCTTTAAATACTCAATCTTTTCCCGCTTCCTGGCCGGACTCTAATTAATTCTTTAGAACTACGTGTCCCATAGTCCTTTGCCAGAAACAGCGGGACTTCCTGTTCGCCGCTGCCGGCTTACAGGGTAACCTTAGCAACCCTGACGCTCTGACGCAGCAGAGCGCCGGGTGCATTCTCACATTGCTCCCGGTCCGGCACATATTAGGATCCTTGTAGTGTGGTGAGCTGTTTGTTAAAATTCATATAGTGCCGTAACGTCACTTCCGGTCTCATCTAGAGCAGGGCTGGGCAATTGCGGCCCTTCAGATGTTGAGGAACTACACATCCCAGCATGCCTTGCATCAGTTTCAGCATGGCCACATAGCAAAACTAATGCAAAGCATCCTGGGATGTGTAGTTCCTCAACATCTGGAGGGCCGCAATTGCCCAGCCCTGATCTAGAGTGACTACAGCTCCCAGGATTCCTCTTAAGAATGCCGTGACTTCGGGTAGTGTGTTTGGTAACTAGGCAACAGGGACGCCTTGTCTTATCCCTCCGCTTCGTGTTCTCATATATATCTATAGATATAAACGGAACATAAGTTACACATCAAATATTGTTAAAAGACATTTATATAAAAAACATATTTAAAATACCAATGGATTTACCGGATATAAAGAATAGAATTAAGAATATAATTAAGAAAGAGGTATAATTAAAAAGTGAGACCGGAAGTGACGTTACGGCACTATATGAATTTTAACAAACAGCTCACCACACTACAAGGATCCTAATATGTGCCGGACCGGGAGCAATGTGAGAATGCACCCGGCGCTCTGCTGCGTCAGAGCGTCAGGGTTGCTAAGGTTACCCTGTAAGCCGGCAGCGGCAAACAGGAAGTCCCGCTGTTTCTGGCAAAGGACTATGGGACACGTAGTTCTAAAGAATTAATTAGAGTCTGGCCAGGAAGCGGGAAAAGATTGAGTATTTAAAGGGCTCATACACAGTGATGCAGGACACCTTGAAAAAGTCCTCTACGGAGGAAGAAACGCGTTGGTGGACTGTGTATGAGGCGGACAAAGTGACTGTTGGACCAGGACAATTCGGCAGCATAAGCGCCCAGCTGATGTGCCCTGGAGAAACTACATCTAAAAACGTGTATGGGACTGGTGAGAACTCAGTTCCCATAAGATTGGGTAATTCTCCAACTTTTGCCTTGCCTTGGATGCACATGCACTTTACCTTCTAGTGCTTATTATTCTGGAGTTTTTAATTTGTTTATGTGCCTATCAATTTATTGTGCTTTTTAAATGGTTTAAGTGTTATTAAATGATATACTGGTGTTTGACATACTTCACTATCCAGTTTTATTCATTTATTTCTATGTGCTGAATGATTTGGAGACAACAGCGCAGAACATAAGACCCCAAGCGCCTGATAAGTGACCTTTCCCATTAAACTGTTGAATAAAGTCAAATATGACAAGGCAACAAGCCCTAACATTGTAAGGAACAGTGTCTTACAGCAGGAATGCCGCACAGATGCGGGCTCCCAGTATCCCATACGGACTACGAGAAAAGGAATTACCGGTAGGTACCCAAAATCCTATTTTCTCTACCTCCAATGGGATACCGGGTTCAATACTATGGGGAGGTCCCAAAGCTACCAGAACAGGCGGGTATGTGCGGAGTCTGCTGTAGAACCGCTTGTCCGAACTGGGAATCCTCCCTGGCCAGAGTGTCAAATCTTTAAAACCTTACAAATGTGTGATGACCTGACTAAGTTGCAGCCCTGCAAAGCTGCAGGGCCGAGACCCCCCGGGCAGCCGCCCAAGAAGTCCCTACGGATCTGGTTGAATGGGCCTTCAACGATGGTGGAAGAGACAAACCAGCCTTTGCATATGCCTGTTGAATCGTGCATCGAATCCAACGTAGAAGCAGGAGAGCCCTTCTTCTGTGCATCATAAAGCACAAAGACTATCCGGCTTAATGATTCTGGCTGTGCACTTAACATACACCTTTAGAGTGTGGACCACATCCAAGAAAGGAGGTATATCTGGATGTGCCGCACTGGAAGGAACAGCAATAGGTTGGTTGAGGTGGAACGCCGACACAACCTTAGGTAGAAGTGCGGCCTTGTCCTGAGCTCTGCCTGATCTTCACGAAACACCAGGTAAGGGCTCTTACATGACAACGCGCCAAGCTCAGACACCCGCCTGGCTGAAGCCAAGGCCAGCAGGACAACAGTCTTCCAAGTAAGAGGTTTTAACTCAGAATTTCCCAATGAAACAAACCAAGAGGACTTCAGAAAGGTTAGAACCACATCCAAGTCCCAAGGCGCAGTAGGCGGAACAAAAAGGAGGCTGAATCCTCAGAACCCCTTGTAAAAAGGTTTGAACCTCAGGCAAGGCCGCCAGTTTCTTTTGTAAAAAAAAAAAAAACAGACAGAGCCGAGATCTGGACCTTCAAGGAACCCAAATCGAAGTCCCAGCTCCAAGCCAGCCTGAAGAAATCTTAACAGATTGTTCAGATGAAATACGGCTGGTGGTAAGCTATTCTTCTCACACAAGGCCACGTATTTCCGCCATATTACATGGTAGTGAGAAGTAGTAACTGGCTTCCTGGCTTTCGTCATGGTGACAATGACCGAGGGATGTAGGCCCTTATGGCCTAAGATCTGCCGGTCAACCTCCAGGACGTTAAACGTAGCAGCTGTAAGTCCTGATAGACGAATGGCCCCTGAAAGAGTAGGTCTTTTCTTAGAGGTAGATGCCATGGGTCTTCCACTTGCATGGCCTGAATGTCCCCGTACCAGGCCCTTCAAGGCCAGTCTGGTGCCACAAGAATGGCTTATGCCCTTTGATGCCAAATCCGTTTCAGCACCAGCACCAGTAATGGGTGCGGAGGAAACAGGTACACTAGCCGGAAATCCAATGATCAAGTTAGGGCATCCACAGCTACCGCCCCTGGATCCCTGGTCCGTTCACAGTACCTGTCCAGCTTGTGATTCAGCCGCGAGGCCATAAGGTCTATCTGAGGGAGCCGCCACAGGTCCACGATGGCACTGAACACTTGAGGGTGAAGTCCCCATTCCCCGGGATGGAGGTTGTGACGACTTAGGAAGTCCGCCTCCCAGTTGTCGACTCCCGGTATGAAGATTGGCCACAGTGCTATGCCCAGGAGAAGATCTTGGTTGTTTCCCCTCATGCAAGGCATGCTCTTCGTCCCTCCTTGACAGTTGATATACGCAACCGTAGTCGCGTTGTCCGACTGGACTTGCACTGCCCTGCCCTGTAACAGCGGAGCCGCCTGTAACAGAGCATAGTAAACTCCTCCTAACTCCAGTTTGTTTATGTGCAACCTGGATTCCAGTGGAGACCATCGACCTTCGAGACGGACCCCTGCGTCACAGCTCCCCAACCTCTCAGACTGGCGTCCATGGTTAACAGAAGCAAGTCCTGGATCAGGAAACACCGACCCGCCAATAGATTGGGCGAATAGAGCCACCACTGTAGAGAGAGCTTGGTCCGAGTTGCCAGGCAAATCTTACTTGCAGGGGAGACTGACCACTTCGTCAGAATATCCAGCTGGAAGGTTCTGGAGTGGAATCAACCAAACTGGATAGCTTCGAACGAAGCCACCATTTTGCCCAACAACCTGAGGTAGAGATGAACTGGAACCAGAGTGGTCTGTTAGGACCTCTCTTGCCAGTTGCTTTAGTGCAGTGTCTTTTTCCACTGGCAGGAAAACCTTTTGTTCCGTCATATCCATAACCATGCCCAGGAACACCATTCTTTGGCTCGAGATCAACGAGGACTTTGGAATATTTAAAATCCATCCATGGTCTCTTAGAAGTTGCACGGTCAGATTCAGGGCACTCCTCAAGGCCTCTTCCGAACCTGCCTTGATCAGCAGGTCGTCTGGATAAGGTATCACATTTACCCTTTGAAGCCTGAGAAGGGACATCATTTCTGCCATTATCTTCGTAAAGACGTGCGGAGCCGTAGACAGCCCGAAGGGTATCGCCCGAAACTGGTAATGGTCGTTTCCCAGCACAAATCTTAGGAAGATTTGATGTGGGGGCCAAATTGGGATGTGCAAGTAGGCGTCCTTCACAACTATGGAGACTATGAACTCCCCTCGTTCCAGACTGGCAATTACTGAACAGAGTGACTGAATTTGAACACCTGAAGAAGGGGTTCAGTGATTTCAGATTCAGAATGGGCCTTACTGAGCCGTCCGGCTTTGGTACAAGGGATAGGTTGGAATAGTATCCCTGACCTTGTTCCTGCCTTGGAACCGGTAGAATTACCCGTGACTGAAGGAGCTTGAGAATCCGACCATTGAAGCTGGAAGGGCCGACATGAAATATCGTCAGGGAGGGGGCTTAGCGAACTCCAGCCTGTAGCAGGGGCCATTGCCGCAGCAGGCCTCTTTTGAGGCTGTGCAGGCGGAGGAGTGAGAATATCAACCCTTGCAGACAAAATGGCCAGTTCCCTCTGCACCCTTTGTGTCTGCTGAGTCTTTGTAGACAGCTGGGAAGCAACAGAGCATTAAAACACTGCTGGCCCAAGCACGCTCTGGACTATCTGCCTGCGACCCCCCAACAAGTTGTGGGGGTACCCCACTGACCTGATTGGCCCCACCACTAGGCTGTGGCAACATACAAGGTTCACAGGTAACTTGAAACGGACGCTGGTATGAATTTTGTGCTGCACACCATGCAGGTTAATTTCTTTACCATGATGAGGCTGCACCTAAACCCCACACACCTCAATCAAACTGTATCTATACACAGTATGAAGATATCAGTGTACACTATGTGTTAGAGTCTACTGCAGTGTGTTAAACAAGTGCTTAACTAGCCAGTGGGATAGAAATCAGAGCAAAATGGGGGACCAGGACACCGTAAACCTTATCTCACAGATGTGGGAGAGAGCTGGTTGCATAACAGTGATAAATGAACACTGTGTAAATATACAAAGCTAGGTAACGCTGTAGCGCTAAATCACTTTTATAACTTGCTGTCTCTGCCATGCTGCAAGGATCAGGATCCACCACGCCACAGAGGAGCTGTAATGGCGACCTGTGGAAGCATGAAGAAGCAGGAAGCAGAGACAGTGCGCGCCCAGCGGAGCCTGGTCCTGCTCTGAGTGAAGCTCCACCCCCTGTACACAGAGCTAGCGCTTCCTGATATTTATACTGGCACAAAGCCAGTGGTCCAGCGGCAATCCCCCTATGCCAGTCTGATGATGGGGGGGGGTTTCACACGGTCCCTGCGTGAGCACTGTCGCCGCCATCTTGCCGCACCAACGGCTGGGGTGTCCCCTTGTGGGACCCTCAACCAGTACACTCACCACAGACATCTTCAGACCTGTCACGGGTGTGCGGCAGCTGGGGGGGGCTTGCTCGCTACAGCGCAATGTTGTGCGATGACAAGCCCCACACAGGATGGATGTCCTGCAGCAGGGTCAGCTCTGTGCCTTAAGAGGCCGGGGACTGACCCTTCCCCTGACTCCTACAAAGCCCCAAAATAACTAAATAAAAACTTGTAGAAAAAACTCTGGAGCATCCAGAAGCACTGCCTCTACTGAAGCACATTTTTCTAAACTGACTAGTGGAGGGAGATAGAGGGGAGGAGCCAGTGCACCCACACAAAGTTTTAATGTGCCTGTCTCTCCTGCGGAGGATCTCTATCCCCATAGTATTGAACCCAGTATCCCATCGGATGGTAGAGAAATATAATTTTGGCATGTGAACATCTGAGTGACTGCAAACAGCTGAGGGGAGTAACATTTGCTCAATGCCATATTTTAGGTCTCAGACAAAATTGGAAACATCCAGACCTATAAACTAGGAGATAGTGTTTAGCATCTGACCTGCTAAAGCTAACAAGTATAGCTAATTAGCAACAGACTGCTATATAATAATAGGACAAATACATAATAATGGCCATTAGAAATATTAATTTTGAAAACACTATTTCCTTACTTTTGCACTCTTCTTTTAATATTTCACCATTTGAGTTTATAATATTGAACCATTTTAATACATACCAATAAAGTGTTTGACTTATATTATAGCTGATCCAATGCACCCAAGACATACTGTAAATCTACTTAATCTTTATTTTTTGCTATAAAAACAAAATAAAGAAGATTATATATATATATATATATATATATCCTTCTGAGTGATCTCTTTTAAAAAAATTCTAGTGTTTATATTTAATGTTGTTAATGACCGTGTATTGTTAATGACCCTTCCCCATTGGCTGGAAATGCAGGTCGATTTTGGTTATACAGACAACCTGCATATTCAGCGGGTCCCAGTGACATCACTAGAAAGATCTGCGATCTTAAGATGTGCGCATAAATTAGCCTTCAAATCGTTTGTCCGCCCCGGACAAAAGATTTCAGGCAAGCACACATTTACCAACGATTTCTTTTAAGCTCCCATGTGCATTCCTATGGATCTTTTGCTCAATTTTCTGATCTTTCATGCAGCATGTAAGATCAAAAGATTTTGCAAAAGATCTGCGGGAGCGTGTATCTGACCGATATCGGACGATTTTGGACCGATTATCGTTAAAAAAAAAAAGGTCAGCCAATTTTCAGCTGATCGGTCGGAAATCAACCAATCAGCAAAAAAATTGTTCTAGTGTGTGGGCACCTTAATATAGTTTACCGATATGGTTCGGTGTGAATGCTCAATTTGCCTACCTGCAGAAGATTTACTGTAGTTTAATATATTGCCCACTGTGTGGGTTGTCTGGGGTGTATGGGGCTTGGCCAGAAACAAACAGATAATACATGTTGAATGTCAGCAATAACCACTACTGTAGCCGAAATGTATAAAAGAGTCTGCACCCTTATTCAGGATCATAAAATCAGCCTTACAAATATAGCTCAAAAAGGTATGTAGCACCCAGTGGCGTCACTAGGTGGGTGGGGCCCGCAACTGGTAGTCACCCATTGGAAGGGTGATACCAAACAGAGCTACACTCAAACCCGCAAGTCGCAGTCCGCACATCCCCGCTGACAAAATCGCAACATAGTTAAACATAAATATAATACTATTTTAAAGCTATTTTTCATTGATTTCAGTGGTACACAGTAGCCATTTTAAGGAGTTTTTATCTCCAATTCTAAAAGGGGACATTTTTTTGATATACTGTACAGATTAGTATCAAGCTATAATAGAAAGACGGACAGTTCTCTGCCACACAAATACTTTTAAGGAAAGGTGTGCACACAGGGTCCTGGAACCTCCCCCAATCATCAGGGTGTAATTAGCAGCACCTGGGATTTCCCGATAGAAGGGTTTCCCAGGCAGAGTCAGCTTGCTCTTGATGGTGGATTAGCCGCCCAAGCGATAGGCCAGGGTGTCGTCTATGGTAGGGACCATTGGAGCCCATGCACAAGTCTGTTATGCCGGGATTGCCTGTATGCTACTGCTTGTAACCACGCTTCCCTTTGGAATTAAACTTCTATCCCGTGACCTGCATCTTCAAAAATAAATAAAGTCATCATCTGAGTCCCCGTGTGATCCTTGTCACACCGCCTAATAAATCACACAGCTGAGCATATACTAGACCAGAACTGGGCAATAAGCAGCCCTCCAGCTATAAATGAGCTGCACATCCAATCATGCCTTGCCTTATTTTTGTATTTGGCCATGCTGCAGCTGATTAAGGGCATGCTGGGATATGTACTTCATCAACAGCTGATTTAGTTTGTTTCTGGGGTTAGGGATCAAATGACTGCTATTCATTTGCTCTAATCCATTGGCAGATTTTTCATTCCAATCAACCAATAAGGTGACATTATATGGTGGGTCCCTAACACCATGGGGTACATTTACTAAATTGCTGTGGGCAACATATCCATTTCTTTAATACAAACCATCAACAGATTTTATGAAGCATTTAACGCAAACCTTTTGAATGTTAATAGTTAGAATCTGTTGGTTGGACAACATTTCCACTTCTATAATACCCAGCTTTGGTCAATATACCCTTAACCCCTTCCTGACACAGCATGTTTTTGCCTTCCTGACAGAGCCCTTTTTTTCAAATCTGACATGTATCACTTAAGTGGGGATAACTTTTTTTTGCTTTTACTTATCCCAGTGATTTTGAGATTGTTTTTTCGTGACACATTGTACTTCAAGTTAGTGGTAAATTTTCGTCGATACAGTCTGTGTTTTTTTGTGAAAAATACCAAAATGTCGGAAAAAAATGGAAAATTTAGCAATTTGCAAAATGTTAAATTTTCTGCTTGTGAGACAAATAATCATACCACTCAAAATAGTTAATAACTAACATAGACCATATGTCTACTTTATGTTTCCATCATTATTTCAACTTCCTTTTAATTTTTTTGGACACTAGGAGGCTTACAATATGAATAGCAAATTTTCAAATTTTCAAGAAAATTTCAAACACTGATTTTTTTAGGGACCAGTTCAGTTCTGATGTGACTTTGAGGGACTTGTATGTGAGACACCCCCATAAATGATGCCATTTCAAAAACTGCACCCCTCACAGTATTCAAAACAGCATTTTGGAAGTTTGTTAACCCTTTAGGTGTTTCACAGGAATTAAAACAAAGTGTAGGTGAAATTTCAAAATTTCATTTTTTTTGCAGATTTGCAATTTTAATACATTTTTCTAAGGAACACAGTACATTTTACTAGAGAAATGTGACTAAAAATTGATTCCCCCAATTCTTTTGTTTTCATAAATATCCTATATGTGGCCCTAGTGTGCACGTTGACCAAACCATAGGCTTCATAATAGAAGGAGCACCTACTTGATTTTGGAGCCTCCTTTTTATGAGATTATTTTTTAGGCACCATGTAGGTTTCTAGGCACCATAAGATGCTAAAAGTTAGGAACCCCCCCACAAGTGACCCCATTTTGCAAACTACACCCCTCAGGGAATTCATCTAGGGGTATAGTGTACATTTCAAACCCCCAGGGGTTTCACCAATTTTGATACAACTGGGCTGTGCAAATGAAAAATTACATTTTTCACACAAAAATGCAGTTCTGGCTCAAAATTTTTCATTTTCACAAGGAATGAAGGTGACAAAGCACCCCAAAATCTGTGCCCCAATTTCTCCCGAGTATGGCAATGCCTCACATGTGACACATATGATACCAGTTGGGTGCATGGCAGGACTCAGAAGGGAAGGAGTGATTTTTGGTGGTGGAATGTTGGTGGGTGCTATGTCGCATTAGCAAGACCCCCAAAGCACCAATACAGTGGAACCCCCCCACAAGTGACCCCATTTTGCAAACTACACCCCTCAGGGAATTCATCTAGGGGTATAGTGTACATTTCAAACCCCCAGGGGTTTCACCAATTTTGATACAACTGGGCAGTGAAAATGAAAAATTACATTTTTTTACACAAAAATGCAGTTCTGGCTCAAAATTTTTCATTTTCATAAGGTATGACGGAGAAAAAGCACCCTAAAATCTGTGCCCCAATTTCTCCCGAGTACGGCAATGCCTCACATGTGACCAAAAAATACCAGTTGGGTGCATGGCAGGACTCAGAAGGGAAGGAGTGATTTTTGGATTTTGCGGCTCAGATTCTGGTGGAATGAATGGTGGGTGCTATGTGGCATTAGCAAGACCCCTGAAGCACGGTGAAATGATGAACCTAAAAATCCATAGATGTGTGGTATATTTTAAAACACTCCTTTATACATAGGCCGGGTTTGTCGGGGCAAGTGTCACACTGGAAAATAGTTTGCTTTCTTATTCCCTTTTTATAGCAAACTTTGCACCTTTTTTGTGTCCTGCCCTTTTTTCCAGTGGAGGGGATTTCATCAGGAAAATGCTGCCCTGGTACAATACGGGGGCCAGTACTAGAAGTACTGGGGCCCTCTGCCTGCTGGTTCCCAAATAATAGGCCCTTTATGACTTCCTCTTGAAAGTGCATAAATGTCCCCCTCTGGCTGGTAGAACGGAATAGCACGTAAGCGTTATACAGTGCCATCTGGATGATATACACGGCCAGCTTCTTGTACCAGATTTTTGTTTTCCGCAGGGCACTGTACGGCTTCAGTACCTGATCTGAAAGATCCACTCCGCCCATGTACCTATTGTAATCCAGGATACAATTAGGTTTTGAGGTGTGGGTACTGGTACCTCGTACAGGGACGGAGGTGGTACTGTCTCCGTGAATTGTTGTCAGTATAAGGACATCCCTCTTGTCCTTATATTTGACCAAAAACATATTTTCGGTGCATATTCCCCTGCTTTCACCCCTTCTCATTACTTGGGCAATGTGCGTTTTTGGGAGGCCTCTTTGGTTCTTGCGCACAGTACCGCAAGCTGCTGTACCTCTTGAACCAAGGGCCTTAAACAGGGGGATGCTGGTGTAAAAGTTATCCACATAGAGGTGATAACCCTTATCCAGGAAGGGGTGCCCTAAATCCCAGACAATTTTTCCACTAACACCTACGAGGGAGGGGGGGCATTCTGGCGGTTCAATTCTTGAATCCTTCCCTTCATATACCCTAAACCTGTGGGTGTACCCTGAGGTGCTTTCACACAGCTTATACATTTTTATGCCATACCTTGCCCTCTTACTGGGAAGGTACTGGCGGAATTTAACCCTTCCTTTAAAATGTATAAGGGACTCGTCTATGCAAATGAATTTATCTGGGATGTACATCTCTTCAAATTTGGCACTGAAATGATCAATGACCGGCCTGACTTTGAATAGCCGGTCAAAGGTGGGATCATCTCTGGGTGGGCACTGTGCATTATCGTTGTAATGCAAAAATTTAAGGATTAACTCAAAACGATTCCGGGTCATGGCCATACGGTAAAGTGGGGTGCTGTACAGAACATCTGTACTCCAATATTGCCTAATTTCTGGCTTTTTTACTATGCCCATATGAAACACCAGACCCCAAAACGTCATCATCTCTACTGCATCTACAGGGGTCCACCTAGCAAATGATGACGTGGGGTTTTGAGCAATAAACTGCTGGGCATATAAATTAGTTTGGTCCACCATTAAATTTATAAAATCATCAGAGAAAAATAATTTGAAAAAGTCAATTTCTCTGAGACCTGTGGAATCAAATTGGATTCCTGGCATGGCCAAAAACTCAGGAACCTGGGGCTCAAAATTGTCTGGTGGTGGGGTCCATACAAGATCAATTATTGGGGGGGGGTCTCAGCTGCTCTACGGGGGCGTCTTTGAGGGGGTCCCTCATCACTAGAGGAGGAAGAGGAGCTTAAGATGAATCCTTCAAATTCCCCACTTGCCTCACTGGCTGTGTCAGAGTCAAGCATGGCATATGCCTCCTCCGCTGAATACATTCTTCTGGATGACTGGGATGACATTTGGGATGCCATTTTTATTTTTGTGTTACTGGTAGTGAAATGTTTCAACACGTGTATAGTGTAGGGGGGGGTACAAACTTTATTTCAACCCGGGGGGTATGTAGTGTGTATGTAGTGCAGAAAAAAAAAATACTTTATACAGGAATTTGATCCCAATAAAAAAAAAAAAAAAAAGGTCCTGCGCCAAAAATTGAGCACAGATGTTGGTCAGTAATGTCCGTCACTGAACAGCGCTCAAAGGCAACAGGAATTTGATCAAAAAAAAAGAAGATCAACCCTGTGCCGAAAAAGCTGATCAGTGATGTACGTCACTGATCAGCGCACAGTGGCCACAGGACACCCACAAAATCACAGTGTGTGTAAAAAAAAAATTAAAAAAAGACCCCACAGCACCCTCAAAAAAAAAAAAAGGTGATCAGTGATGCGACACTGATTACCAGTGAGGGGCAGCAGGTGCACAACCTTTGGTGCAACTGACAGTGCAACTGGCAGCAACTGACAGGTATATATAAAAAAAAAAAAAAACTCTGCACCCCCAAAAAGTTGCTGATCACCTCAGATATAGTGATCAGCACAAAAGGCGGGGGCAGCAGACACAAAATATAGCACTCTCTATCACTCTCTGTCACTATCTCTCTCTATCTCTCTATCTCTCACTATCACTCTATGACACTGCAGCAGCAGCACTGACAGTTATATATATGAAAAATAACCCCTGCACCCCCAAAAAGTTGCTGGGGGTGCACAAAAGGGGGGCAGCAGACACAAAATATAGCAGTCTCTATCACTATCTCTCTCTATCTCTCACTATCTATGACACTGCAGCAGCAGCACTGACAGGTATATCTATCTAAAAAAAAAACCTGCGCCCCCAAAAAGTTGCTGATCAGTTAATTTATACTGATCAGCACAAAAGGGGGGGCAGCAGTCAGTTATATAAAAAATATATAGCACAATCTGTCACTATCTCTCTCTCTCTATCTATCTATCTCTCTATCTATCTATCTCTATCTATCTCTCTATCACACTGCAGCAGCACAAAATATAGCACTCTCTGTCACTAGCCCTCTCTATCTCTCTCTATCTCTCTCTCTCTATCTCTCTATCTAAAACTCGATGACACTGCAGCAGTACAACACAGCACAGCACAACACTGGAAGTCACAACAAGTAGCAAGATCCCAAGCAGTGATCAGGTAAGTATTTTGCAAGGTTCTGGTCAGTATATCGCGGCAGCTAGGCACGGTGACCGCATTGCACGCAATTCCAGACCGGAATGGCGTCTGCAGTGCAGTCACCGTTAGTTTAAATCCCCCTCCATGGCTGTGATTGGTTCGTCGGTCCGACGAACCAATCACGGCCTTTGGGGGCGGGCGGGGTGAGGTGGGGTGACACCATAGTCACCCTTACACCCCGCGGTGATTGGTGCTGTACTTTACAGCACCAATCACCTCCGATCCCTGTGTCACCGGCGAACGTTATTCGCCGGTGACACAGAAAACGCTGTGAATGGCTGTTCACACTGAACAGCCAATCACAGCGATCGCCGACGGGGGGGCGGCATCGCAGCCCCCCCCCCTGGGCATGCAGGGACATGTCTGCTGTCAGGGACAGCAGACATGTTTAAACTGTCACCGCGTCTATAGACGCGGTGACAGTTTAAAGCCATGACGTACATTTACGCCATGTGTCGGGAAGTACTTCCCGACCATGACGTAAATGTACGTCAAATGTCGGGAAGGGGTTAAAGTTCACATCCAGGGAATGGGCCTGTGTTGACCCAGTGGCTTTTATCTGACGACTGTAATATTTTCAGAAATATAGAGGGATTGTTCAAAGAAGAAATACATGGCTTAACTGTACTATATATATTAAATATTTGCACAGTAATCTCTTAATAGGCTTTAGTGTGGAAAACACTGTAAAAGTATGTAGAAATTGATTGCACGTTCCTCACATTCATTGCCTAAAAATAAGAAAGCAAAATAACTGCACTTTCATTTTAGATAAATATACATAATACAAATTTATCGAGAGAGAAAAGTTAAGAATGCTAAATACAGTATTACATGACCTTATACACAACCAATTCACTTTAAATCGTTCAAGTCCATATCTTAGTAAAGAGTGGTGAGCTAGACCTCTGCAAAAGTATGAAAGTATGTATGTATAAAAATATGTATAAAAATATGTATGTATAAAAATATGTATGTATGTATGTATGTATGTATGTATGTATGTATGTATGTATGTATGCAGGGCCGTAACTAGGGGGGGGCTGGGGGGGCACGCGCACCGGGCGCTGGAGGCAGGGGGCGCTGGAGGCAGGGGGCGCTGGAGGCAGGGGGACGCTGGTGTGACCAGCGGCAGCAGCGGGGAGCTAGCGCCGCAGCCGCTGCCACATCAAAGATGGCCGCCCGCCGCCGCCCCCTAGTCTCCCCGCTCCCCCGCTGGCTGCCCTGCTCCCGTCCCCTCACGTCTCCCCCGCTGTGTATACGGGAGAGACGTGCTGCTGCGGTGCTGCATATGCTGCTGGACCGCTAGCCAATGGCCGCTCGCGGTCCAGCAGCCACCAGTTGATTGGCTGCTGGACCGCGAACGGCCATTGGCTAGCGGTCCAGCAGCGGGAGTTAGAAATGTTAAAATCATACAGCACAGCAGCAGCACGTCTCTCCCGCGAATACAGCGGGGGAGACGTGAGGGGACGGGCAGGCAGGCACAGGCACACTGACAAGCCTGCCTGCCTGTCTGCCTCCCGCAGGCGGGGGAGGGGGGGGTTCTATCCCCCTTGGCAACGAGCACACTGGCATTCTATCCCCCTTGGCAACGAGCACACTGGCACAGATCAATCCCCCTCGGCAACGAGCACACTGGCACAGATCAATCCCCCTCGGCAACGAGCACAGAGGCACAGATCTATCCCCCTCGGCAACGAGCACAGAGGCACAGATCAATCCCCCTCGGCAACGAGCACAGAGGCACAGATCAATCCCCCTCGGCAACGAGCACAGAGGCACAGATCAATCCCCCTCGGCAACGAGCACACTGGCACAGATCAATCCCCCTCGGCAACGAGCACACTGGCACATATCTATCCCCCTTGGCAACGAGCAGAGGCACAGATCTATCCCCCTTGGCAACGAGCAGAGGCACAGATCTATCCCCCTCGGCAACGAGCACAGAGGCACAGATCTATCCCCCTCGGCAACAAGCAAATTCAGTCCACCTTGGCATCGGCATGAAGCCCCTGGCATTGAGCATATAGGTAAGTGGCACTTATGTGTCAAATGTGTATGGTGTGATGTGTCAAATGTGTATGGTGTGTTATACAGTATGTCATGGGCATTGCGTCGTGTTATATAGTATGACATGGGCATTGCTTAGTGTTATAAAGTATGACATGGGCATTACGGAGTATTTATTTGTAATGGGCATTGCGGTGTTATATAGTATGTCATGGGCATTGCGTAGTGTTATATAGTATGTAATGGGCATTGCAGTGTTGTATAGTATGTAATGGGCATTACGGTGTGGCTGGGGGCATGGGGGCTGGGGGCATGGCTAGAGGCTCACAGAGCCTCTGGGTCATGCCCCCATAGCGGCAAAATGGGGGCGTGGCCTCGCGGGGGGAGCAGCGATTATAGGCCACGCCCCCAAATTAGGCCACGCCCCCCGAAAATTTCAACGCGCCTCCGGCGCGCAGCATCACTAGGGTGGGGAGGGGGGGGGGGGGGCACCAAAAGACTGCCTTGCCCCGGGCGCCGGAAACCCTAGTTTCGGCCCTGATGTATGTATGTATGTATGTATGTATGTATGTGAATTGATAGTAGATGTGTAATTTTAGAAAAGATACTTTGAGCATGAGCAAAAGCATGATTAATCTATATAAATACATAAAAGATTGATACAGTGACCTATCTATCAGGTGATCTGTTGCCATTAGGACTGTACACAGGGCATGCAGTCACCCTCTAAGGTTATAGGAGAGAAAGTTGCTCACCCAGCGAAGGAAACTCTGCCAGAGGGGTGTGGAATATTACGTCGACATGCATGAGTTTGACCACTGAAGGTTGACAGGCCTTAGGTAGTCACACTCAAAAGGTTTACAGGTTCATTAGGTTGACATGGGTTTAAAAAAAAAAATTGTCCTGAATGTCGACAGTTGACATGTGCACCATATCGGTGCACTGTGTCCCCACACTTGGCTTGCCATGCTTCATGCATGGTGCATTGCTGTGCTCGGCACACTATTCTATTCTCACTTCACGCCCTAGAGCAGGGGTGGCCGGACTTTTGTAACCCAGGATCTACTTTTTGTACATTTACTTACCGGTGATCTACCAGCGTTTCCCCATGTGCAAAAAATGTTCCCTTCCCAGTGCAATACGCCCCTTACTCATTATGCCTCACAGAATAGGCCAAAATTCACATTAGGACACAGGTTTTGAGCCAAAATATAACATTAGGACACAGGGAGTGAGCCCGAAATTCACATTCTGACACAGGGAATGTGCCCAAAATTCACATTCTGACACAGGGAATGTGCCCTAAATTCACATTCTGACACAGGGAATGTGCCCTAAATTCACATTCTGACACAGGGAATGTGCCCTAAATTCACATCCTGACACAGGGAAGCAGGGCCGGCGCCACTACTAGGCAGCCTTAGGCATTTTCCTAGGGTGCCGGCCACTGGAGGGCGGCAGTTTGGAGCACCACCCCCCCTGGATGGAGGTCAGCGCCATGCACAACTCTCTCCCCCACCGGAGCATCACCTGAGCAACCACCCCCCACTCACCCCCCCTTTCGTCAGCAGAGAGGATCGGAGCAGCAGCAGGGGTTTCCTGCACCCAGTAAAACCCGCCAAATGAATTGGGTACTCCACATCGCCCGGCAAACCGTGGAGCGCGTCCCCCCCTCCCCCCAAAGAAAACAATGTTGACATTTTGAGTGTCGACCTAGTGCTGTATACCCTGCCAGAGAAGGCTGTGATGGCAGACTCAAATTATATGTTTAAGAAAGGGTTAAACAAAAAGTAGACAGGGTTTATAACAATTAATCATAATGTACAATAGTAGATCAGTAATAACCTACACAGTCATTTTGTGTCATTGGGGATTTTACACTGCAGGAGATTATATATAGGTTGAAACAAGAAGTGGTATGTGGTGATAAATGATATCACCACCAGATGGCGATGCTCCACTCAATATACAAATTATAGTGAGTCCATCAATAGAATATATCCTTATTTTAATAAAAATGTACCAAATATCACAATAAAAACATCGGATTATACTCACGAGAATTCCTTTTCTTCAGAATACTTTATATATAGCGCTCGCCACACTATATAATATCAACTCCATGCGTAGTTGGATAGTAGGGGTATGAAAAAATGGGGTGCATTTAACATGGGAGCCCAGATAATACATAAGTACCTGCATATATATATATATATATATATATATATATATATATATATATATATATATATATATATATATATATATATATATATATCACACACACACACACACACACACACACACACACACACACACAGATACAGACGTACCAACACACTCGCCATTCCTAAGAATGAGGTGCAAACAGCACCCACTTCCCAGGATGGGGTGCATTGGCCTGTGACCACACTCTCTAGTAAATACAAACACAGGGGGCCCAGCACTCACTACAACAAACTAACTCACCTTAACATTCAAATAATCAATTAAATAAATAATGGGGTTTTAGTTCATGAATTGATCAATGCATTTAAGCTTGCAGCCCATCGCCATTCTGTATCTATATATTTGGGTTGATTTTGAATTAACCTCTGTTACTGTGACCATAGCTTTCTCATGCACCCTAGATAAGCTCATTTACCTGAAACCTGTGACAGCTGCCCCTTTAATACTAATTCAGGTGCTGTGTTTGGGATGGTCTCACCTTTAAAAGCCATAAGGACATGGCAGTTGAGCTTTAACCCAGGAAAATAACACATGTTCATTTTAGCTATGACGTGCAAACAGTTGCCAGGTTCCCATGAAAATCAGTTGTTAGTGTAGGACTTGCAGTGAAATGGGGTCCCTTGGCGATGGGCTGCAAGCTTAAATGCATTGATCAATTCATGAACTAAAACCACATTATTTATTTAATTGATTATTTGAATGTTAAGGTGAGTTAGTTTGTTGTAGTGAGTGCTGAGCCCCCTTTGAGATATATATATATATATATATATATATATAGTCATGGATCAGATAACGTTTCATTACTCTTTACTGAACAAGTTCTTAACATGACCTGAAGAAATTGCTCAGTAAAGAGTAATGAAACGTTGTCTGATCCATGACTGAATAATGCCCCTTTCAGACCGCACTTTGGAAACGGTATATTGCCGTTTTTTTACCGTTTTAAAAAACAGTAATCTGTGCGGTCTGAAAGGTGCAGATCCAATTAACCGGTTTGAAAAATGCAGGGTCCTACCCGTTTCAGACCCGGTATTTTGGGATCAAAATCAGGTCTGAAACAGTATTTAGGACCCAGCCAATGGGCTGGGTCCTAAATTCAGCGCAGTGAATATTTAATGAGCGCTCATTAAATATTCATAGCACTGGAGCCGCCCGCCGCCGACCCCCCGCGCGCGTTAACATTACCCGATCTCCCAGGGTTACATCCCCCGATCTCCCAGTGCAGTCTTCAGCCCCCCCCTCCCCTCCGTGCAGCCGGTACCTGAGTTCGGTTGTAGATCCGGCAGTAGTAAGGACCGATGCGCTTATAAAAAAAAGTGACTTTCGGAAAATGTCTGCCCCATAGAAAAATCCATTTTAAAAAACTGTCTTTCGTGTGGGGGCAGCCATTTTCCGAAAGTCACTTTTCTTATAAGCAGCAGGAAGCTGCTTATAGGAAAAGTGACTTTTGGAAAATGGCTACCCCCACACGAAAGACAGTTTTTTAAAATGGATTTTCCTATGGGGCAGACATTTTCCGAAAGTCACTTTTTTTATAAGCGCATCGGTCCTTACTACTGCCGGGATCTGCAACCGAACTCAGGTACCGGCTGCACGGAGGGGAGGGGGGCTGCACAGAGGGGAGGGGAGGGGGGGGGATGGAGGCGGCGCTGAAGGCTGCACTGGCTTTGACCCTGTATTTGGAAAGTTTCCAAAAACGGGTCTGCCAGTGTCAAAAAAAATCGGCACTTAAACGGTAATATACCGTTTAAGAGGTGCGGTGTGAAAGGGGTTTTACCTGGCAGACCCGTTTTTGGAAACGTTTTCAAATACAGGGTCAAAGCCAGTTATGCGGTCTGAAAGCAGCATAAGAGTGTTTCGATGTACAAGTCCCGTAAATAGTACTAGCAAGCAAAAATAGACGACCCCCCCCCAAAAAAAAAAGCTGCCTACTATAGTTTTGTTAATGGTATAGTTTTTGGCACGTTACACAACTTGCTTTAGAACATGAAATAGGTAACTTAAGCTGGGTACACATTAGTCAATGGCCCTTATTCCGAGTACAAATTTGTTCTGAAAATGGGCAAAATCATGTGCACTGCAGGTGGGACAGATGTAAGCTGTATAGAGAGAGTTACATTTGGGTGAGTTATTTTGTTTCTGTGCAGGGTAAATACTGGCTGCATTATTTTTACACTGCAATTTAGATTTCAGTTTCAACACACCCCACCCAAATCTAACTCCCTCTGCACAGGTTACATCTGCCCCACTTGCAGTGCACATAGTTTTGCCTATTTTGAGAACAAAATTGTACTGCAATCAGATCTGAATAAGGGTCAAAGTGTACCCAGCAACATACTGCGCGACAGGGACCTGGCAGAGTGCATGTACTTGTTGAAGGATGGCACTAGCAAGAAATGTCCTCTTTCGTCCTGCATGCAGGTCTGACAGAGGATGGTCTCTGAATCCTGGAAGCGCACATTGGGCCTTATTCTAGTTCACTCTGACAAAATCCTTCTTAGATGGACAAAACCATGTGCACTGCAGGGGGCAGATGTAACATGTGCAGAGAGAATTATATTTAGGTGAGTTATTTTGTTTCTGTGCAGGGTAAATACTGGCTGCTTTTATTTTTACACTGCAATATAGATCTCACTTTGAAGTAAAACCCCACCCAAATGTAATCCTCTCTGCACAAGTAACATCTGCCCCACCTGCAGTGCACATGGTTTTGTCCATCTAAGAAGGAATTTGTCAGAAATAGTGAACCAAAATAACCCCCATAGTCAGCGACAATAAGTGTACACACTTGACTATATTCTAATGTGGTCATTATGACTGGTCAGAAATCAGCAATATCATTACAAATATATAATCTATCTAATATTCACATAGATTCAGAAAGCTTATTACGGTACCAGGGAGGATATATCAAACAAAAGCTTTAAAATAGATATTTAGTTAAAGACAAATCAAAATGGAACACAGCCAAGTATTCATGAAAATACTTACTCCATTAAAAGCATAGACACACACACACACAGACTGTTTTTGCCATCACAACTTCATACACCATGACAAACCCCAATATATTTAGATAATATGATCAACGAAAAGGGAAGAACAACAATCTATGAAATGGTTACTATTTAGCGTGTCAAGCAGCACAATCATTGATAAATATATATGTATTAACGAATCTGGACAGCTACAAAACGTCTGCAAACAAAATCAAACCGGCATGAACTATTTCAGCAGACTTCAAATTCAGGGACACTGATCAGCACTTCTGAAGATCCATGAACATACCTTTATTGGAAACACTGGATTATCTCAGAAAAAAAAAAAAAAGAATTCCTCAGAAATCAGAAAACATAGTGAAGCATGTTGGTTGTTGAAGTCCGTTTTATAATAAAAGCCAAAGCGGAGGTGGGGCATATAACTACATAGTCAAAAAATGTTGCTTAGAAGCATACAATGAGGCCATTAATATTTCCAACAAACTTAAGACCTATGTACAAGCACTTTATTATTTTGACAAGAAAGTCTAACATCTTGTGATCCCAAGAGAACATGAGAAATAACAGCAACATTATAGACAGAAATGTGAACAAAATAATTTCAAACACATGCAGCATTTGTTAGTAAATATGAAACTATTCACAAAACAATAAAACACAATAGAGCAGGGCTGGGCAGCACCGGCCCTCCAGATGTTGATGAACTACACAGCCCAGCATGCCTTGCATCAGTTTCAGCATGGCCACATAGCAAAACTAATGCAAAGTATCCTGGGATGTGTAGTTCACCAACATCTGGGGGGCCGGTGTTGCCCAGCCCTGCATTAGAGCAATAATGAGTAGACACTTATGAATTTGAGGACTATAATGGCATGTGGGGTCTCATGCTTTACTAAAATAATATTGTGCAAAGAGAAAATGTCTCACTACAATTGTGCGATTCACAGAAAAAACATCCACTAGATCTAAAATAGAAAAACACCACTACTGTAGACTTTTCTACGATTCCCTTTGCTATACTGAGCAGATGTCCCCACTTTCCAAGGAATTCCAGGCCTGGGCTGACCAGTTTGAGGCTTCTTAACCCTTTGAGTGCCAAGTGAATTTGTCAAAATAGGTGTGAGAATTGAAGCAAACATTTGTATTCATCATAATGACCTGTAATTACCATATATAGGAAATCTAATCTTTTTACGCAACATTTTTATTTTGAATTTATATAACATATGAGCGCCGCTGGCATTTGTATCGGATATGTTGAAAATCTCTCAGATGTTGGCACTCAAAGGGTTGACTCAGCCTGGTGCGGATTAAATAACGAATTATGGGGAACTGCAACCTCACTGCTTCCTTTTTGTACAGACACAAAATCAGGCTCAGAGGTTCAGGATAGATTATAAATTTGGAGGTGGCTGGTTGGGCACACTTTAAAAAACGGTAAGTATGAGTAAAAGTATACCTCCTCATTGCCCCCCACCCCCACACCAAAATTTTGATCAGCAGGACAAATGTGCATGCAAGAATTGTATGTAGAAAATGTGACCGGGTCTGCAGTAGGATTGGACAAATGTACACTCATCCAGAGCTGGATCAAGGGGGAGGGGGGCAGGAGGTACGAAATTCCAGGCCCGCCATCTCTTAGGAAACACCATCCCTGCGGACAGAGACATGCAGATGTCCCCATCTCTGCAGGGTCACCGTCCAGGGCCTCCTGCGTGGCACATTGGGAGCACGGCTGCTGTTCCTCAGTGCTCTATGGCCAGCAGACCTCTATGGTCAGCAGCAGAGGGAGCTAAAGAGCTTATGAAGCCACAGCAGAAGCCGAATCTTCCCCGCCTATCTCTCATGGTTAGTGCTGTATTGCATGTGTGTATGTATGTGTATATACAGTATATGTTACCACCAGCTGCCCCACGTGTATGCAATTACCTGCCCCCTCCCCCGCAGTGTATGCAACTACCTGCCCCTCTCCAGTGTATGCAATTACCTGCCCCCCTCTCCCCAGTGTAGGCAATTACCTGCCCCCTCCCCAGTGTACGCAATTAACTGCCCCCCTCCTCAGCGTACGCAATTATGTTATTACTCACTCCCCCCCCGCCTATGCTATTAACCGCTCTCGTCCCCAGCCTATGCTATTCTTCCCAGTATATGCTATTACCTGCCCGCCAGTGTGTATATATGCATTCATGCTTGCTTTATGAATGTTTGCTGTATTTGTTTGTGTATGCATGCATGCGTTTGTCTATATGTTATGGGTTAAATTTATGTATGATGTGTATGTATAGGTCTACTACAAACAAGTGAGGCGCTTGGTACAATCTAAATTAATATCCGGCTGCACCTAAAAAAGGGCTACTTATCCCTTTATGAGAGAATCAAAAATAAGGAAAAAAAATGTGCCAGAGCAGATTAATTAAACATCAATTAGATCAATTTAATAACACAATGATCCAGTGAAAAAAATATATAGTCACCAGCGAAGTGACTTCAACCAGCGAAGTCACTTCGCTGGTTCTGAGAAAGCCGCCGAAAAGCAACCACAGGCGGGGAAACGCGTTAACCACACTTCAATTGTAACTGCACCATCAGTACCTACCTGCCGGGAAATTTATGAAACACCCACCGCCAAAAGAACTCCAGATAAAGCTGCACCCTTCACAGGATAAACATCAGCAGCTGGGAGAGGACTGACAGTGCAGGTACTTTTTATACAAAAAGTCTGGTCAGACAATAAAAGTATAGCAGCAAAGATGCTTGCCTAAAAAAAAAAAAAAAAAAAAAAAGGACTAACAACTAACAATTACCCACACTGTTACCTAAAGATCATTTGGACGCCTATTGTAACCGCTACTAACAGTGATACTAATCCACCCAGTACTTCTAAGTACAGGATTTTATGTTATATGTTGTATGTTTAAGGGTCTAGTGCACCGTCCTTTATTTATATATTTTAGTGTATTTTTTATATATATATATTTTTTGTGTGCATTTGATGTACATGCTTTGTTCATGTGTTTATTTAGTCCTTATGCCCCCCGGAGACTTAATCCGGCTCGGTTCATGACTACTGTAATCTTACATGCTCCCTTCACATATCTATTCCAACTTCAATCCACCTTAATTATCCAAACAAGGATGAGGTTTCCCTTTTTTGTGCCACACCATTTTGCAAATCATTGCACCAGGGGTATTTAACACCAAACCCTCCAGCTAGTTTGAACCCAGGTCGGACTCTCGTAGTATGCAACATGAAATAACAAGCTTAGTCACATTAGAGAAAGTAAAGGGACGTACCGGCAAGATTCTGGATCCAGCTTGCAGTCTGAACACTGCATGTATCTGACCAGTAAACAAGCTGCAAGCATAACATGCTTCTGTCACTTCCGGGTCCCCAATAATGCACAATGCCCTTAGTGCTAAGCTTTATTTATCCCATAACACATTATCTAAATTCAGACTGTTAAAACATTGGCTGTGCTGTAGAAGGGTTTTAAAAGTTGCAAACATTAAATGCATGGGGTCACTTGACTACCATTTTGTGTGGACATGTATTACAGTAGAAGTTTAACAAGGGTGCTAATGGGGCAAACTCTATTCTTATTATAGAACAGTATCTTTATTACAAAAACATTGCTTATTTCCTTTTAATATAACCAGAGATAGATAGATATACAAACACATGTGGTCCGACACTTGAATTTGCAGCCCCCTAGAGCCAGGGGGGAAGGGGTAAATGTCCGGGGTGCCTTCCAAAACGGGAATACAGCACTGCAGGGGTCCCTATAATAGAAACCAGGCGGCCCTCAACGGGCTTGTTTCTTAGTGAAAAACGGGTGTTTATTCCATCATAATCGACGTTTCAAAACCCGGTGGGTTGATTCCAGTGTAAAAAGCCCCCAAAACCCCAATTTTAACTGCTAACCCCCTCTCATGGGTGAAATGCCCCCCCCCCCCATTGTTAACGCCACCCCGAAGCGTGGCGAGTGCAGCGAGCCCGCGAGGGGTGGCGGTACGAGTCCTCCGACCTTTTCATACCCCCACTATCCACATCGGCGTGGAGTTGATTTTATATAGTGTGGCGAGCACAGCGAGCCACCGGGCAAGAGGCGCGGCAAGCCCCGCGAGGGGACGCGGAATACATGTGAAGTAGTCCGCTGTGCTCGCCACCCTATATAAAAATCAACTCCACGCCGACGTGGATAGTGGGGGTATGAAAAGGTCGGTGGACGCGTGCCGCCGCCCCTCGCGGGCTCGCTGGGCTTGCCACGCTTTGGGTTGGTGTTGATGGATCTTTTATCTTATGGATCTTATGCATCTTATGGATGCATAAGATGAGATCCATAAGATGCGATATTGTACATACAATTCAAAATCTTTTCAATTGTATGTGATCGCATAAGATTGTATGCCTTAATTAAGGCATACAATCTTATGCGATGGGCGCCGTGCTAGGAAACAAGTACCAAAGGATCTTTATTATAATCATTTGTTGTTATTAATTCAAACATTAAGCTATGCGCCTCCTGAAGAGTCTCTTCCAAACCCTCTTGTCCTAGACTATTATCTAAGGTGTTGGTGACACCTAGGAAGACTCACTTCTGAAGCTGCATTGAGCCACTGGAAGTTGTTGATAACTCTTTTCCATTTCTACATGGTAGGGTACTTACCCGGGTTGCTGGTCAGGCCAGATATCCACACAGGCGGTGGATGAAGATGCCGCAGCTCTCTGGCACCCTCACTGCCGCCAGAGAGCTGCGTCATCTGCACCCGCAGCCTGACCATCTGTGCCTGCCGCCTGTGTGGATCACCGGCCTGCACTGAGGACCAGCAACTCAGGGTGAGTATTGTCCACCGCCTCTGCCTCCATCCTAGCTCCTGCCCACCTCACCCTCACACCAGAAATTGCAGAGACTTTTCTGGTGTGAAAGGGGCCAACCCGGGAATGCCCCAGCATGATCCCTAGGCTGAATTACTTTGTGGGTCCCTGCATTTTCTGAGGTGAAAGGGGTATAAGCTGCTTCCACTTTCCCTTTTCTAGAGGACTTTACTCCTTCCAGTTTCTGTGAGATCTGGAGTGTGCAGCTTGCCTGGCTCCATTGGGATTCCACTATCAATACTCCTGCTCCATCGGGATTCCACAATTGTGATCTAGTTCATCTGTATCTGCCTGGTCCACAGGGGTCAGTATTCTACAACCACCATCATCTAAACCAGTGGTTCCCAACCCTGGTCCTCAAGTACCCCCAACAGTGCACGTTTTACAGATCACCCAGCAGGTGCACTCATTCAGCCACATTTTAAAAGATCCACAGGTGGAGCTAATTATGTCACTTGTGATTCTGTGTGGAGACCTGGAAAACATGCACTGTTGGGGGTACTTGAGGACCAGGGTTGATAACCACTGATCTAAACTCTGCATTACTCTGTACTTGTTCTGGACTCCATCAGTGTCTCTACACTGCGTCAATAATGCTCTAGCATCGGAGTGTGATAAAGAATATAGGTCTAGTGTCTGTTTGTGTATTTCCGAAACACAAGTGAAATTACATCTTTATCTTTCACACTTGCACAAACACAGGTAGCAGACTACAGTAGCTTTCAAAGCATTTGCTTTGAGCAGGCTTACAAGTATCTAAATATAGCTGATGGACTTCATTATTTCATCTTTGCCATTATGGTATTACGCCTATGGCTTACTGCCTGTGATACCTTGCTACATAGCAATACCATTAATCAAGTCTTCATTCATCCATACCAGTCATACTGTTGTAAATAAAGAATTATTTTACTGCTGTGGTCACGTCTCAAGCTAACTGTCCGGGGTGCTTCCTGGTATGTCCAATAACCTCATCAAAGCACCTAGGTTCAAGTACCAGTCTGCCCCTATGCCTGTCATTACCTCCAGCCAGGATTTGACCACAGACGTTTGTGTATTAAGTTTTGTATGTCACTGTGTTCCCTAAGCGCATTTGAATAAAAGTTATGTTTCCAAGAATTCAAAGTTATAGTTTATGTAACTGTAATGCTGGGTACACACCAGGACGACTAGGGCACGATTCTGTCAATTTAGATCCGATTCCGACCGGTTGTATGCAGATTGTGTGTATTATCGTGTGTTTTTGCCATTTATTTGATCCGATTCCGATCCAATGCGCGTTCACGCCGCTCGTTTGGTCGCATCTTTGGTCCTACGTGCTGCAGGTAGGATCCGTCAATCCCAGGCCGACCGACCGTCAATCGTATGCAGATCGTGAGTGTTTTTTGCCGCCTCCGTCGTCCGTCCGTCGGTGCGTCCGTCGTTTGATCCAGCCTATTTGAGTGGCATTTCCTAAACACTCCCCCGGCGCCATGTTTTTCCACATAGCAAACAGCGCTGGCGCAGCAGTTGGACTCTCCTTCTTGTCTCATCTCCCAGAACAACAACCTGGTATGTTTGCACTCCCAATGCTCTTCTATGCATGCCCACTGTTGCCACCAATGTATATAGTGTGTATAAAGCACTGGTTTGGCAACCGTGCACCCGACCATGTCACTTTTGTTTTTTTGGGTGGGCCCCATCTGTGTGTGTATACATATAACCAATGTCCACCATTGCAGTATTCCAAGCACTCCTCTCTGCTAGGCCCCATTCACCTGTGTGTGTGTGTGTGTGTGTGTGTGTGTGTGTGTTTGTGTATATATAGATATATATACATAAACCATTGTCCACCATTGCAGTATTCCATGCACTCCTCTCTGCTAGGCCCCATTCACCTGTGTGTGTGTGTTTGTGTATATATAGATATATATACATAAACCATTGTCCACCATTGCAGTATTCCATGCACTCCTCTCTGCTAGGCCCCATTCACCTGTGTGCGTGTGTTTGTGTATATATAGATATATATACATAAACCATTGTCCACCATTGCAGTATTCCATGCACTCCTCTCTGCTAGGCCCCATTCACCTGTGTGTGTGTGTGTTTGTGTATATATAGATATATATACATAAACCATTGTCCACCATTGCAGTATTCCATGCACTCCTCTCTGCTAGGCCCCATTCACCTGTGTGCGTGTGTTTGTGTATATATAGATATATATACATAAACCATTGTCCACCATTGCAGTATTCCATGCACTCCTCTCTGCTAGGCCCCATTCACCTGTGTGTGTGTGTGTTTGTGTATATATAGATATATATACATAAACCATTGTCCACCATTGCAGTATTCCATGCACTCCTCTCTGCTAGGCCCCATTCACCTGTGTGTGTGAATAGCAATCTGCACAATAAAATGTATAGTGGTTTTCATAAAAGTTTATTAACATTTTAAATACTTAAAACATAAGAACTAGGTAAACTGGTAACTATAACTATAAAAATTTAAATATGAAACAAAACATGGGTATAACTATAACAACTAAAATGGTTTTATCTTTTTACAGTCCCAATGTCCAACGCAAAGGAACAAGAGTTTCTTGAAGGGTTTATTGAAAAATATCGTTCACACGAATGCCTGTGGCGAACAAAATCCAAGGAGTATTCAAACAAAATGAAAAGAAACCAAGCCTTGGAGGAGTTGGCACGCTACAGTCTTCCATTTCACCCAGAGGCCAATGTTGAATGGGTGAGGAAACGCATCCAGAATATGCGCACGGTGTTCTTAAAGGAACACAAGAAGATGGAGGCTGCAAAGAAGTCTGGTGCTGGAGTCGACGAGATGTATCAAACATCGCTCTGGTACTATGACCGGTTGACATTCACCCTCAGCCAGGAGTCGATGAGGACAGGAGTAGTCCTTATGGTAGAACATGAAAACCAAGAAGTCACGGCGCAGGAGGAGGAGGAGAATTCGCAGTCTGCATCGGTGAGTCTATTTTTTTGGCTATCTAATTGATTCCTCCTGCCAATCCACAGCGCCCTCCCCATTAAAGTAGGCCATGTACTGTTCCCTCACCTGTTTGGCTCGTGCACTCCCTGTGTAGTGTTGTGTTGGGTTTTGCAAGGAGGATATCTGCACTACCTCCTCTGGCAGTTCTTGGTCTTCTTGGAGTGCTGTGCCTGTAGCCCTTTGCTGTGTGGCTTTTCTGCGGAGCAAATTGTGCAGGACACAGCACGCCGTGACAACCCAGTCAATTTTGTCCACCCTCAGGTTAATGGCAGTGTGGAAAATGCGAAACCGGCTTGCCAGGATGCCAAAAGCATTTTCCACAACACGCCGTGCCCTGGATAGCCTGTAGTTAAAGATCCTTTTGTCATGGTTCAA
The DNA here is from genome assembly GCF_055691185.1 of Crinia signifera. Lineage (NCBI taxonomy): Eukaryota > Metazoa > Chordata > Amphibia > Anura > Myobatrachidae > Crinia > Crinia signifera. Next base: position 94,433,899 of record NC_139223.1, on the reverse strand, counting down.
CCCCCTTTGCGCATATGGCTTCATGACATGCTCGTGCAGGCCAAAAGCCTCGTCAGCCACAAAAACAAAGTTAAGCCCCTGTTTAGTTTCCTGGACAGACGGCAAGTGAAGGGTGTTCGCTATGAGCCTTTCGTAGAACTTTGTGTCCTTGAAAGTGCCACCATCCGATGCACGGCCATTCCTTCCTACATCCAGGAAGATAAACTCATAGTTCGCATTAACAACAGCCATTAGTACAATGCTAAAATAGCCCTTGTAATTAAAATAGTAGGAACCACTATTGATAGGCTGGGCTATGCGGACATGTTTGCCATCAATGGCTCCACCGCAATTTGGGAAGTTCCATCGCTGTTCAAACTCCTCTGCGATGACTTTCCATTCATTCACGCTGGTAGGGAACTGAAATTAGAAGTAAATAGAATTGATTAGTAAACATGTTCAATTTTTTTACAGCTTGGTGACTACCCACCTGCAACCCCAGACCTATCTGTCCTATCTGAGAATGCATGCACATCGAACGAAGTTCCTACTCCGGCACGCACTCCGCCACCCACCCTGGAACCCACTCCACCACTCCCCCGTGCCAAAAAAATGCGTGGCAAAGGAAAAAAAGGAGAAGCAGCGGCACATGAAGAATTTATGATGCGGGCACATCAAGTCCTGCAAAGAAACCCCGACAAACATGACAACTACTTCACTTATGTGGCAGAGTGTGTTCGCAACATGGCTCCTGACCAGCAACTTACTTTTGAAAAGTTATGCATGGAGTTGGTGTATAATGGCAGTTTAGGGTATCTCAACAGTGGCACTAAAATAGTTGGCATTGGTAGTGCACCAGACACACCACTGTCATTAGAATCACCAGTGCCTACTCCGCCTGCCACCGTAGCAGGCCAGTCGAGCACAATTCCAACACATACCCAGTCAACACCTACACAGCCTTCTAAACCCCCCCAGTACCGTCAATTCTACAGTTCTTTACTGATAGAAGATCCAGAGTGTCCTGTTTTTGAGGATCTGTCTTAAAAAATAGGCTACTTTATCATTTACCATCGACATGGTCTCAGCTGCAGGTATGTGATGGCCACTGCTCACATGGCGTATGGCGCACATCAATGGGGCCGGGACCATTGCATCTGCGCCATGCGCCATGTGGGCCGCAGCCTTTACATATCTGCAGCAGACATCCTCTGCCACACAAGGGCCACAGTGTGTATTTTTGTTTATTTATATGCTGCTACCTGTACCTGCATTACCAGAGGGAGAACAGGATTCTCCTCAATCTGGATAGCAAACTCCATTTATTGCCCTTTTTTCTTTGCCAATAGTATGGGGTACTGTGCGGCAGACATGGTCTCAGCTGCAGGTATGTGATGGCCACTGCTCACATGGCGTATGGCGCACATCAATGGGGCCGGGACCATTGCATCTGCGCCATGCGCCATGTGGTCCGCAGCCTTTACATATCTGCAGCAGACATCCTCTGCCGCACAGTACCTTATCCCTACTGTTGTAAGGGCATGTTCCAGAAGTTACCAGAGTGTGTTTTTTTTGTTTATTTATATGCTGCTACCTGTACCTGCATTACCAGAGGGAGAACAGGATTATCCTCAATCTGGATAGCAAACTCCATTTATTGCCCTTTTGTCTTTGCCAATAGTATGGGGTACTGTGCGGCAGACATGGTCTCAGCTGCAGGTATGTGATGGCCACTGCTCACATGGCGTATGGCGCACATCAATGGGGCCAGGACCATTGCATCTGCGCCATGCGGGCCGCAGCCTTTACATATCTGCAGCAGACATCCTCTGCCGCACAGTACCTTATCCCTACTGTTGTAAGGGCATGTTCCAGAAGTTACCAGAGTGTGTTTTTTTTGTTTATTTATATGCTGCTACCTGTACCTGCATTACCAGAGGGAGAACAGGATTATCCTCAATCTGGATAGCAAACTCCATTTATTGCCCTTTTGTCTTTGCCAATAGTATGGGGTACTGTGCGGCAGACATGGTCTCAGCTGCAGGTATGTGATGGCCACTGCTCACATGGCGTATGGCGCACATCAATGGGGCCGGGACCATTGCATCTGCGCCATGCGCCATGTGGGCCGCAGCCTTTACTTATCTGCGGCAGACATCCTCTGCCACACAGTAGCCCGTACTTATTGGGAAAGTTTAAACTGGGTCATACATACTTAAATCTTTATATATAGTGTGTGTTTTTGTACAATATCTTTTATATATGGTATTATAATATATTTGTGTTGACACAATCTATTTACTATTTTACATGTTTTAACCATGAAAGGCCTAAAAAACCTGTTTCTGTCCTAGGCCTAAATTATAAATAAAAATATTTTGTTTGCACAATAAAGTGTACAGTGTATATTTCATCCTTACCTTGCAATACTGGTACTGCAGCACCTTCACAATGGCTTTGCAGGTCTCCGGGATGATGAGGCCCAAAGCTTGCGGGGAGATGAGGGATCCAAACTTTAGGTCAGCAAGAGACCGTCCTGTCGCCAGAAACCTCAGGGTCACCACCAGCCGTTCCTCAGCAGGGATAGCCATGCGATACTTGGTATCCTGCTTCTCGATGTGGGGAGTCACCAGACGCAGCAATTCCTGGAATGTGGCATCATCCATCCTCAAGAAGTTACGAAAATCGTCTGGGTTATTCTCCCTGATGTCCCTGAGCAGTGGCATGTGCGAACGAGTCTGACGCTGAAGTAGCCACTGCTTTGTCCAGCATGATCTTTCTCTCCTGCGCTGGGCTCTCTGACGTCTGAGCTTCAACACTGCATAATAGAGCAGGTACTGTTGCTGGTGACTACCCATCACTGCATTCTCCATAGTGCAGGGTTAAAAGACACTTTGTAATGGCAGGCAAAACAAAGTAATGTGTAAATAGCTATGTCCAGCGTTCAGCAGGTATAAACCAAGCCTCACTAGTAACAAAGCAGAAATACACTGGTTTAAAATGGCTGCTGCTATTCCTATCCCCTCTGCTAGTCCAGCCCCTTCATTTAAATTTCAAAGGCCAATCTGACGACGGTCGCAGGTGTTCTTGCAAAAAAACAAAAACCAGCGATCCGACCGTCTTAACGACCATCGCGGGCGCATCGGGATCGGATCTAGATCGTTCCGCCAAAAAACCACAATTTTTGCTAATCGTTTGCTGGGGACTGCCTGGGAGCTCCCGGGAAGTCCAAGGGAAATCGTTCCATGGTCGTCTATCGGTCGTGAACGACGGTGGTCGTCCTGGTGTGTACCCTACATAAGTCTTTTGGCTTGCTTTCCAGCCACTAAATATGAATAAATTCCTAAAAGATTGTTAAAATACGTCAAGAAATGCATATTCTCTACAAGACATGAGCCTAAACAGAATATATAGTGCCCACACACAGATACAGATGGACAATACATATGAAAAAGGTACGGTTAAAATTAAGCATAAATGAACAAGTGTATTCCACGTGCATCTTATATCAGTGATAGCACTTCTTCATTTACCCTATTGATATTAAAATTTATATAAACATGTCATCTCCTTGTAAGACAAAAAACTGGTGCTGTATAGCTTTTACCATTAGTTGTTCAAGTTGACTGACCCAGACGGATGGTAAATCTAACATGTAACCTTTAGCAAAAGACAGTGGATGGTATAGTCTAGCATAAAGTACATGTAGCAAACAGTGCTCAACACTAAGCAGTACAGTCTAAGCTACAAAATATATAATTACCCAATTCACCAAGCAATATAGTGCATAGACTGGCACATGTGCAAAAGATTTAGGTTTCACTGCCTTAAGGTGTACAATAAAAAAACATTTGCAATCGTGTGATTTGACACATGGTACCATGGAAATTATGCAATGCTGCCAACTCAACATAATATGTAAGTGACTGGGTATACAGTGTATGCCGTTTGGTTCAAATGAATGCTTTCAACCAGCACACAGACTTTAAACTCCACAACATACTGTGCTATTTAGTGGTTTGAGCAATTATTTAATACTTCAAAACAATCTTACATATTGGTCGTCTGTTTGTCTGGAATGCATTCAGACACTGTTGGACCAATTTGGACAAAAGGGAAGGTGGCTTGATTGGGTCCAGATTAGGTTCACAGGCATGAAGACCACCAATCCCGACCTGCTACTACACAAAGTGGGTCAGAGAAACAAGATATGGCATAGTTGCATAACACAGAAGGGGGTAGAGGACGTTGGGATTAAGAAAAAAAAACTGTGGTCAGATTCGGTAGCCGAGGTGTATGCCAAACACACCATGGGCATTGGGGAGCATATTCAGGGCCTTCCGCTAGACAGATTGGGAGAGTGAAGCATGGTAAATGTTTTGGTATGCCTATTGGAGTGCCCGATGTCAAGTTGGTGTACGCCAGGCAGAAATTTGACCCAGGGAGCGTGTTCTGGGTTCCCACTAGATTGATTTAGATGAAAAGGTCTGGGATGACAAATGGTCTGGAATGCCTAAATAAATGCTTGGGTTCCTGGTGTGACTTCTATAAAAAAAAAAAATGCTGCTGCACAGAGAAAAAGTCTGGGGATTATGGCTACAAGCGAAACCCCATCAACAAAAAGGACACTAGGCAGCCACTTCTTGTCTGTTGGAAGACCAGTCAAGTTAAGACAACAGAAGGATAAAGTTCAAGTAATGCTAATTGCAGAACCAAATACGAGCAATGCCGGTTACCTCAGCTAGAGCCAGATGTACTAAGCCCTGAATAGTGATAAAATGGAGAGTGATAAACCAATCAGATCATAACTGCCTGTTAAAGGCAGGGTTTGAAAAATATAAGTTAGGAGCTGATTGGATGGTGGTTTATCACTCACCATCCAAACACTTTTTCAGGGTACAACTAGCCCCTCGTGCCCTATATAATCAGCTAATTTCCAGAAGATCTCCAAAAATAAGAACTGTTCTTACCCATATTCCAAAAGTACCAGTCTGCCTCTGTCTCAAGCAGCAAGTTAATCAAGCACTGCCCTTATTCTAAAGTAGTAAACATACTCAAACAGGTAAAAAAAAAAAAAAAAAAAACACACACACACAACTGACAGGCAGTGCCTTTTTAACCATTGTTGCTTATAGTCCATTAATATGGTACAGGTTGAGTATCCCTTATCCAAAATGCTCGGGACCAGGAGAATTTTGGATAACGGATTATTCCGTATTTCGGAATATTTTAATATTTCAATGATGTATCTTGAGGTATCTTGCATATATACATCAAAAACTTGAATTAAACACAAATATATATTTTATCTGTGCATAAAACAAGGTTTCAAAACATGAAACAAAGTTTGTGTACAATCTCAGGCACTGAATTTAAATACCAAGCAATCATTGTCTTGCACATATATAATGCCAGTTATATATCATTCCCTCAGTAGTGCAGTTACAGATGTCTCCAGTAAGTTTTTACCCAAAAAAAATTTGTTCACTTTCTGGAATGTATGGTTTTTGGAATTCGGATAACTGATATTCAGATACGGGATACTCAACCTGTAGTACTTTAGCAAATGCAAATTTTAATTCTGGTACATCTGAAACAAGGTTGTTTCATATGGAAATTCTAAAATGGTAAAAATCCAGTAGCTTAATGTATTTTGTAGTGTACCCAATAACAGACAGTTGTCAGAGGGCATGGAAACAGAAGGGAGTGAAAATAGCGAGCTGTTCTATAGGAAGGCAGCCCTGCTTGGGAGTGCATATAATGAGGAATGCAGTGAACCTCCAGAACAGGTGTACTGTTGGATTCAATCAATAACACACTGCCCAGCCACTGTACCACATTACATCTAGGTCACTCCATGTACGGTGGCCAATCCCGTGATCAGGATCAGTGGGATCCTAGCCTTAAATTGTCAGGCTTTGAATAAGCCGATTAGAGCTTCCAATTCTGGGATTTCTTAGCGCATGCTGTCTTTTTTTTGCTTTTGCTTGTTCATTTTTAAATGCCAGGCAGTGCTGAGCAGCACTCATGGACAGCCACAGATTAAAGATGAACTGTTAGTCTTTAAGGATAATTTGGAATTTAAAGAGAGAGATGAGCAGATAAATAATAGGGTGGAGAGATTTGAAAAAGATCTCCTGTTAAACAAAAAGCGGAAATGGGAGAGAGATCAAACGGACTATCTGAAAAATAGAGTGAGAACCTATCACAAACAAAATCCAGATGAAATTATTGATAAGACTCCTCAGACATATAGGTCACGCCCACAATATAGACAAAGAAAACCATCCTACCAAAATTTTCGAGAAAGATCCAATTACCATCAAAGAGAGAGAAAAAATTCAAAGAGATCAGAATATAGACCACATTATAACAATTACCATGAGAGAGACACAGAAAATCTCTTGTAAATTCACAAATAATATCAACATCAGCTATTAGACCAGGCATGTCCAACGTTGGCCCTCCAGATGTTTTGAAACTACACATCCCAGCATGCTTTGCCCCAGTTTTGCTAATAGAGATTGGTAAAACTATTGCAAAGCATGCTGGGATGTGTAGTTTCAAAACATCTGGAGGGCCAACGTTGGACATGCCTGTATTAGACCAAAAAGAGATCAGGTTTTTCAATTACAAACGTGGCAAGATCACAACCCCTACTCAAACCTGTCCCATCATACTCCCAAAAGATACCGAGAAGGAGAGGGAGAAGAGGAGGGAGGAAGGGATCAAAGAAAACCCAGATTAAAATAGACGAAACAGGTCTCTTTAATTTAACACTCATTCACTAACGGACACCCAAAAGACCTTACTCTGTAAGGGTCTTAATTTTGCCCCCAAACAGGATCCTAATATCATTGGGCTTTTTGTTGATTTAATTTACAAGGGATCTTTGCAGAAAAAGATATTTTGCAGCAAAAAAACTAAAACAGCCTGTAGATGAAGCAGAACAGCTCCCTATCATTTTGGACAGCGAGGATCTAACATGCCTCTCAACCTTAGAGTCACTATTGGACGAAAATACCCCAATAGAACTTGAATTATTTAATATTAATACCACAAATGAATCCATAACTAAACCTCTTTTTAAGAAGAAATCTAATTTCTTCCCTCTAGAACATAAAAGCACAGCCATCACCATATTTTATAATAAAACCTTAGAAGATTTTAAAAAAACTTTGTTCCCAAACTGCTAAAAAGAAGAAAAATTTTGCAAAAACAGACAATTTAACTAAAAATGAACGTATTGAACTTAAAAATTATCTATCATTGGTTGTGAAACAGGCAGATAAGGGCGGTGGGGTGGTTCTAATGGACAGAGAAGCATACCTCACGGAAGCATTCAAACAACTTAACGATGAGAAGTACTATACAAGACTTCCATCCAACCCCACCGCCTCTTATCAAATTTTATTCAGACAGCTACTGGACAGGGCAGTAACAGAGAATGCGATATCCAGGGAAGAATCACAATTTCTTTTTTGCCACCCGGTCACTCCCACTTTTTACCCAAAATACACAAGAACCTCACAACACCCCCTGGACGACCAATTATTTCTGGTGTAGGGTCCCTCACTTCTAATTTGTCACATTTTGTTGATTCACATCTCCAAAAATTTGTCACCTCACTTCCCTCACACATTAAAGATACTTAACTTGGACTAAGGGGTGGGGCTTCCTTACCCTGGACGTCCAAGCATTATACACAAATATCCCACACAAACAAGGACTTGAGGCCATTAATCATTATTTAGATACAGATCAAGATATTTCCTCACCTCTTAAACACTTTATTTTGGACTCTATATTTTTTATACTCACCCATAATCACTTTCTTTTTGAAGACACCCACTTCCTGCAGCGCCTTGGGACGGCCATGGGGACCAGATTTGCACCTAGCTTTGCAAACCTCTATATGGGCCGCCTAGAAGAACAACTTATATGGGGTGGCCCATATAGAGAGAATCTGGTCCTCTATGGCCGTTTCATTGACGACCTCTTCATAATATGGAGAGGGGGACAAGAACTGGCCTTGGATTTTGTGAACCATTTAAACTCCAACACCTATAATCTCACATTTACTCACACTTTTAGTTATAACACAATTAATTTCCTGGATATCGCATTCTCCATCGAAAATGATATACTGATTGCATCCAATTATTGGAAGCCAGTGGGCACAAATAATTATTTACATTTCAACAGTGGTCACTACAAACCATGGATTAAAAATGTACCAAAAATCAACTACTGCGACTACGTAGAAACTGTGCACTGGACTCGGAATATCAGATCCAATCGCAGCTAATGATAGATCATTTTAGAAGACGAAACTATCCAGAATCCATTCTGACTGAGGCTCTAAATGAGGAGAAAAAAGTAAAAAGAACTAGCCTACTAACCTCCAAAAAAACATCTGAGAGAGATACTATAGCTATTCAAGACACAATGGAACTTTGTGTCCAAATTTAACACAAAATCTAATCAAATAAAAAAAATTGTGTTGGATAATTTTGAAATCCTTTATCAAGATAAAATTCTTCAACTCCATCTCATTAAACCTAGAGTTACTTTTAGGAGAAATAAAAACATCAAAGATTTCATTTCACCAAGCTTACTCCCCCTCATTGAAAGCAGAGCCACAATCCACATGGATTCCAACTAAACCGAATGGCAGTTTTAGATGCAATAAAAATATCTGTCTAACCTGTAAACATATTACTAATAAAAGAAATACAATGATCTCAACAAACAATAAAAAAATCTTTCCCATAAAACAATTTATTAACTGTGATACATCATACTGTATCTAGGCTTTAGAATGTCCATGCAAATTACAATATGTAGGACGCACGATACGTAGTATAAAAACAAGGTTTAGGGAACATAGGAACAACATACTAAGAAAAATTCAAAATCACAGTGTCCCCCGACATTTTTGCGAGAAACATGAAGGGAACCCTAATACCCTTACAATTACCCCAGTTGAACACATCACCAATACAAAAAGAGGTGGAGACCGCTTCAGAAAACTCTGTTTAGCAGAAACCCTGAAACCTCAGGGACTTAATGAGGCCCTTGACTTTGTAGGTATGGACTAAAATTTAGGGTTGATTTGGAGACCCCCCAATAATATCTTAGGACTCCATGCGGGTTGGCGGAATTGGGTTCTACCATTTGTGTGCTTCTAAACGACACTAATGGTTTGCAGTCCCCTCCTCCCCCACCCCCTATGGTTCTCCCATTAAATTTACTATAGATTTATCCAGACCTCGGCATTACTAAACTCCATTTTCAAAAAATAGAATTCAAAACTACTTTCTGAATGGTTAATTCCCCCCCTTCCTTCCCCCCCCCCCCCTTTTTTTTCTCCATCGATATATCAATATGTCATTCCTTTGTATGTATAGGAGTCCAATTATGGAATATTCTGAATATATAGACATAAAAATGAAAATATATTTTTATTTGATTTTCTAATGTATGTATAAATAATAATGTATAAAAATCTGTTAATCGAGTATATTCATATTTCTATTTTTATTTCTTTAAAATTCATATCTCTCTCTTTGCTATGTACATGCATCATATCTCAATCTAAATCTTTACTTGTGAAAAATTCTAACGATATGAAATGTCTTTCAACTAAATGTCTTCCTTTTAGATAATTTGGCTTATTGAAACCTTGATTAGTGCCTAATATATATCTAATTGTATATGAGCCGTTTATATAAATATACTTAAACTATTATCATATCGTGTATCTCTTATATGCTACCACCCTCGATGTTCTAATTGTTCTAATCGTCTTGCTGATAAAAATACCAGGTGTATTGATGAATTGGATGGTATATCTATATCACACTATGCAAAATAAACATTACGCTTTTGCTAATATGCTAGATACAAACAGGATTTAAATGATAACATGGGCAATATATTGCATCATAAATGTCGGACACACTGCTCTATATAGGAGTTTGATATATGAGTTCTTTATATGTGGTTTTCCTTTTTTTTTCTTAATTGCATTGAAGCTAATAATTAGAGAATTCAGAACCATGTGAGTAAATTCAGCCTTTAAATAGCCTCCCCACCAAGAGGTGTTACCTGTCTTGAAAAAGTTCCCCGCACACAAAGGGTTACGAAACGCGTTGACGCAATTCCTGTCTCCTGTTGAGCCTCTTACTGGTAGGACCAAGCTCTGTCACACCACGCCACTAAACAGAGCGTCTACCTGGATGTATCCTGTAGCACCAGATACCAGCATCGCATAAGTGATCTACTGCCAGGTTCCCGGGACACAAGTGCGGCGGCTCATAGAAACGAGCGCACCTACTAAGGCATCCACCGGCTTTCCAAGCCAGCCTGCAGCCGGTGCATTCAACACCTTATCCCGCCCAGGACCAGACTCCAACTTTCAGTAGGTGAGCACAATACCCTACAATCGACACCGAACTGTGGACACACGATCCATGATACAAATTGCGCTATTTAGGTCCACCCTTATATCACTGAAATTCTGCGTGTTACTTACATGCTAAAAAGGATGGACTGCTTGCACTTTATATAAACTTCATGTCCGGACTGTTACAAATTTACTACCGTTTTGTACAGATATACTTGCTGCTAATCAAAGCAATTGAGACCGACATAAAAGTAACAACAGGAGACATATACCTTTCTATACCCTTATTTATAGGGAGCAATCATCTTGATATTTGAATCTGATTATTGGCTGTCATTTTTTATAACCATAATGTTTTTTCTTTTTTTCTTTTATTAATTGTATGTACTGTAAATTTCTATGTATTTTTAATATAAAATTGTTACATTTGTAGCAGTGTGTCCGAACTCATTTCTCTTCAGTAGACACAAATCAGCAACTATTCTTTCCAACAGCGCAATAACATCCAATTGTACATTATACAGCCACAGAGGAACCAAACAGGAAGTAGATGCTGGTAGAGGGTACAAGGTGGAGAGAAGATAGACATAAGGACTGAGGAACAAGGGGGAGAGAGAGTTAAGGAGGAGGATGCAGTGCAGTGGGGTTCTGCTGCTGCCTGCCATTGCTCCCATTAACTCAATCCCATGATCGAGTTTTTAAATCCCAAAATGTATGATATTGAAAAAATTATGGCTTCCGTAATTCCATGTGAAGGATTGGGATATTTGGATTCAATTTAAAATTATTTTATGAATAAGGATAAAATAATGAATGTAGGATTTTCTAATTCTAATAAATCAGTTAACCTTTTTCAGGGTGAATTATACAAGAATGACATACTACGGTGAACCACCTTGTGGATAATCATATTTGACACCAAGTTTTAACAAATAAACAGCATGTTTTTAAAAAATTCAAATATAAAGATATATGACAGATTGGGGGGGGGGGAATAAGTGAGGAGTCGTGCTCATAACCATTTGCCTCCCCTCCCACCGCCGCCAGTAGTAGTATTGCTTCAGCTAGGACACGTCCCCCATACCATGCTTTCCCCAATCGACATGGATTGCGTCCTGTCCCGGGACCTGTCCCCGTCCATACAACTGCGCCCAGGCAGCAGTCCCTTGGACATAAGCAGCAATAAACCGGGGGTCTCCCAAGCACCCGCCGCCCACCAGCCAGCCTCCATGCTCCCTCATCGCCTGGCCTGGTGCAGCATAAATTGGGAGCAGCTGGAGCCGCTAGGCATGTGCTACGCTTCCTGCCCACCAGCGCCTCCTCCCCCGGGAACCCAGCACTATCATCATTGAGTACACACGCACAGCATCACCCTGAGCCCTACTCACCACCCTGCATGCCCGCCCATTGCCTGCTAATCAAATGCCCAGAACCAGCAAGGTTCCCAACACAGCTTCTGTCACCAGCCTCCTGGTCACCAGCGCCTCCTGCCCCTGGGACACAGGCACCCCCAGCACAATCACCAAACAGTACACAGGCAGCAGCACAGCGCATCTATGGCTGTGGACCCCCACTTGGTAGATACGGTTGCCTGCACTATGTGGCTTTATCACCTTGATAAACGCCAATTTTTGGCGATACGTGTTGGTGGACTAAGAGGGTGTCTATATCCAGTTCTGGACCCTGTCATTTACCACTGTTCTGACCCGGACCAGTCTCCTTTTCATAATTTCACTATCATCACGGACACCAATTGGGATCCCCATCAAGGGCCCATCCAGGATCTAATCTGGACGGAGGGTATCTATTTCAAGTAGGAGAGTACTACTCCACAAATAACACATACCGATGACCTAGTCATCTACCAGGAGACGATATAGGAACGGACTCATCCATCAGTGTTTTCACTAAATACGGTACCGTATGAACTGGACTATTTTTTAATACCCATCTTTTTTATTGTTCTCATTTTATTTACAATTTTTTTTTAATCATGTCATGTTCTATGTTTTTATAATTAAATGTTTGCATGTTTCCACTCCATTGGCACACATGCACTAATTACCATTCTATTGTTAGCGCAGTGTATCCCCTTGTGTTTATGTACTCCGCTACACCCGCACCACCACCACACCCGCACCTTCCCCACCAACAGCACCCTCGTACACCTCTCCCCCACTCACCCGCATTACCCCCACACCCACCACTCCCCATGCACGCACCTGCTACACAACCACTCCTCCCCCACCCACACTATCCTCGCACCCAACCCTCATCCACACACACACCACCACAACAACCACCCACCAAACCACAGCACCCCCCACATCCACCTGGCAAACACCATACCCGCCCCTCTGACACCCTCTACACACCGGTCCAAACCATATTTCATGCAATAAAATCGTTCACGTTAAGGGGGCAGAGCCCATTACAACGTTGTTGTGGAGAGAGGATTCACCTAGTATATTTACACACACACACACACACCTCTATAGAACTCTTACTGCCTTCTCTATTTTTTCTCTCTCTACTAACAGAGAGGACATCTAGCAGTGCTGCTGTCCTATCCTCATACACACTTGTATAGCGCCTTCCTTTACAAAGGCATATTCAGACTGCCCCCAAACTCTGCAGTGGCTGGCCTCTTAAGTATCTTTACATCACTCACCTGCACCACAACACCCATCACATTATTGTGGGAGGGGTGGAGGGGCTACATGTAATTTAAAACGCTGTCGATTCATGGTCCCTGCACTACACGTAGTATGTAATGTCCGGTATTTGATATGACCACTCCTTCTGTACAGCAGTGCCTCTGTCATATTTGGGGAGGGGGGGGGGGGGCATTCCTTGCCCCTCCCATGCCGATGTAGGTGTACAAAACAATTACATCATTCAGGCATAAGAAAATGTTAAAGAGTTCCTCTTGAAATACTGATATTCATGTGCTTGTGTGTCTAACAAAAAAAAACAAAAAACAACCACCGCTGAGTGTCCAGGAGCCGGGCAGCGCAATTTATCAGCTGCTGCCCTGCCCCTGGCAACCCTGCTGTGCGCGGCATGACGTTAGCAAGGTCACGTAGCACACAGCCAGGTGGAAGGAGCTTGGCAGCGGCTGAAGCAGAGCTCATCGCTTGCTCAGCACAACGGCGTTGCCCGGCACCAAGGAGGGGGGAGACACTTGCAATCCTGGAAATTTTCCAGGAATGCCAGTGTTAGCACTGAAGCATAGCCAGTGAAGTTTCTGGGATGGATTCGGTATGAAATCCCGACTGTTAAAATCCCGAATGGGTCATAATACCGCCAAGGACAAAATCCCGACATATATAATGTACAGGTGAAACAGTCAACATGACTTTCCGTTGACAGATCGCGAGGTCGACATGGGTTTTTTCACAGTTTTTTTACCCAAATGTCGACATGGACACAGTTGGAGGTGAACCGCAGCCCTTCGCAATGCTTCGGGCACACTATTTTATTCTCCCACCACGCCCTAGTGGATGGTAGGGCATGAAATACCACAGGTCGAGTCAAAAAACAGTGAAAAAACCCATGTCGACCTTGCGACCTGTCGACGGAAAGTCATGTTGACTGTTTCACCTGTACATTCTATATGTCGGTATTTTGTCCTTGTCGGTATTATGACCCATTCGGGATTTTGACTGCATCCCTCTGGGATTAGCAGTGGGGTTAAACTGAAGTTATTATTGATAAAATTGACTTTTGTCAGTTTAGTTTTACCCTCTACATTGCTATGTGGCTGGAAAACACAGGCTGTTATATTCGGCACTGCTCACCACTACCATGCTCTGGTCATCAGGCAACATTTCGGAGTCTCCACTGGAGTAAAAAAATATGGTATTTTGTTCATAGACTTTGAAGCAAACTTCCTGTGCCCTTTGTCCTGATTTGTTAACATCAGGTTGCTTCTAACCCTTTGAAGACCTATTCATATGACTAGCTGCATGTGATTATCATGATCTTGAAACACATTCACGCATGCTTAATTCCTGCCCGATTCATTGAATTTTCTATGGAAGAAAGGTATCCTTTCAAATAATTTATTTGGAAATACTTACAATATATTTAAGCACTTTCTTCAAGTTAGAAATTGAATATTTGCCTCTTACTAAGTTTGGAGCAATTTCAAACAAACACACACCAAGAAATATATAATGCCATACATTTTTGTCCTCATACATTATTGCTGCAGTTACAACCTACAACAACTTTAGCCACAGCAGGGCCTGCAAGAATCCTCTAGCATTGCTTGTCTGTTTTGTGCCTTTTTTTTTGCTGTAATTGTATCTTCATCACAAACACAATGTGGAAAGAATGCACAAGCAGACTGCTGAATAATTTTACGACACTTGTATATAGTGTGTGACCAAGCCTCTAAACCAGTTTATGAAGTGCTACAATGTAGCAGCTGCCATTATTGCCAATACAAGGTTTGCTCTGCACCATATCCAGACTCAAGAGCAGATTTATTAACCTTGTTAAAGTGATAAAGTGGCTGGTACGTTATCACCAGCCAATCAGCTCAAGACAGTTAGGAGTTGATTGGTTGGTACATTATCACTTCTGCAGGCTTAGCACATCTACCTCTTATGGGCCCTATACACATGCCGATGTGTGTAGGGTGACCTAGCTGTGCTAGGTCGGACCGTTCTGCTCCTCTGTCCATCAGCACCCGGCTCTGTGTGCTGAGCGAGAGGACAGCGCCAATGTTCTCCGGTGAGAGAACCCTGCCGATGCCGATATTGATGGACACTGTTTATCAATCTCGGCCAGCGATGCGCATTGCCCCCCCCCCCCCACACACACACCAATGTGGGGGCATTTTCTAAGTGACTTTGCCAAACTAAGCAAAGTCGCTTAGAAAATGCCTTAATATCGGCATGTGTGTAGGCCGTATTAGTCACACACAAAGACAGTTTCTGCTCTTTTCTAAGCGATCTGACTAGAAAGTTAAGTAAGCACAGATGTGGTCCCGCACGGTGCCATCGCCCACTAGTTAAGTCAGTGCATGCAGTAAAACTCTAGTCAAAATGCCTAGCAAATGACTGCAAATTGCTCGGTGTGTACAGAGCAAGTAAAATCCCTAAATGTGTATGGGCACTCCAGACATCGGGAAATTGCCTACCCTAAATAGCTTCGCAAAAACACTTTGCACACATCTCAGTATGTGTATGCCCCATATTGCAGAAAACAAAGTCATATAAAATACATTTGACTAACATAGCTTCTTAAGCTATGAATTTGTGTACTTGTGTAACAGACTTTCTAATAACATGAAATTTAAATTCGTAAGATAACCAGGTATAAATCACACCACAACACTGGTAACCCCTGCTTGAGAAGGTTTTTTTTTTTTGACCACTAAAAATAGTGCAGACATTTTAATTCTAGATAACACTGCCAGCACATCTCCCTTGTGCTACGTTCCTAACACACACTGTATTTTCAGCACACTGTCATATGGTCAGCATAACTAAAGCACATGCACAGCATATTTCAGAGCAGTGTTGTGAAAAAGATCACAAATCCTATTGTTTTGGCTGGAAGATGTCCAGACACAACAAAATGCCTTGTACTACAGGCTTTGTAGGAAGATTGGGCATAGAGCCTATTAGGTTCAGAACTATTTCACACAGAATCTCAATATTTAGGTAGTAGGACTTCTCTTTAGTTTAAACGCTGTTCATTATCACGCGAGACAGGTACATGAGACTTATGTTATGGTGCCCATACACGTGTCCGATTTTACCAGATTGGAACCAAATCAGATGCGCGGTCCTGTGCACATCGGATCAGTTACCTCCGGGGCATGGTCACTCACCAGGCAGCGTGTGAAAACAATGGTTGTAGATTTGCATGATTGACCCGTTTCCCAGCCTTGATGCTGGTGTGCAATCAGCAGCTTCCTCAAAATGAATATACTAGGATTCCATGGAGAGAATTTAAATAGTGCTGTGCTCTGCGCACTGGAGCCACTCCAAGACTCCATTTAATTTGCACCGCAAGCATATGTGTACAGAGTCATCTCCCTGCCTTGTTTCAGCATGGCCATGCCTCGCACTTATTCCACTTTTGTAGCATGTGGATTTATCAGGTCTGCAGTTTTCAATAATTAATTTAGATTACAATGGGATAAATATCAATCCATTTCTTTATAAGAAGCTTAATCATGAAGCGGACTAGCTCTTTACACTACAACAGCAAATTTTATGGACATGTCGTCTAGAATGATTATAATACAGGTGGAGTATCCCTTACCCAAAATGCTCGGGACCAGAAGCATTTTGGATAATGGATTATTCCGTATTTTGGAATATTTTTATATTTGAATGAGGGATCTTGAAGAATCTTTCATTTATGTTGTACAAACACATGAAATACACATGAAACAACGTTTATGTACAATCTCAGACACTGAATATGAATGCTAAGTAATAATTTTGATGCACTTATTTAGTGCCAGTTACATATCATGTCCCCAGTAGTCCCAGTTACATATGTACTCAGTAGATTTGGAAGAGAAAAAAAATAACAGGATTTTGGGTACGTACCGGTAAATCCTTTTCTCATAGTCCATATGGGATACTGGGTTGAATACTATGGGGATAGAGATTCTCCGCAGGAGAGACCGGCACATTAAAGATTTCAGTGTGGGTGCACTGGCTCCTCCCCTCCATCTCCCTCCACTAGTCATTTAATGAAAAACTGTGCCGAAGGAGAGCTATGTGAGGAGGAATGTGAACAATAACGTGGTGAGATTCTCACAGCACACCCAAACCAAACAAAAATAATAAAGGAGGTGAATCATAACTTCTGAGTTCACCAATAACTATTGAAGAAAGTCAATACATGACAACAAGCCCTAACAGTGTAAGGAACAGTGTCTTACAGCAGAAATGCCACACAGAGGCGGGCTCCCAGTATCCCATATGGACTACGAGAAAAGGATTTACCGGTAGGTACCCAAAATCCTATTTTCTCTACCGTCCAATAGGATACTGGTTTCAATACTATGGGGAGGTCCCAAAGCTACCAGAAGGGGCGGGAACATGCAGAACCTGCTGTAGAACCGCTTGTCCGAACTGGGAATCCTGCCTGGCCAGAGTGTCAAATCTGTAGAACTTGACAAATGTGTTATTCCCTGACCAAGTTGCGGCCCTGCACAGCTGCAGGGCAGAGACCCCTCAGGCAGCCGCCCAAGAAGTCCCCACAGATCTGGTGGAATGGGCCTTCAACGACGGAGGAAGAGACAAACCAGACGATGCATAGGACTGTTGTATTGTGCACCGAATCCAACATGCTATGGTCCTTGCAGAAGCAGGAGAGCCCTTCTTTTGGGCATCGTACAACACGAATAGACTATCCGTTTTCCGGATTCTAGCCGTGCGCTTAACATACACCTTGAGGGTATGTACCACATCCAAAGAGAGGTATCTCCGGATGTACCATGCTGGAAGGAATAATAGGTTGGTTGAGGTGGCATGCCGATACAACCTTCGGCAGGAACTGCGGCCTAGTCCTGAGCTCCGCCCTATCCTCATCGAACACCAGGTAAGGGCTTTTACAGGACAATGCCCAAAGTTCAGACACTCGCCTGGCTGAAGCCAAACGCCAGCAGGACCACAGTCTTCCAAGTAAGATTGTTCCAAAGGTACGAACCAAGAGGACTTGAGAAAGGTAAGAACCACATCCAGGTCCTAAGGCGCAGTGGGTGGCACAAAAGGAGGCTGAATCCTCAGCACCCCTTGCAGAAAGGTTTGGACCTCAGGCAAAACCGCCAGTTTCTTTAAAAAAAAAAAAAAATACAGAAGAAAAAAAATAAATTAAAAAAAAGACAGAGCCAAGATGTGGACCTTCAAGGAACCCAACCGGAGACCCAGCTCCAAGCCAGCTTAAAGTATTTCTTTCACATCAGGCTATGTATTTCTTCCATATCGCATGATAGTGAGAAGCCGTGACTGGTTTCCTGGCACGCATCATGGTGGTAATGACTAAGGGATGTAGGCCCTTGTGGTCCAATATCTGCCGCTCAACCTCCGGGCCTTTAAACGCAGCCACGGTAAGTCCTGAAAGACGAACGGTCCCTGGAGGAGAAGATCTTTTCTTTGAAGAAGACGCCAGGGGTCTTCTACCTGCATGGCCTGAATGTCCCCATACCAGGCCCTTTGAGGCCAGTCTTGCGCCACTAGGATGGCTTCTGCTTTTGAATCAGCAGAAGCCATCCTAGTTTGAATCAAAAGCTCTTTCAGGAAGCAGCTCTCCTCCCCCTGCCACGCTGCTCACACCACTACTGAGCGCACTGGCGGACGAGGCCGGGGGGCAGGGTGCCAGGTGTTCCCTGGGCCACACTGTCTGTTGCCGAATATCCAGGGCCAACTGCAGGAACCATGGCAGCCGCGGTCACGTGATCACACTGTGCCACTCATTTACTTTGAGCAGGGATGTGAGCTCCGCATGGACCAGCCACTAGCAGCGATTCCATGCTGCCAGTCCACCACAACAAGATGGGAGAGAGGAGCCAGAGCTAGCCAGCCCAGTGCTGCAGGGTCGGACCTCCCTGCTGTGCCTGACTGCCTTTCAGAAGAAGAGACAGCAGGAGGATAGCCGCACTCGAGCACAGCACATCTGCGCAACTTGTAAGTACAGGCACAGGTGCAATGAAGAGATTGATGTGAGCGTATGTTGTAGACCCATCCCTGTCATTAGAAAAAAAAATGAGGCTCTTTATATTCAAAGTACCATTATGTGGGAGTGAAGTAAATGGTAAGGGCAGGTGACCGAGGCATAAGGTGTGATGTAGGGGCTGGATGCATAAGGTGTGATGTAGGGGCTGGAGGCATAAGGTGTGATGTAGGGGCTGGAGGCATAAGGTGTGATGTAGGGGCTGGAGGCATAAGGTGTGATGTAGGGGCTGGAGGCATAAGGTGTGATGTAGGGGCTGGAGGCATAAGGTGTGATGTAGGGGCTGGAGGCATAAGGTGTGATGTAGGGGCTGGAGGCATAAGGTGTGATGTAGGGGCTGGAGGCATAAGGTGTGATGGAGGCATAAGGTGTGATGCAGGTGTCACAAGATGGT
Source organism: Crinia signifera (assembly GCF_055691185.1). Classification (NCBI taxonomy): domain Eukaryota; kingdom Metazoa; phylum Chordata; class Amphibia; order Anura; family Myobatrachidae; genus Crinia; species Crinia signifera. The sequence goes on along the minus strand of NC_139223.1, from coordinate 94,414,412 downwards.
TATATAGCAGAAATGTGCTGATGGTGTGATGCTCAGGTGTCCCAACATGGATTATATAGCATAAATGTCCTGACGGTGTGATGCTCAGGTGTCACAAGATGGATTATATAGCATAAATGTGCTGATGGTGTGAAGCTCTGGAGTCACAAGATGGTTTATAAAACATAAATGTGGTTTGAAACTCAGGTGTCACCATTTTGACCTTTTAAATTAAAATGTGCCCTCGCAAATGAAAAATGTGCCCTTCCCGTGGTCAGCACCCTGCCCTAAAAAATTTCTAGAGTGAACACTACTTTTAGACAACCTCCAACTAGATACACACAGGAAATATAGAGAGCGCTATCACCACCTTGTACAATTCACACCAATATTACTGGTATATAATACAGTGACCCAATACAATTACAACCAGAATGCTTTATTAGAAGATCCACATCTGGACATTGTTTCCATTTCGGAATACGACATCAATAACCCGACACGTTTCGTCTTGAAAAAGACTTCATCAGGGGTTTAACACTAAATATAATATAGGAACGTATCAAATGCGTATGCACTTGTCTGAAACCTTCTATTAAACACCTGCAGGGTGTTATAGGTAGGAAGCTGTTTGCTGTCTTAACTTGCCCAACCTTTGGGTAAATTCTGGATCTCAGAAATCCAATAATAAGATGGAAGTGTCCACGAATATATATAGGGTGCCTGCGGCCTTCTTGGTGCACCTATTTTTGGTGTGTATATATGATGTCTTAATCAATACAGGACCACCCCATTTCTGAAGTGCTGACGACCATATCTGAGTTGTACTGACGTTCGAATCCACAATATCGGATGCTCAGTCGAGAGGTAGATAAAATGCGTGTGGGTGTAAGCTGTGAACAGCTCAGTTTCTGGTAGTGGCAGGAAAGTGCAAACTGAACTGGCTGCATTTTATCTACCTCTCGACTGAGCATCCGATATTGTGGATTCGAACGTCAGTACAACTCAGAATTTTATGAAAGAATGGAACAAAGTGTTAGACGAATGCTCCTTTGGTCTTATACGTCTACTAATTGCAGGTAAAAAACGCATTTTTGCAGAGGTTGAAAAAGATCTAGAATCCATAAAACCAGAAATGGAATCCTTAAAGGAAAAGGACACCTTTAAAAAAAGGAAAAGTGAGATTGATCAAAAAGTCACTAAAATAGAGTCTAAAATTATTGAGACCAAGCACAAAAAATATATCCGTGACAAAACTGATTATGAGAATGATCAGGTTAGAACCTGACACCTTGCCCGTAGAAATAATGGTAATAAGTCACAGGAGAGAGATCGAACCAATATGGTTAAAAAAAAAAAAAAAGAGAGATTTTTCACGAAATAATGAAAGACATACATAACAATTTAACAATAGAGGGGAACCTGGGACATGGCAGGAGGTCCGCCATAAAAAACCAAGGACCCCACGAGCATATAATAAACCCCGCTTTAATCAAAACGACACAAGGGAAAATTACCAAAGAAGGGGCTACATCCATAATAATCGTTTTGAAAGATTAAGATCTGTAAATGATGACACATACTCAGAAAGGAATTTTTTAGGACAAGACCCAATACAATACGGCCACAGACCACCTCCGGTACCCCAGACCCCAGTAGGCCAAAAAAGAAGGCGCGGGGAAAGAGAGGAACCGGATCTAATAGAAAGAGAGCCGAAAGTCAGGAACATCCGTTAGAACAGGGTACGAGTAATACAAATATTTTTAACTTGTCCAAAAAGATTCTAACTCCCCTTGAAACATCAGTGTTAAAAAAAGGGTTGTCTTTTGCCCCATCAAGAGAACCTACAAAATTCGATCTATATATTGATCTGAATTTATTTGTGCGCAAGCTCACTATTAAAAGACATTTTTTGAGGAAATCAGATGCACCAGTTAGAAACTGGGAGAATGAGAGTCAGACAACTAAAAGAACAAACACCTCAGGCCTAAAGCCTAGATCAACTTTTTACCCAGTTGAATCTAAGGGGGCCCACATAGACATGTTCTCACAGTTGGTGAAAAAAGATTTCGAGAAATTATATGAGACCCCAAATACATCTAACCAAAGAAATCACTCTCATCAAAATAAAAATAAAAATCTCAGTAGAAAAGAGTTTGAAGCCCTAAAAAAATCTGTCACTAGACACAAATATTGTCATTAAATGTGCAGATAAGGGGGGGGGGGGGGGGATAGTCCTGATGGACCGTGACTACTATGTACAAGAGGCATATAGATTGTTAAATGACCCGGTATCTTATATGAGACTTGCAAACAACCCAAAAAATATGTATATAAATGAATTGCGTGAACTTCTAAAAAAAGGACAGGACTCACATGTAATTACTATAGAAGAATACAATTATTTGTTGAATACTGCACCCTACTTTGCAACTTTTTATCACCTACCAAAGGTGCATAAGAACCGATTAGCACCACCAGGTCGACCCATCATTGCTGGGATAGGGTCTTTAACCTCTCGAGTTTCCGAGTATGTAGACGTTTTTATAAAAAAATATGTTCCACGTCTTGAGTCATACGTAAGGGACTCAACGCATATGTTGCAAATTCTTGGGGATGTAAAATGGGAACCTGGCTTCAGATGGGTGACCATCGATGTTGACTCCCTGTACACATCGATACCACATGAGAAGGGTGTCGAGGTGGTCAGGGGGGTCCTTGATGATGATGAAGATGTCTCCAATGATAAAAGGGACTTTATTTGTGATTGCCTTACTTTTGTGTTAAACCACAACTATTTCGAATTTCTGGACGAATGGTTTGTCCAGGTTTGGGGTACAGCGATGGGGACGATATGTGCCCCAAGCCTGGCAAACTTGTATATGGGTGACTGGGAGACCACCACACTCACTGGTTCAAGAAAAGAGAATATAAAATTGTATAAACGATATATCGATGATATTCTCATTGTGTGGGGGGGAGGGGACTCAGAATTTGAAAAATTTATGGTGGAACTTAATAACAACCCGTATAACCTGAAGTTCACCTCCAACATTCAGCCAGTCAAAATAGAATTTTTAGATCTGGTTATAAGTATAGAAAATTTTCCAGAAGTTACTACAATTGAAACTTCCACGTTTTTCAAAGAGGTGGACAGCAATAGCTACCTAGAGTACTCCAGCTGCCACCTGGAATCGTGGAAGAACAACATTCCTTTTTCGCAGTTTTTACGCCATCGGCGAAATTGTACAAGTATGGAAATGTTTGAACATCAAGCTGAAACTTATATAACCAGGTTTAGAGAAAGAGGTTATCCACCAAGTCTTGTACAATCAGCCCTAATGAGAGCTAAAACAGGGGATCGTGAAGAAATTTTGAAGTACAAACAAAAAGAGTCAAATAACGGTCAGGACAAGAAGGTGGATTGCTTGTTCATCACAAAATATAGTGATAAACAAAGGGAAATCAAAAGAATAATGGAAAAAAACTGGCATATTCTGAAACTAGACCCCATCCTTAAAGAACACCTTGAAGATAGGCCAAAAATTGTATACAAAAGATCAAATACGATCAAATCTATGGTAGCCAAGAGCCAGTTAGAAAATTCCAGGGGTATTGCAACAGCAGGCAATATGCTTGATATAAAAGGATGTTACCCTTGTGGAAGATGTAAAGTGTGCTCTTATATCGAAAAAGGGTCTAGCATTAATGAAAATATGAAAATCAAACAATTCATTAATTGTAATTCATCGTTCGTCGTATACATGCTTGTTTGTGGTTGTGGACATGTGTATATAGGAAAGACGAAGCGAGTCCTTAAGATTCGTATTTTAGAGCATATACGCAATATAAAAAATGGCGTTCTTAACCATAGTGTACCCCGCCATTTTAAGCACTTTCACAATAGTGACCCCTCAAGTCTTAGAGTCAAGGGCATTGAAATTGTATATCAGAATAGAAGAGGAGGTGACAGAGATCAGGATCTGATCAAGCGAGAGACGTTCTGGATTTTAAATCTTAATACTTTATCCCCGGGGGGAATGAATGAGGGATATGAAATTACCCCATTTTTAAGATCATAAATTGTTTTTTATAGATATTAAATATTTTGTGTTTTTTTATGAAAAATCATGATTTTTTGATGATTTTTGTGAATATATATTTTTTAAATATAGTTACAATCATGCTAATTGTTTATAATTGTTGTAATCATGTATATGTATGATGTAAAGCCAAAAGTTAAGGCTGGAGACACACACAAAGCCTGAAAACACGCATTTTATGTGTTGAATTTCACTGTAGAAACAGCTGACAGCTGAAAACAGCGTGTGTGTATCACTGACAGACTTAGCCTGCTGCTAAACCATAATAGGCTAAAGAACCTGTCTGTTAAATTAGAAGGGACGGGATTGGCTTATCTCAGCCTTATGAATGAATAGTAGAGAATAGAGGGGATTATGGAGCGTGCTGCATGCACGGAAATCCTCCTCCCCCATTGGCTTAAAAGCCAGTCTATCACACGCATTAGTTCTTTAAGTGGCTCTTTTGGTATAGGAGTCGAGGGGGGCGTATACGCACGTCACCATTGGTCGGAGCACATGTCCGTTATAGAAATGAGCCGGCTGATTGGGTGTCTCCGGTCTCTTTAGGCTGACAGCGAGCGCACATAGACCACGCCCTCTGACGAAGTGTTACCACGAAACGCGTAGGGGCGTGGCTACGGTGACGCTCGCTGCTGTTGTCATCCAGGCTGCTTCTGAACCGTCTGTTCCCGGAAGGACCCGGCGCGCTGTTACCTCTTGAGGGAAGCAGCGTGGGCTGTTTGGTCCCTGAAGGTGCCCCGGATCGGTGTCAGCTGTCCAGGCCTGGTAAACTCTGTTTATAAAACCTTGTGGTATCCAGCCCACTGCAGATGTAATTATTGGTACGAGCAGTACACTTTGGCTTGTATTGTTTTTTAAAACTGTTTATATTAAAACGGTGTTTTATGCACTATGGAGCGCCCCTCTCCTCTTCTATTTGATACAGATGTCCACTACTTCTGAGAATCCCAGGAGTCATTTGTTGAGGGTGCAGCAGTCCGGATTATTGGGACTTAGTGAACTTTGGTGACCCCAGTAAGGGTCCTTTGCTGGACTGAGATCTTAAATGCATATATCCTTCATCTATATATCTATATCTATATATCCAAGGAGATAAAGAGCGCACTCACCAGACTTGAATTAAAACTTCAAACTTTTATTTGATCCATTAAAAATTCCACAAGGCAAGGTCGACGTTTCGAGTCATCGCATGACCCTTTTTCAAGACAACAGACGCCTGGATCCCTGAAGCAGGGATCCAGGCGTCTGTTGTCTTGAAAAAGGGTCATGCGATGACCCGAAACGTCGACCTTGCCTTGTGGAATTTTTAAAGTAATAGATGAGGTGACCATGAATTTTCTTATACAGGAGTTTCCGGTCATCCCCCTCCTGTACTGTCTCCCTAAAATTCATAAGTCGTTGGTCTCCCCTCCTGGGAGACCAATCATCTCTTCGATGGGATCTCTGAGTCAACCGCTGTCCCAGTATGTCGATTTTTTCTTGCAACCTGTGGTGCAAGCAAGTCCTTATTTTTTTGAAGGACACCACAGACTTTGAATAAACTGAGGACATTTGGACAGCCTATCAGTGGATGTTTACTGGTGACCTTGGATGTCGCCAGTTTGTACACAAATATTAAACACGAGGAGGACATCAGTGCAGTGCGCAATATCCTCAGTGCCAGTGCGTTTTATTCAGGACCCCCATTAAGTTTTTGTTGATGGAATTGGTTCTAACAAGAATTTTTTATTCAATAATTCATTTTTTTTACAGCGCCGCGGCACAGCGATGGGGATCAAACATGGCCAATTTATTTATGTATCAGTTTGAAAAACAGCATTTCATATCTAATTTGAAATTTTCAAAATTTATTAATTGTTATGTTCGATACATAGATGATTTGTGTTTTGTTTGGACTGGCACTGAGGATACGTTAAATGAATTTCTGGTAGATCTTAATGCGATCCCGGGTAATATAAAATTTACCTGCAACTACAGCTATAAGGTCATACAATTTCTGGACGTGTCAATTGAAATCTCTGATGGAGTATTCAAAACCACGTTATATAAAAAGCCGACAGACAAGAATACCATGTTGTTAGCGACCAGCTTCCACCCACAGCCCCTCAAGCGAGGTTTGTCGTACTCGCAACTTCTTCGCGCAGTACGTATTACATCGTGTACTGAAGACCTTGATAGGGTCTTGGAGGAAATGTGCCGAGGGTTTATCGACCGATTGTACGATCCTAAAGAGGTGTATGAAGCCAAAAACAAGTGCTTACAGCTCAGCAGGGAGGAGCTTTTAGCTCCAAAACAGAAGGAAGTTGGTGATGTTAGGCTACATATTGCCAGTACATACTCCGTGGCCTCGAAGTCCATCAAGATGTCGATTATGCGACACTGGCATATATTGTCTTCGGACCCCATACTGGGAACTACTTGCCAATCACCGCCCTTATTCTGCTATAAGAGGAGTCAGAATTTACAGCAGAAACTGACTTTTTCAGACATCAGTCCTAAAGTAAATCAACCTGCACATTGGCTAACGAGACAAGCAGGCTCATACAAATGTTCAGGCTGTGTGAACTGCCAACATATAATCAGATCTGATCAATTTAAACACCCATTAACAGGCAAAGAATACTCCTTGAAACATCATATGAACTGTGAGACAAAGTTTGTTGTGTATTCCATCAGGTGCCCTTGTAATAAAATCTACATAGGGAAGACCATTCTCATGCTAAAAGAGCGAATCGGCATGCATAGGTCATCGATCAACAAAGCATATAGCAAAATTGAGCCATGTACTCCACCTGTGGCACGACATTTTGTAAATGCTGGACAGTCCATCAGGGATTTCCACTTTATGCCCATCGACCAGATGCCCCGATGAGAAGGGGCGGAGATAGGCATAGGTGCTTATTGAAAAAATAATTTCTGGATTTATGAATTAAATGCCATGCAACCAGATGGTCTCAATGGGCAGTATTCAATGAAAAAAATTTGCCGTGCATGGCGAGATTTTTTCTCTCGCCATGCACTCGCCCTGTTCCGGAGGGCTCGCTGCCACTCCTGCTCCCTCTATTCAATGTGGTTAAGACTCGCCGCCACTCGCGGCGAGTCTTAACCCCTGCAGCGGACGAGCGTCCGCGGCAGGGAGCCGTGGGATGGTGGCAGCCAGGGAGATTAAAGTCTCCCTGGCTGCCCCAGAACATATGTGGAGGGGAGGTGGGCTCCCCGGGTCCCAGGCAGCACAAGCTGCCCCCCCTATAGCCAGCGGGGGACCCAGTATTCACTGCACCCGATCGTGCATATGTAATGATCGGATGCAGTGAATATATGAATATCTAATGAGCGGCTCGAGAGCTCCGGCCCCCTGCTGGCTGCTCTGTGTAAAAAATTATTTTGAAAAAATTAAAAATATATATTTTTTAAATTAAATATATATTCATGTGCTTGCACATGAATAAAAATAACATGCCCCTTCACAGAAAAAAAATCCTGATTTTTTGACACCAAAATTAAAAAAAAAAAACCTTTTAGTTTAAAAGTTCACATTCCAGCTCTCCATGAAAAGATGGAAAATTGCTACACGGAGAGAGACAGCGAAAATCACTTAGAAATACGGTGAATATTTCACATTGAATAGGATTGCTCGCTTTTGGAGAGCAAAATGCTCCGTCCAAGGCGAAAAAAGCACAAATTCGCCATAAAACAGGGCGAATTTTTCTCATTGAATACTGCCCAATGAGGAATTCACTCTGACACCGTTCATTAACTGCAGGGCCATTTTTGATTATCCTCCATTATTCTAATGACCACTGCACTGATGTCTAGGTCTGTTAATGGTTTTTTTATTTACTTATCCTGCATATTACTGCCATTACTGTGTAAATAATATTTTTTGTATTTGTTAGTCACATTTGCTTTCATGTATATACACAATTTGTTTCTTGATGCAATCAGTGCAACATGAGTGTGTTGCCATGAATATTATTGTAGTAGATCTGTTATGCACTGTTTAGGTATACAGCTAGTGTTAAACAAAATGGGTCCCCATGGCAACAGACACGCTTGTGTCAGCTGCACTTCCGGCACACAGGAACCCTCAGCTTGTCCCCCAGACACATAGCAGGCAGCATTGGTTCCGCCTTCCGGGAGGTACTTCCGGTTGGACGGCACCGTGCTGTATGCAGGTGGAGGAGGACGGCTGTGCGGCGAACGGTGATGCGGGAGGATTGCACTGATTGTAACAGGTGAGGTGGCGTGGGAGGGCCCAATATAAGACCTCTTTCTATGCTAGTGTGGTTGCTGACCCCTCTTGAAAAAGGCGCCGTGAGCACCGAAACGGACGTCGAGGAGACGCCAGAGTTGATGAGTATTGCCTAATGGATGTAATTTATTTACTCTTACTGAGCTGTGAAGCATTAAGATGTCCTGTGTTTGGACAATAAATTGCATTTAAAACCTCAAAAAGGACTGGTGCTGGTCTTCCCTGTGTGTGCATGAGGATGCATTGTATATACTACCTGGACCTGGCACAGTCACCTGTGTTACACTAGAAGTGTTGTGCGATTATCTCTATCTATCTATCTAGTACAATCAAGGCGGCACTCGATTTTACATGGAATAAAATGGGAAATGGGCCAATATATAAAATAACTGCCCCCCCATTGTGAGCGTCACCCCAGTATTGACGTCAACCCGAAGCGTGGCGAGCGCAGCGAGCCCGCGAGGGGCGGCAGTGCGCGTCCTCCGACCTTTTCATACCCCTACTATCCACGTCGGCGTGGAGTTGAGAATAGAATAGTGTGGCGAGCGCAGCGAGCCACCGAGCCCGAAGCGTGGCGAGCGCAGCGAGCCCCGCGAGGGGACGCGGATACCTTCACAGGTAAACGCGTCCCTTCGCGGACTTCACAGGTGTCCGCGTGGCCACGGACACCTGTGAAGCCCGCGTGGGGACGCGGATACCTGTGAAGGTATCCGCGTCCGCTCGCCACACTATTCTATTCTCAACTCCACGCCGACGTGGATAGTAGGGGTATGAAAAGGTCGTAGGACGCGTACCGCCGCCCCTCGCGGGCTCGCTACGCTCGCCACGCTTCGGGTTGGCGTCAATATTGGGGTGCCGCTGACAATGGGGGGCATTTATATTTGGACATGACGGGGCCATATACAATGAGAAATGGGCCATATTGGCCCATTTCCCATTGTTTTCTATGTTAGATGGATTTTAACAACTACATTTGATCTTGTGCCATTATAATGGCACAAGTCCGACGCGACCGACAGTATTTCAATGTTAAAAATATTTTAACATTGAAGCCTATGGAGAAATCGTGTCGGTCGCGTCGTGTGCCTTAACTTTAAGGTACAGGACGCGACGCGATGGACCCGATTTCTCCATCGGGTTCAATGTTAAAAATATTTTAACATTGAAGCCTATGGAGAAATCGGGTCCATCGCGTCGCGTCCTGTGCCTTAAAGTTAAGGCACACGATGCCCACGACGGGCGCCGCCAAAATACACAAGTACCCAAATTTGTTCTCAAAATGGGCAAAACCATGCAGCACTGCAGGTGCAAAGAGTTAGATTTGGGTGGGGTGTGTTGAAAAAAATCTAAATTGCCGTGTAAAAATAATGCAGCCAGTATTTACCCTGCACACAAATCTAACTCTCTCTGCACATGTTACATCTGCCCCACCTGCAGTGCAGCATGGTTTTGCCCATTTTAAGAAAAAATTTGTACTGCGATCAGATCTGAATAACGGCCATAACGCAGTGATACAACAGTTCACAGAAAAGTTTCATTACCTTTTTACTGGTAATGTCCTACCAACCTTCTATATAACAGGACATTAGCACATATGGAGTAAAGCTGATTATATTTTTCACAACTTTATATGAATTTAGGAATGTTTTGTGAAAGTAATGGCAATCAAGTTTAAAAAACAAAACCTGCACTGTTTTTGAAATCTGTAAATTAAAAAAAAAAAATACTATTTAGCATTTTTTGGAGCACTGTGAGTGTGGTATATTTTGTCTTATCAAAAACAGTGTCTGGTTGTCAGATCTTGCTAATAAGAAATAACATATAATACTGCTTTCACATTGCAGAAATGGGTAATGACACGGTATTCTTAAATGGGACTTTAAAACGGGTCTGAGCCTTGAGACCTTTCACATTGCAGGTGAAAACCGTTTCAAAAATCATTTAATACCATTCAAACATTCAACCCGTTTAACCCCCAAGGGACACGTTTCAAGCCATTGAAATAGAGCTGTTCAAACTGCCAAAAAAACGGCTTTAAAACGTGTAGGACTCTGCTTTTTAACCGTGTTGAAATACCGGTTAACTTTAACCGGTAAATCAACTCTGGCACTTTCACATTGCAACCTTAAACGTTTTAAAATGGAAAAAAAACGGCAATATACCGTTTTAAAAGTGCGATGTGAAAGGGGTATAAATGTTGTAGTCTGTTATTGAAAAACAGTAACTGTTACAATAAGTATTACAAGTAACAGTGTAAACTGCTTAATGCAGGGGTTCCCAATCTTTTTCTAATCACGGCACCTCAGAGTCTCAGAATTTTTCCAAGGCACCCTAGGCCCCCAAAAATATATATCAAATTAAGTAGATTGTGTTTAAGTAGTTATGTTTTAAAGGGCAGGATTTGGTTCTGATTGTACACATTTTATGATTGGCAGCCACCAGCACTGGTTTTGTCCAGTAATAATTGATCATAAATAACTTAAATTGGTCCTGGACGAGTAACCCGAGGCACCCCTGCAAGTGTCCCGAGGCACCCCAGGGAGCCTAGGCGCACAGTTTGGGAACCACTGGCTTACATCATAATAAACTTCAATGTATTTAACTGTTAATATATTGGCTGATCTTTGGCATAACCATATGCCGTAATGCAGCCAATTCATGTTCCCAGCATAGGGGACGCAAAACTGTATTTCAGACCAATTCATGCTTAAAATAAACTGCCACAAGTAAAGACAATAAAAAGAAGTGTTTTAAATACTGCACCTAAAGAACAGAGTGTAATGCATTGTTACTGAACTTACTGGAACATTCAGTAAAGAGTTTGTTGGACATTAGAAGACAGAGGTGCACTATTCTATTAAGGGATTTAACCTGTTTTTTTTTGCACCCAGTTTATTTTCTTGATCACATCAATTACAGAATATCCTCTCCCAAAAAAAAAAAAACACACCATATTCACAATGGAATATTGACTTTTTTTCCCCTTTCTAAACGTTTAAGGCTGCAGTAGGAAAGTGCTAGTTGATTTACCGGTTAAAGATAACCGGTATTTCAACACATTTAAAAAGCAGAGTCCTACACGTTTCAAAGCCGTTTTTTAGGCAGTGGGAATGCCTCTTAAACGGTATTTAAGATCCTACACTAGTTTTCCCCCTCCCCTGGTACCTGTCCTGCCCCCCCCCCCCCCCCGTACTTGCCAGCCGGTACCCTCGCTTCCCCCCTCCCCCCCCCCCCTGCCCTGGTACGCCACCGCCCCGTCCCCCTCAAATTACATATGTGCATATCTAATGAGCCGCTAATTAAGTATGCGCATATTTAATGAACGGCTCAGCTATTTCCCATTCGCGGCAGGGTCCCCCGCTGATGAATGACAATCTCCTAATGGACCTTCCTCCGCGTCCTCCTCCTGAGCACGGACCGCGCTGCCTCCGCCTGCATGATGCTTTCAGTAATCAGTCGGGGACCTGCCGACTAGGAGCCCTTCAATGCACGCTGCCTACCCTGCTGCAAGGTACCAGGGGAGGGGGGGCAGGACAGGTACCAGGGGACACAAGGGGTTTAAACGGTAATCTACTGCAATGTGAAAGCTAATACCGTTTAAAAATACCGGTTCTTTAAACGGCTTGGCAGTGGGAAAGCAGCATTAGTCACTTTGCACTAGGACAAGCTCCTACTCTTTTACTCAGCTAAAGTATATTAATAAACCACTCTAAGACATCCTGACAATTTTAACTAGATCGGAGCATCTTCATAGTTTTCGTCTTTTTCACCTAAAAAGTTAAACTTTTGGCCTCTTGCTAGAACAGAAGATGTTGACTCAGATCAAAATGTTTTTGCACGTTTCTTATTCAGGTCAAGTCACAACTTTTCCACACTAGCCGATTTTGAATTTCAGTTTTTTCACTCCGCCCTAATGGTTATGCTTAATTTATCCCTTTATACCAATTCCTTTGGGACTAAATAAACAAAGAAATAATCTTAAATACCTACTACACTTAACATGAACACACACTGATTTCTGCTTCCGATTTTAATATATAGAGAAAACTGGAAGAAAAGTTAGCACAAATCGCACAGTGGGTAAACAGCTTGTGATGTCAATGCGCTCCTTGTGCGGGCAAGCCAATTTTGACTATACTGTATTCAGGCTCTGTAAATATAGTCAATAGTGCATGGTTTTGGGCTACAGGGAGTTCAATGGAGGTCACAGTCAAAATCGTACATAGCCAAAATCTCACCGTGTGTATGCAACTTTAAGGAGAAACAGTCAAGTAATGCAATAGCTCTGGACATTAAATGGTGCCCACACAATGAGACGTGTGCTAGGTGCGATATGAGCTATACAATGTGTGCTATGGAATTTGACCTTTTTACACTGCTATTTGAACTACATAAGACTTATAGTAGACTACAATATGTAAAGTAAATATCACATGCGATTCCCTACACTAACTGAACTAGACACTATGTTGGGGCAGTACAGATGGTGTAATGGTTAGCATACTGCCGCACAGCACTGAGGTCATTGGTTTGATTCCCACTAGCACCTCTAACTGTGCGGAGTTTGTATATTCTCCCTGTACTTGCGTGGGTTTCCTCCGGGTACTATGGTTTCCTCCCACAATCCAAAAATACACTGGTAGGTTAATTGGCTACCAACACATTAATCCTAGAATGTCTGTGTGTGCACATGTGGTAGGGAATATAAATTGTAAGCTCCACTGGGGCAGGGACTGAAGTAAATGTTCAAATATTCTCTATAAAGCACTGCGGAATAAGTATGCGCTATATAAGAAACTGCTAATAATAATACAAAAATACCTGCCTACACAGTAGTACAGAGTATGATTAAATAAGACATTCATGATTCACACTCAATGATTTGTGACATTACATGGGTGAGCATAAGGCAACTAGACTCCCAAGCTCCATAAAAAAAAAAAAAAAAAAGAATAAGCAGGTTATATTGTTGACCCATTTCAGCCACTAGTTACATATATGTAGTGCAGTGACTTAACCTTTTTAATCTCGAAGCACTCTAAATAAGATGCCAACACCATTTTTTTTAAAATCAAATATAATAATAAAGCAATTACTTGAGGAGTACAATAACTGGCAACAGAGATAAGCTTTCCTTGTTACTCCCCCAATGGCAGAAGTTTATGTAGGGAGAGTGTCAAGAAAGAGCCTGTCTTGGTCATTGACAAGTGAGGAGCAAGAAGCAGTACTGGGTGTGCAAGAGACCTATGATGTCACATTGGGTCTACATAGGTCCCTTGACAAATAGGCCTAGTGCCTTGAAACGCGTTGGAGAGAGGGGAGACGTGAGAACAGCACATCGCCGCCACGGAAGCACGGACTGCGACTTCCGGTTTCAGAAAAAGCAGCGTGCAAACGGAGCTGGAAGACGGGGACGGAGAAGACGCCACTATCCAAGAACAACTGGGGTTGAGGTAAGGTTAGGGACAGATAGGGCCTCCATACCCTCCTGAACACCATCGATACTAACAGCGACCTCTGCTATACCAACGGCAACCCCCGCCATTTCACCCAAGTGCGCTCCACCAAACACCCCACTGGAAAAAACTCCATTTGCTCCAAAAGGAGTTGTAAACATTACAAGTCAAAATTCCTGTATTTTTATATCTGGTATTCATTTATTTTATTTATTTTTATTATTATTTTTTCACTTATTTTTTGGCATGCACAAAATACTATATACAAGCACTTAATTATTCCAGAATATTGTATAACCCCTTCCATTTAAGCAGTTACCCTTGAGCGCAGTCAAATCCCTTTTTTCTTTACATAGGTCATGACCCAGCAGAAATGATAAAGGGATGATGGCACTAGATTGGGCATATTTTGCAGTACATTTGAGAACCACTCCGTGGCAGTGGTAGACAAATGCTGCTGAAGTGAGTGGTCTCTTTTTGTGGAATTAAAAAAAAAAAAGAGTATATATATAAAAAAGCTGGCCATACAGTACACCTAAATATTTATTGTCAGATCTGAACAAAAATCTGTTAATATCTAAATGACCGTTTTCCAGCATTTAGAAGCAAATGGTCAACTATCATTTGCTCCCATAAGTTAATAATTATTGGTCCAACCACCCAGATCGGACAATAAATCTTTATGTGCCCAGCATAACTTTGTAAGATTATAAAATAAATAAAAGAAAGAGGGAAGTGTCGTTGGCACCATTAAAGGAGTCACTAATATGCAAATGAGTGAATAATCGTAATTAAAATTATACTTGTATGTAGACTTAAAATAAAAAGGGAACAAATTATACTAAATATAAACATTGCAGATTGAACGTATGAACAGCAAATTTTGGTTAAGAGATTGCAGAACACAAAACAAGTTTTTAAAGTATATACCAATATCGATGTGTCAGATGAAGCTGTCTGGTACAAGGAAACAGGTTTTTTCTTTTGTTACATTGAGTTGGGATTTACATTATTATGTAGCTGTGACTACTATTTTACTGATGGATCAATGGAATATTGGTATATCCTCCAAGAACATTTCCAGCTCTATGATAGTTGTGACCTCACCATTTGCCTGAGGATCATTCAAGCACATTTCGCATTTGCCTATACATAGGAAAATTGCATCGCATGACACTTAAAATGGCCCATGCAATGCGATTTTCCCAAGTTACCGTACGCATGCTGATTGGGCGCCCAACTAACAAGTACCTAAAAAGTAAATGCAACTTTTCAATTTACTACAGAACAAATAGCTATAATATTAATCGTAAAGAAAGTCAATATCTACAAAATAGTACAAGTTATTGCACATCTTTTCAGAAATCTAATGTTATAGTAAATAATTTCATTAGTTTTACTTGTTGCTCTTGATTCTGTACAAAGCTCAAACTGCTGTTATAATCTAACGGTTCTGGTACAGTGAATCAACGGGGTCTGAATCGCACAAGTTACGGTTGACAATGCTTACTCGAAAACTTATATTTAGATGCCTAAAGACAGTATCTATAGATTGACCATACCTAAAGTTAGATGCAAGAGTTCGGTCGATGGAAGCGCGATTGACAGTCATAAAGTTGACATGTGGTTGACAAGTACTCTATGCCTACTTAGATATTAAATTATGAACCACGTCATTCTAAAGCAAAAAATACATGTAATTTGTTTGTCTGCCGATCACAATCTAGTTGACTACATAAAGCAAACTACATACCATAAAAAGCAAGACACATATTATGCAGCTAAGGACTTCAAAAATGATTTAAAAAAAACACAACTAGCCCATAAAAAAGTTGCTAATGAAGAACTTTAGAAATTTTCTTTTAATTAAATGGTCACCCAAAGTGTCCTAAGCCTCGATACAGTTTGGGAACGGTGTGTCATGGCTCATGTCACTAGCAGGGATGCTAGTAAAAAAAAAAAAACCCTCACAGTCACACTTTATACTGCTTTCACATTGCAGAAACGGGTATTGACCCTGTATTCTTAAATGGGACTTTAAAACGGGTCTGAACCTTAAGACCTTTCACATTGCAGGTGAAAACCGTTTTAAAAAGCATTTAATACCATTCACACATTCAACCTGTTTAACCCCCAAGGGACACGTTTCAAGCCATAGAAATAGAGCCATTCACACTGCCTAAAAAACGGCTTTGAAACGTGTAGGACTCTGCTTTTTAAACGTGTTGAAATACCAGTTAACTTTAACCGGTAAATCAACTCTGGCACCTTCACATTGCAGCCTTAAACGTTTTAAAATGGAAAAAAAATGGCAATTTACCGTTTTAAAAGTGCAGTGTGAAAGGGGTATTACTAATAACTTGTGCTTTAACCTCAAAAGGATTCCAAAACAGTAAACAATTACAAAAATAGTTGAGAAATGGGAAGTTCCAAACGGCAGGATATGTATCATGGTGGGGTAGTGCGCAGCAGAAGCAAATGGTACCATGGTGGGGGTGGGCATAGGGTTACCACCTAGTCCCTTTAATTCCGGACACATATTAATTACACAGGTTCTGTGGCTGGCTGACTTCAAGACTCCACTTCACCTGATTTTAAACTGCCACAGAACCTGTGTAATTAACATGTGTCCGGAATTAAAGGGACTAGGTGGTAACCCTACCGTGGGCAGCAGAGGCAAGTATCATGGTGGGGCAGCAGAGGCATATATCATGGTTGGGGGATGGTCAGCAGAGGCAAATATCATGGGTGGGGGGTGGTCAGCAGAGGCAATATAATGGGTGGGGGTTGGTCAGGTCAGCAGAGGCAATATAATGGGTGGGGGTTGGTCAGGTCAGCAGAGGCAATATCATGGGTGGGGGTGGTCAGCAGAGGCAAGTATCACGAGGAGGGGCAGCAGATGTGGGTATCAAAGTGGGCGGGCAGCAGCGATAAGTATTAGAGACGCAGCAGAGGTGGGCATCGTGGGTCAGATGAATCTCAAGGGACAACGATTCGGGATTCCTTTAATAGCACCATCATTGTAGCTGCTCAGTGCAATGTGTAACCCACGTTGGCTGCCCGCAGCTGTACACTCATTCATCACACCAGCAAGTACACCAATACGCATACAACTGTCCCGCTCCCGTAAGCGAAACACATGGTGCGCACAAAACCGGCCGTGCCTGGATTCTTCTGACCTTAATAACTGTAGCTCTGCGAGGTCCAAAGTACCGGCCATTGGTAAGAGCGCACCTCTCCCAGTGCCCGCCGCGGACTACAACTCCCGACTGCCCCAGCTGGCAGCTACTCTATTAGAAAAAAAACTTCAAGTAGATGAAACTTTACTTACACAACAATGTGAGTCGATGCGACAGGAGTGTGGCCGACGTCACTGACGTGGCTACGTCACCGGAACTGTTCCTACATTGTAACTGGAGGAGGAGCTATATAACACGCGGAAGGAGGACTGTGTGTTCAGTTAACCGCCTAGCGAATGCGATGCGGCCAATCTTTGTTGTAGAGTAGGCGGGATGGTTATAGGAAACGTCAGTGGCAGTGTGCTACAAATACACGCTGCTGCTTGTCGTAACATCCATGGTTTCCGATAATTCTGATTACATTAAACTATTTACGCAACGCTTACAGCCTTCTGTTATCAGCAAGTTGCTATATTACTAAATGTAACCCTCATTTTAACAACGAGACAACCACTTTAGCAATCTAAACAAATGTTTAAGAGGCAATTGAGAGAAGGCACATGTGGTGAGTTTACGTCATATACTGTAGGCTAGTCTGTAACTGAGGGGCATTTAAATGGCAGGTGTGAACTAGCCCTCATTTGGTCTGATTCCAGGGTAGGGATGGCCATCGGCACATCAACCATCAATGGCTTCTAGAGCAGGAACCATCGATGGCTATAAACCATTCTATCTTACAACATCGATGGTTCCTGCCATCGCTTAGCCGCACATGCACAGAGCAACGGGAAGGGTCACTGCGGGCAGCCTGCTTGGCCGGGATCCCTGCGCAGAAGAAACTTTAGCCATCAATCCAGTTTAAGTTTCTTTTGTGCATGCGCGCACCTACCGGCGGGCCGCCCGCAGCGATGCCGCTGGACGCTATGACGCTGCGCACCCAGTGCGCATGCGCCCACAACTTTTACCATCAGAAGCCATCCATTGATGGCATTAAACTATTCGACCATCCACTATCGATGCCCAAAACATCGAGCACTAGGTCCCAACCATCGATGTTTTGGGAACATCGATAGTCGATGGCCATCCCTATTCCAGGGTATCCTTCCAGTAATCCCGTTCCACAGTACCGCTCTGCTCATCTCCAACTGCTCATCCGACCCATACCACTATACCTCCCTAGCTTGTCCCCTCCCACTGTACACCCCTGCTTGACCCTCCCACTGTGCCCCATGCTCATCTCCTACAGCAGTAGTGGTACCTCTCTGCTGCTCTGCTAGTACTACTTAGGGATAGGTAATCATATGATGTTTCATCGGTAACATAGGATTTTTGGTTCCAATGTTCGATGTTTAACCCTGCAATGTTGAGGATCCAATGTTTTCTCAACATCGCTACATTTCTCCTCCAATGTTTTTCTCAATTTTCCAATGTTTTTTTCTTTTGTGTGTCTGTGTGGTGCTGCCACTGCTTTCGACAGCCAGCTCATTCCTTGTTTTATATCCATTAATAACTTGAAAACAGATACAAAACAGTAACACACACCGGGCCAGCTGCACTAAGCTTCAAAAGTGATAAAATGGAGAGTAATAAACCACCAGCCAATCAGCTCCTACCTAACATGTCACAAACTATGTTTAAAAAATGTCAGGCAAGAGCGGATTGGTTGGTGGTTTATCACTCTCCACTTTATCACTTTTGAAGTTTAGTGCATATGGCCCTGTGTGTGGTGATGATACAGACTTCAGTTGAGAGAGAAGAGAGAAAAAAAGATTAACTAAAGAGGAAGTGATAGCATTAAACGTACTGTATAGTATACTCCTATATTGCAACAAAATAAGGCCAGTTTTTCAACATACAGTATGTTCTATGTTGCATTGTATGTACAGTTTTTTTTGTTATTTTCTATGTTCAACTTAAGTTATTAGCCTGTTCTTACTGTTATAAATCAAGTTAAAAATGGTACTTCCTCATCTTTGCAGCCACTGCTTACGCTATGCAACTTATGTAGCATACGGCGAGCCGCGAGGGTTATTTTCGGGGTCCACGCCACCATCTATTACCTTTAGTAATGTTGTAGTGAGCGAAGGAGAGCGAGCCACCGAGCCTGAAGCTTGGTGAGCAATCGTGAGGGGACAATCGCGATTCACGTAGCGGCTAATATAACTGGTGTAAGCGGTGGCCGCAAAGACGAGGAAGTACCTTCATAATATTTAAAAATAGCAGATTGTGAGCTGCTGTGAGTTTCTGCAATAACGTTTTGCTAGTTAATGCTTCATTTTTTCCCCTCACTATTTTTTTTTATTTCCCTCAAAACATGAATCCAATGTGTGTTTAAACTGTGAGCCTCCAACAAGAAAAACTTAATAGAAGGATTATTTATAATTTCATAAGCGTATTAGTGTATTATATTCTTAAGTAGAGTTTATTGAAATTTATATAGAAACATCGGTTAACATTCGGTAACATCGGTTTTAGAGTACCAATGTTCAGGTCTAAATGATGTTTTCTAACCAATGTTGAAAAACCTAATTCAACTGATGTTTTCTTTCGATGTCCCATCCCTAGACTTACTACAGGAGTTTTTTTGCACCTAATGTTTTGTAGGGGATAGTAGGATATCCCCGTCAGTATAAGCATTGACACACCCATATGTGTAGCTAGACCCAGCCCCTTTGGGAAGAGTATTACCCCTTTCACATCGCCGACACGTTTTAAAAACTGGTATATTAAAACGGGTCAGAGCCTTAACATTGCCGCAGATTACCGTTTTAAATACCGGTTAAGTCTCATTCAACATAGCAGTCAAACCGTTTCAACCCGAACACGTTTCAAGCCAGAGTGTCAACATTGCCTGTCATTTTAAAGGGGACAGCCTATCACTGCTCTGTAGCTTGTGTTGTTTGCCTGAAATACCGTTTCAGACACATTGTACACATTCACATTGCTCAAAAAACGGCAAGGAACCGTGTAGGACTCTGCTTTTTACACGGTTCGAAATACCAGTTAACTTTAAACGGTAAATCGGCTCTGGTGCATTCACAGTGCAGGCTTAAACGTTTTAAAATGAAAAAAAATCGGCAATTTACCGTTTTAAAAGTGCGATGTGAAAGGGGTATATGACATGCTCCCTCGTTGGCATTTCCTTAATTCTAGTTTGAGTTTCCCAGTTTAAAGGGATAGTCATGTGCCATAAGTGCTTTTCACCTTCCTTTCCCCAAATCACACTTCTAAAATTGGTCCTTAAATTTCCCTCATATGTACTTGCAGAATTTTTTTTAAAAACACGTCCTAAACAACACACATATGCAAGCTCATCATCACGTATAGGGTGGCCAATCCTGGGATTGGATCAGCAGAATCCTGGGATTTGGCTCCAAAATGTCTGGGATTTCAATAGGGATTAGACTGCGCATGCTAATGAGCCGCCGTACCGTTGCTGCCTGCCCGCTCCCCCAAGTAAGTTAATGGGGAGTTTTTCTCTTAGGGATGTCAATCCTGGGAATCGGGATTGAAAAAATGCCTCAGGATTGGCAACCCTAATTACATACATTTTGCAATTGCCATAAGTTATGTTTACAGTCACATCACCAGTGACATGTAATAAGATGTGATTTTTGGTAAGGTTTCTGAAATCACACCATATCGCAAGTTTCTAAATTGCAAATGTAATTAAATGCAGTTTCTGGTGTGAAAAGGAGGAGGAGGAGCATGCTGAGCAGGAGGAGGCTGTGGCTGCTAGCAGGCACACTGGCACAAAGGAGGAGGAGAAAGAACTGGAGGAGGCTGCCATTAGTGATGTAGACTGGCAGGAGGAGGAGGGTGATGAGGACAGTTTGAGGAGGAGGATGAGGCTGCCCATATGCCAGGCTGTACTCCCAGTGGGTGCCATGTGCATTTTTCCTATGAGGAAAATTGCCTTAATCAGGGAAATGGTGCTAGTATTTCACCGCCTTCTTGGTAAAAACAACCAGCACACTAATATGGCACTTAAATGCCAAATGTAGGCAACCTTTACAGCTGCAGTTAATGCAGTCTGTAACTACAAGAGGAAAGTTGTTAAAATAAAGAAACATGTTAACCACATAAAGAGACTCCTGGAAAGTAAAATGGCTGCTGAGCGAGCATGAAACGGAGAAATGGCCAGACAGTGACATACCCTCCAACTGTACCGAATATGCCGGTACAGTACCGTTTTTTAACGGTCTGTACCGGCAAACAACAATTGTACCGAATGTACCGTTTTTTTAAACTTTCTTCAGGCTGTGTCCAGAGTCAGCACCCGTTCCCAAGGAGACATCGACGCGCTGGCACATTTGACCCGGCGCACGCATATTCAAGCACAAACAGGGCTGACCCAGCACGGGTTACACAGTAGCAGTGTTGATGCTGTGTTTCTGCAAACTACAGCTCCCATCATGCAGCTTGGTGGGCAGACTTGACGTGGCTGACATCAGGGGGACGGATCTATCCGAATCTATCTTCTTCCTTTCCTGCCGGGCGCTGGGCTGTGCAGCCGCTCCATGTGCTCAGCTCATCTCTACCCCATGAAACTGAACGGGAATCAACATGTACGGCGTCATGACATCGCCGCCGCTCTGCCACTGCACACACAGTCCGACACAGGAAGCCATTTCCAGTTCAACTTCCCACCTTACTGTGCCTGCCAGGCACATTAGCTCAGTCCTCCTCCCAACCACCTCCTATACACGTGGGTCTCTGGAAGCCACAGCCAACCCCGGGTGAGTCCCACTGTGCAGAGCAGGAACATAATATAATATATATATATAATAAAAATTTGTAAGTGCTAACTTTTTTTTTAAAATGTCCGGAAAGTGGGTGGCCACGCCCCCACTTTCATTTTGGCCACGCCCCTTTCTGCATCTGTACCGATTTTGGCCCATCAGATGTTGGAGGGTATGCAGTGAACACTGAAGGGTGAATCAGGTGAAGGGTGATTTAGATTTTCAGTGAAAAAGATTCACCGCAAGGAGTGAAAAAAGTCTGATTTAATGGGAAAAAAAACGGTGAATCGGGAGTATTGAATACTGCCCTATGAGTGTATGGGCACACTGGTACCTCCCCCCCAATCGTGCAACGCCATGCTGCGCAGCCAATAAGCGCATTTTAAGAAGAGCAAACTCCCGGGTCGGAGCCTTTCACACACCCAGGGAAAAACTGAGGGAGTCGAAGTCCCGGGACTTTATACCCTGGTTGACCCTTTCAGACAGTAAAAAAAAACCAGGTGGACACAGCAAGAGCCTGGTAATTACTGGGTTGTTTTTCTGTCTGAAAGGGGTATAACTATGTAAACATAACGTTTGCTGAAATATTAAGTATTAAAACCAGAACACACCCTTACATTTATTTAGGCACATACATTTACAGTATATCTTTAATTACAACCAACATGTCATGGTTAATTGTATTTTATTTTTTTACATTCTCCCCTTAATACATTAATAATCTGCCACAGTAGGTGTTTATGTTTGGAACAGAATCTGCCCTATGCTTTCAAGCTTAAATTTTTTGTTGAAAAATAAAAAAATACCCCCAAGAAAGGCTACAAGAAGCAAATATGTAGGGGGAAATTTACTAAAGGAAATTTGTAAAAAATAGGTGTATTTGTATCCAGAAATTCACTTATTTTTGACATTTACTATCCCGAAAATACGGCAATTCGTATTCGTATTGATAGCACGTATTTTCGGGATAGTAAATGTAAAAAATAAGTGTATTTCTGGATACAAATACAACTATTTTTTACAAATTTCCTTTAGTAAATTTCCCCCGTAATGTACAGCACATACTGTTAAAAAATATGTTATTCTAAAACTGGCAAATAAAAGCATGGTTATGAAGATGTCTGGGAATATGTACCCATATTCAAACACTTTCCCACATTATTGCTAATATCATCAATATTTACCAATGTTAACATATTCACAGGGACATCACACCAACGCCTGCAGCCACACATTGAAATAACTCTGGAGACAGTGGAGAGTTACCATCCTGAAGAGCAAAGCACAGAAACTAACATCACTGAGAGGCCTGATTCCGGCAGAGAAACACAGCATAGTCCACCATAACAACCATCCCCAACTTCTGAACAGCTAGCAAGGGGGTAGATTTATCAGTTGTGCCCTAACGTTCCTTATGGGCGCAGGTTCGCTTCACCACTTTATCGTGGTGAAGTGAGCCTGAATTTCGCCCGAATCTATTAATCTTTGTGTGCACGTTATGGGAGTGCATTATCCCCTCCTGCCGGGGATACGCTTCCTCCAATAACGAATGCTCTGTAGGTGTCCGGCGGCGTCTTCTGCGCATGCGCTGGATACCTTGGTCTCGCGTTGTGTACCTGGTGCATGTGCAGTTTTCCGCTTGCTGGTCTCCGGCGTCTTCAAATTCAAACTGCGCATGCGCCGGGTAATGTTCGCCGGGGATGCTGTGTACCCGGCGCATCCGCAGTTTGAATTTGAAGACGCCGGAGACCAGGCAGTAGGAGGAGCAATAGAACAGAGACCCGCAGCGCCAGAAATGAATGGCGAAAAGAGGAGAAAAGACAAGGAGCGCGCGCCCACAAATCAGCTTAGTAAATAAGGTAGGAGGCAGGATCAAACTGTAATATAACGTCCGTGCGCTATACCGACTGCCCCACACCGCTGCACCTCAAACACCCACATCGCGGGTGTCATAGATCAGGGGAAGCGCTATCCCCTGCAATAACGCATGGGGATAGCGCATATTCCCCTGATCGATGTTTAATAAATCTACCCCAAGGTCTCTAGACTCCTTTAAAAGTAAACAATTTGAATTAATGGGAACCCAAAGCCAATAAATGCAAAATATGCTCATTCAGCCTACCTATGGCGCTTGGCCCCCAACCCCTGAGCTCCAGCACTACCCTCCTTCTTTTCACGGCTCAAGGTGTCTCAATACATTTTAAAAGCTTGGCGAATTGCAGTGGCGTTTCCGGATGAGTGCAATACAAGTGATCATCCACCAGATGTAATTTTTTTAAATCTTCACTGTACATGCGTGAAATGTGTGCTGCAGCGTGTGCATGAAGTGACGACAGTATTAAAAAGCTTTGTAGTGTAGCAACGGGATGCAGTTGAAATCACAGCGGTCGGAATCCCAGCAGTCAAAATCCCGGCACTTTGTCCCTCTACGGGAGCCCGCAAGGGGGGTGATCCACGTCCCCCCCTTGTCGGGATTTTGGCGGTCAGGAACTTGACCGCCGGGATTTCGACTGCTGGGATTTCGTACCAATCCTGTAGGTACTACTTTGCTACTACTGTACTGTCCAGTAAGCTACTGTTCTGTAGATACTGTAGACACTAATAACTAAAATTACATTGCATTGCATACAGTATCATTACACTACTTTATAACTTGGTTTAGGCAAGTTACAGTATACTGTTATGTGACTCTAATGCGTCTCATTGGTTTGGTCGAAAGGCGCTGTGATGAATCTGGGTGGAAGCTGTGGCCGCTCTTATCAGTTGTGTAGGCTAGTGGATAAGTGTGCCACTCTGCATGTTGTACATTAAAGTGCAGTATGCCTGACTTCCGCTTCCGGTTGCATGGACGGAGCTGACTGAAACCACAGCTTCGTACCTTTGCCCGCATACCCGCTGAAAAGATTCGCGATAGGGGCTCTGATCACCGCTGCCTTGCCCCCGCTCACCACCCTGAAAGAGATGGAGAGATCTCCAACGCAGAGCAGCCCCGTGTCCAAGCCCCAACAACAGCGCAATGAGAAGCGCCGTGCAGAAGGCAACATGGCGCCGGACGCGTCTCAGTCTCCTCTCTCCCCCGCCTCTAAGAAGAGTACAGCAATACAGGAGGGCACAGACACACCTCAGGTATGGCGCAACTCCGACTCCCACACTACTTATGGTGACATAGTAGAAACCATCAAATCCACAATGACCCCCCTTCTAAATAATGCTGTAATGGAGATTACACAGCAGATTCAAAGCCTTACTACCAGGGTAACAGACACTGAAAATAGAATTGGCGCCATTTGCCACGACATGCATAATGCACAGAAAGACGTCATAAGCTGCAGAGGGAGAACTACCAGCTGTGGAATCGGACGAAATGGAAAATCGTTCCAGGCACAATAATATAAGGGTGATAGGTCTCCCAGAAACATTAAAAGGTCCAGCACTGACTTCTTTTGCCACTACATCGCTGCCACAACTTCTGGGCATCGTGGAGGAATGTAAGGACATAGTAATTGAAAGGATACATAGAGTGGGCCCCCCTCCCAGACAGTCGGACACACGCCCACGCCCAGGGCTCTTTCACTGCCTAAACTTTCTCCATAGAGTTGCAATATGGAAAGCTTCTCGCAAACATCAGAACCTAATGTGGGACGGCAGAAGAATACATATATTTCAAGACTTCTCGGTGGAACTCTCTAAACAACGTAAAGCCTTTTCCCCGATCTGCACGAAGCTAGTAGCGCCTCAGGATTTTTACAGCAGACTCTCATGTAGACTTTCTATGCCCCAAAGACGCCGAAGCTTATCTTAAAAGAAAGAAGCGAAGCAGCGGCTGATGACATCTCAGACCATCCAGAGTGACACGATGACCCTCATTTAGTTGGTGGATCCCTTTTTCTGTAGTAAAACTAAGCTGTGTCGAGAGTATACGTTACCTATCTGTCTCCCCTAATGTATAGCATGGACAAGTATCTTACCCGAAAAGGAGATTTATTCTCACTCACAGCGAACTATCTATTTGAAGGCTGAGTAGTTTAAGCCAAACATTCATGGAGGGGTTGTGTTAAGAATATACCCTAGCTATAGGCTACAGTTACTGTGCTAACAGATGATATTTTCATATGTATATTCTTCAGGTTCGTTTTCTTTTTATGTCCCTACCCATTGCAGGCAAAGACAATTTCACCTCATAGGGTTAAAGGCTATGTTCCATGCCTCGGTTCCAGTATAATATCTAGTTATCCCAACTACAGGGATATAATTGTTTCTTCATTTTATATATTTCTCTTATGCGGATAGTAAAAAAAAAAACTCACAATAACTATTGTTGGTATGTTGATCATACCCTTCATGCCTATTTCGGAAATGTTCCCCCTGTCTTGTCTACTTGTATGTTCCCCCCCTTCTTCCCCAACCCTTTTCCCACCAACAGGATCCAGAGTAACTTCGAAATTCTCATACGGGAGACAGTAAAAACTCCAACCCAGACACGTATGACTAAGATGAAGGTTGGGTCCTATAATGTTGGAGGATTTCACTCTCCAGCAAAGAGGAGAAAGGTAATGCTTTACTTGAAAAAAAACACTCATTAGACATAATCTGTCTCCAGGAGACTCACCTCCTCCCACCAGAAATAGCTAAGTTACAGATGTATCAATTGAAAGTTTTGGCTTCAGCCCCCTACAATAGCAATGCGAGAGGTATAGTCATATTAGTCAGAAACTTATCTTCTCTACAGCCGATCCAGAAGGCATATTTTTATTAGTGTCCCTCAACATAGCAAATAATACTTATAATCTATGCTCAATATACGCCCCGAATTCGTATTCCAAACCCTTTTTCACCAAACTTATTACACTACTCTCTCCACTTACCGAGTCCAACTTGATTCTATGTGGAGATTTCAACATAACTTCTCATCCTGTGAAGGATAGATCTTCTCCCCCTAAAACACCCAGAAGCAGTCCCAGAATAGGGATTCCCTTTATTTTAAAAGCTCTTCTTTTAACTGATGTATGGAGGGCAACTCATCCCACAGAAAGAGAGTTTTCATGCTTATCGACCACTCACCAGACGCATTCTCGCATCGACTATATACTCATATCTTCAGCTACATTCCCACATGTCACAGACACACAAATCCACCCCATATGCCTCTCAGATCATGCATTGATCCAAGCCAAACATCCAACTCACGAAGGAAAAGTCCACCTACAAAACGTGGAGATTCCCGTCTCATTTAAGCACTTCAGAAAATTTTCAAAAACACCTTACAAAAGCATGGTCTGAGTATCACTCCAATAATAGTGAGACTCTTGCATATAATCCCACAATGTTTTGGATGGCGGCTAAAGTGGTATTACGTGGCTCGATCATGGCCTATGAGAGGAAACTTAAAAGATCTCTAGCAGACTCATATTTATCACTTCAGGACAAGTTAACATCAGCCTATGCTACATACACGCAGTCACCTAATTCAAATAACAAACTAGCTTATAATCAAGCCAAAACATTGCTAGATGAAGCATTACAGGCCATGACAGATAAACTACAATTCATATCTAACTATCGCTTCCAAAAACTCGGGAACAAAACCGGAAAATAACTTTCCACTATCCTTAACACAACTAGAACACCCATGAGAGTCCACCCCCTCTCACGCCCAGATGGTTCTCTCACACAATCCAACACCCAAATTACAGACTATGTCCGATTTTTATAGCTAAATTTATGCCACACAGGGATCAGAAACCAGTGAGATGATTGATCTCAGCAGTCCTCTCTCCCCACAAAACATACAGGAAATTTGGTCAAATCTCTCCTACCCCCAACTCCCCGAAACTTACCTACAATCTCTTATCTCTCCTATCACTTTAACAGAAGTTTCCAATTCAATCAGATCCCTAAAAATGGCAAAAGCCCCAGGCCCTGACGGGCTCTCTAGCGACTTTTATAGGATGTTACCAGATCAACTAGCTCCTATATTAGTCACAGTATTTAATAATATTCTCACTGATAGTTCACCCCCCTTTGTACTTTAATTCCGCAATAGTTAAAGTACTTCCCAAACCCGGTAGAGACTTGTCTAAACCCGGGTCCAATCGCCCTATATCATTACTTAACAATGACTATAAATTATTAACAAAAATATTAGCAGACCACCTTAATCCTACTCTTCCACATCTGATACACCAGGACCAAACCGGATTCATCACAGGTCGGCATTCGGTTTGTAACGTTAGGAAGATATTAGCTGCGACTCAAGCCTACTTCCCACATGACTCAACCTCCGACCCCGTCTTGCTCCTGGCGATCGATGCTGAAAAAGCATTTGACTTAGTATTATGGCCTCACCTATTTCAAACCATGTCAAAATTTGGTTACCCCACTAAATTCATTTCCTTTCTTAAAACTATTTACACATCCCAAATAGCTTGCAATGGTTTTTATCACCCCCCTTTCCTATTCAAAGAGGAACAAGGCAAGGATGCCCTCTATCACCCCTACTCTTTGCTTTGTCCATAGAACCCCTTACCATAGCCCTTAGAAACACCCCCGAATTCACAGGCATCAAAATGAAATCCAAAGAAATCAAGCTGGCCCTTTTTGCAGATGATATGATTTTATTTGTGTCCAATCCCCTAACTTCCATCCCCGTAATCATGGATATCATTAAATAATTTGGGCCCATATCTGGATACAAGATCAATGTAAATAAAACTGAAATTCTCCCCCTAACCTCCCAACACTCACTCGACACCACACACCCTACAATTTCTCAATTTCATAAACAGCCTACACAAATTTAATATCTAGGTGTCAACATACAGTAACCAATGCCCCCACACTTTATACAAAGCCAACTTTACTCCACTCCTTGCAAAAATCTCAGCACAAATGGAATGCTGGACCAAATTGCCCATATCACTGTTAGGAAGAGCTGCAGTGCTTAAAAGCATCATTTTTCCCCCAAAAAAATTATTACCTCCAGATGCTCCCCTGCTTACTAGATAACAGAGACATCGTGGCCCTGAATAGAGGGATGTCTAGATTCTTATGGTGCGGAAAGAGACCAAGGATGTCCCTCAACAAACTAATGCACCCCAAAATAAAAGGAGGTCTGAAAATACAGAATTTCCAATATTATGCATGGGCAGTACATTTTAGATATATTTCTGATTGCCTACTTAATACATCAATTTACACGGAATCGAGTCTAGACAATCATCTATTCTACCCACTTTCTCCTAGCGCCCTCTTACACTCCCCACCCAAACTAATCCCACCAAATATTTGGAATCATATCCTATTCAAGAATACATATGAGGCCTGGTTGCAAATTAACAAAAAATTACATAGAGACCACAAACTTACACCTTTCATCCCAATCTGGGGTAACCCCAACTTCCCACCCTCAATACACAACTCAATTTACAATACGTGGAAACACAAAGGATTAGATCTGGCCACCAAGCTGTTCGACCCAGGAGGCAATATACTCCCCTTCGCACAACTGAAGGATAGATATGAACTATCTAGTAAGCATTTTTTTATGTATCCACAAACCAGACACTACATAACCCCTATTATAGATACCATGATGACTCAAACAATTGATGATCCACTAGCAAAACTCCTTAACACGCTACATTGTCACATATACAAGACAAATCACTTATACGATATACTACTTAATGAGATGCCTGACAGTCATCTAGAATTATTAAGCTAAACTTGGGCTTGAGATATGCCTGAATGTACTTCTCCCACTGATTTATTGGAGCAATACTCTAAAATAATGAAAACATTACAGTCATCCTACTTTACAAGAAGTACACATGAAGGTAATACTAAACATATGGCCACGAGTGCCTCTGGTGAGTGTCCGAATTGCAAAATGGGAAATGCTAAATTCTTTCACTGCTTCTGGTCGTGCTCAAAAATACTTAAATTTTGGAGAAAGACAATTCATTATATAAATGAGATATTCTCAACAATGCTAAAAATAGACCCGTTGGCTGGCCTATGCCTAAATTTAAAAAATTGGAAATGGAGTGACTTTGTGAATGGGTGCGCTTATATGAACACCGTTTAGCAGCTAGATATACAGTTCTTAAGGTGCCATTCAATAACACCTAACAACAGCAACAGTACAAAAAAATAAAGAACTGTTCTCCAGCGCTCAGGTGGTTCCCATCAAATCAATCACCATTAAAGTGATTAAATGAATGTCTTAAAGTTATATCACCATAAAATCCTTTTCATAGGCGATAGGTTATTACATCCAATTGAATACTCCTTCTCCACAAGCGGTACCATAAAATGAAAAGAAAAAAACTGATAGTGCAGACTGATAAACACTTATCTATTTTAATCAAGGTGTACACTTACAATTGCGGGGGGGGGGGGGGCGGTATAAAAACACATATAAATCCACAACCCGGGGCAATGCAGGAAACAGGGCAGTCTCAGTAGCAGGGCAATCCAGTCTAGATCTGGTCAGAGTCCTTCCTGCTGAATGTCCGAAATTTCACAAAGGTCCCAGGTCCAGATTGAAGCAAATGGCAGTGGTTAAGAAGTGCTAAACGCATTTCGGATCAGATTGATCCTTCGTCAGTAGCATTCTTAACCCAGTCTCTGATCGCTTTATATAGCGCTGTTAATTACATACACTTCCGCGTTCCCGGCGGAAACAGTATGGCCGTGCGTTCCAAACAGCCGGGAATGCATTCCACAATGTTAACTGTGGATGCGCATATGGCTTACCGGACATGTTCTGGCCTCTCATGTGATTACAACATGGCTCTGCGTTCCAAACATGTATATTATGCGTTCCACCAACGGGATTTCGACATACATTATATGAACATACATAAATAGCGATTATACGGATATCATAAATAAGGAAACAATAATTAATATATATATATACCGTGTTTCCCCGATAATAAGACACTGTCTTATTTTTTTTTCTTGAACAAAAAACACCATAGGGCTTATTTTAGGGGTAGGGCTTATTTTAATGAACATTGACAGCAAATGTCAAGAAACATGCCCCCAGTCCTTCTTGATACAGGTAAACATACCCCAGTACTCCTTAATAAACATGCCCCCAGTCCTCCATTATATCAGCAAACATGCCCCCAGTCCTCCATTATACCGGTAAACATGCCCCCAGTCCTCCTTACAGTAATAAACATGTCCCCAGTCCTCCGTGATAAAGGTAAACATACCCCAGTACTCCTTTAAGTCTCAATAATGTCCAGCTCTTCTTTGCTGTGACACAGCTCCGTTCTGCAACTGCGTTATGTGCGCGGTGACGTACAGCACCGCAATGCATCCATGGGAATAGAAGCGGCTTCAGAAGAAGCCTGTGCTTTTACCTACACAACGGAGGTGAGGGGGGTTAGGGGTGGTGAGTGGGGGATCAGGGGGGTTTAGCAGGTGTAGAATCTATTGTCTGAACGCCAGATAATGAAATTTTACTAGGGCTTATTTTCGGGGTAGGGCTTATTTAGGACCAGTGTCCAAAATCAAGGGTAGGGCTTATTTTCGGGGTAGGTCTTATTATCGGGGAAACACGGTATATATAAAATTATATATATAAAATCAATATTAATTTTTTTTTTTAAATAATAATATAAAAACGATGATTTCTTCAATATGCATAAAAAAGGAGGGATGGTCATTTTAAGACAAGAAATGTTTGAGTTCGAATTCACCATTTAACCCCCCTGGACCGAGGGTGTTAAGGCGATGAATCCATCTCATTTCTGTCTGAGATAGCCTTTTATCGATGTCTCTAGTACGCCATCTGGGAGTGATCATTTGAATACCGCAAAAGTTTATTAAAAAACATTCCTTGGACTGATGATGAGTTTTAAAATGATTTGATAAATGGTGCGTTGCTAAACCTTTTCTGATGTTATATATATGTTCAGCTAAACGTACCTTCAGTTGGCGGCTCGTCTTGCCAATATAAAACAAATTACAAGAGCATTCTAATAAATATATTACATTTTTAGAGTGGCAGGTTATGAATTCGTTTATCAAGTATTTATTTTCTTTGACTTTGAATTCTACTATTTTGTGGTTCGGATTTTTAACTGATTTGCACATAAGGCAGTCGCCACATCGATGGAATCCTTTTGTTCTAACGCTCTGTCATGGTATATTATCAATAGTGCTCTTAACTAAATGATTTTTTAACGATTGGGCCTTTCGGTAGATGAAAACTGGTTTTGGGGGAATCAAATGTCCCAGAATTGGATCCTGTTTGATCAAATGCCAGTTTTTGTTAAAAATATTCTCAATCTTAAAATGGATGTTATTACACTGTGATATAAAAGCCCATTGGTATTTATTATTGGTCTCAGTCTTGGGTACTTTCTCAGT
This sequence comes from Crinia signifera, assembly GCF_055691185.1. Taxonomy (NCBI): domain Eukaryota; kingdom Metazoa; phylum Chordata; class Amphibia; order Anura; family Myobatrachidae; genus Crinia; species Crinia signifera. The sequence continues at coordinate 94,382,315 of NC_139223.1, read as the reverse complement.
TAATAGATCCTTCCTATTGATGGCTTCAATTCTATTTTTAGCTTTTGTGAGAACTTCTGTAGTGTAGCCTTTTGCCTCCGGTCTTTCTGTTACTTCATTAATTTGCTCTGTACAAACCAACGCATCGGAGCAATTTCTTTTTATTCTGGTATATTGCCCAAATGAAATACCATCCAGCCAATTTTTATGGTGTTGGCTGGTTGTATCGATGTATCCATTCGAGTCGGTTGGCTTTCTGAAGGTCTTTGTATTAACCTGATTATTGTCAATATAAATAGTCAAGTCTAAAAATGCAATTTCCGATGTGCTGGTATTAAAACTTAGATTAATAGAAAAATCATAAGTATTTAATTTCTCACAAAAGGTTAAAAGGCTTTCTTGACCATCCCTCCAGATAAAAAATATATCATCGATAAAACTATACCAGAGCACCAGACCCGCCCCAGCTGCCCGCCCTGCCAAACATGTAGATGTTCCCAATATGACATGAATAGATTGGCGTAGCTGAGGGCGAATCTGGTGCCCATGGCGGTGCCCACACACTGCAGGTAAAAATTCCCTTCATGATAAAAATAATTATTAAGATGGATAAAATCAATACTCTCAATAATAAAATTCTTAAGATTACAGGATAATGGTGATGTTTCTAAAACATATGAAACTGCCCCTATACCTTTATTTTTCTCTATTATGGTATATAAGGTGCTGACATCTGCACTGCATAGTATGTCACCTTCTTGCCAAATATAATTATTCAAATTGCGAAGAAGGTGCCCAGTGTCTTTCAAGTATGCTCGGGTGTTTACCACGAGTGGTTTTAGATAGTAGTCTACAAAGGCGAGTCTATAGGTCTCCCTGGTGGTTTATTTGCATCCTTGTGGACCTTGGGTAAAATATAAAGTGCGGGTATAGTAGGTTCCTTAATATTCAAGAACTCAAATTCTTTTTTCGAAATAGTTTTATTATTTACAGCTTTGGTAGTGAAGTCCAATAGGGCTTTGCTTATTCTGGTTGTGGGGCCATTTTTCAGTTTTTTATATGTCCTACCTGATGATATTTGTCTCTCTATTTCTTCCAGATACATTTCTTTTTTCATCACCACTACCCCTCCTCCTTTATCTGCCAGTTTAATTATAAGCGATTTATCATCTTTAAGTGCTTTCAATGTATTAAATTCATTTTTGTTTAAATTGCACTTTTTCCCATATTTTGTATCGCTTTTTTCTAAAATTTTATTGATTTCTTCACAAACCACTTTGTTAAAACAGTCTAAAAAACTTCCCCTGCAGTGTGTGGGATAAAAACTTGACGGTGGTTTAAAAGGTGTACAATCACTTGTGGAAGGATTATCCTCATCATTTTCCTTTGATTCAAAGAACCTTTTTATTGTCAGTTTCCGATGAATTTTTGTACATCCAGAAATAGATCGAAGCTATTGGGCTTACAGGATGGTGCAAATTTCAATCCCTTTTGTAGAATTTTTATCTCAGACTCTGTTAATTCCCGGCCTGATAAGTTAAAAATTTTACCAACATTTTCTTTTTTTGATCAACTTTTTTTGATTTTAATGTCTCCAGTATTTTTGGCGGTCCTGTTCTAAAAAAGGAATGGGACGGTTATTCCTAGAGTTATCCTTATACTCTAAAGGGGTAAATCTATTTTTTCAGGTCTAAATTGTAATCGTCTTCCATATTGAGCCTCTGGCGGAAGGGGCGTCTAGGTGTTTCCCATCCGTCTGAGTCCCTAACAGGGTTGTTCCTTTTTTGCCATCTTTTTTATGCATATTGAAGAAATCATCATTTTTATATTATTACATTTTTTTTTATATTGATTTTATATATATATAATTTTATTTTATATATACATATATATATATATTAATTATTGTTTCCTTATTTATGATATCCGCATAATCGCTATTTATGTATGTTCATATATTGTGTATGTTATACTATATGACGTTTTGGATATGTTACCCTGTGTTAATCCAAATGTATGTCGAAATCCCGTTGGTGAAACGCATAATATACACGTTTGGAACACAGAGCCATGTTGTAATCACATGAGAGGCCAAAGCGTGTCCGGTAAGCCATATGCGCATCCACAGTTAACATTGTGGAATGCATTTCCAGCTGTTTGGAACGCACGGCCTTACTGTTTCCGCCGGGAACGCGGAAGTGTATGTAATTAACAGCGCTATTTAAAGCGATCAGAGACTGGTTTAAGAATGCTACTGACGAAGGATCAATCTGATCCGAAACGCGTTTAGCGCTTCTTAACCACTGCCATTTGCTTCAATCTGGACCTTTGTGGAATTTCGGACATTCAGCAGGAAGGACTCTGACCAGATCTAGACTGGATTGCCCTGCTGCTGAGACTGCCCTGTTTCCTGCATTGCCCCGGGTTGTGGATTTCTATGTGTTTTTATACCCCTCCCCCCCGCAATTGTAAGTGTACACCTTGATTAAAATAGATAAGTGTTTATCAGTCTGCACTATCTGTTTTTCTTTCTTTTTATTTTATGGTACCGCTTGTGGAGGAGGAGTATTCAATTGGATGTAATAACCTATCGCCTATGAAAAGGATTTTATGGTGATATAACTTTAAGACATTCATTTAATCACTTTAATGGTGATTGATTTGATGGGAACCACCTCAGCGCTGGAGAACAGTTCTTTCTTTTTTTGTACTGTTGCTGTTGTTAGGTGTTATTGAATGGCACCTTAAGAACTGTATATCTAGCTGCTAAACGGTGTTCATATAAGCGCACCTATTCACAAAGTCACTCCATTTCCATTTGTTGTCCATTTCATTCAAGCTTTTTGTGTTAAGTGCTGCTAATATGTTCTCATTCAGAGACATTCGTAACAAATTAGTAAAAAATACTTTCGTTTCACATGATGAGAACATTAATATCAGTCACGAAAACTTAGGGTCTGTCTTCTTTAAATTGGAGTCAGTAATGATGATAGAAAATAAAATATGGTGGGAAATGATCACACTGGAGCACTACCTGTCCTCCAAAGTTGTTCCCAAGGGGCTTAAAATCCTTAAACCACCATCATTCCATTCAGCAGATGACTCTTTTAGAACCCAATGGGATACTATATTAAATGAGTGTTCATTTGCCTTAATGAACTTAATTATCAAAGAGAGGAATAATACTTTGAAAACTTTAAATGAAGAAATTGCGAATCTTCAGGAAATGGTGAAACCCTTTAAAGGTATAGAGGATTTTGCCATGTATGAAGAATCCCTTCTGGATAAGATAGGAAAAAGCACTAGAGAGTTGAGGGAACGGAAAGGGAAAAAATTCCTCAGGGATATTAATCCCAACAAAGATATAGAAATGGTTCCCCCCAAACCTGATCCCGTAACCAATAAATTCCCTAAAAAATATGCAACACCCTATAGAAAAGCTCCCCAGTGGAGAAAAAAAGCATTCTACATGAGAATGGAGGATCGAATGCAATTACCAGTATACAAGGATAACACATATAGAAATAACAAAAAACCTTATAATCAACAGTATAAAAATCAACATCAAAGATGGCAAAAAAGGAACAACCCTGTTAGGGACTCAGATTGATGGGAAACACCCAGACGCCCCTTCCGCCAGAGGCTCAATATGGAAGACGATTACAATTTAGACCTGACAAATAGATTTACCTCTTTAGAGTACAGGTTGAGTATCCCTTATCCAAAATGCTCGGGACCAGGAGAATTTTGGATAACGGATTATTCCGTATTTCGGAATATTTTAATATTTCAATGATGTATTTTGAAGTATCTTGCATTTATGCTGTATAAACACATAATATACACACAAATATATTTTATTACCACATAAAATACACACAAATATATTTTATTTGTTCAAAAAACAAGGTTTCAAAACGTGAAACAAAATGTGTGTACTATCTCAGCACTGAATTTGAATGCCAAGCAATCATTGTCTTGCACATATATAGTGCCAGTTACATATCATGTCCCCAGTGATGCTGTTACAAATGTCCCCAGTGAGTTTTTAGCAAAAAAAAAATTTTTTTTCACTTTCTGGAATGTCTGGTTTTCGGAATAATTCGGATAACGGATATTCGGATACGGGATACTCGACCTGTATAAGGATAACTCTAGGAATAACCATCCCATTCCTTTTTTAGAACAGGACCGCCAAAAATACTGGAGACATTAAAATCAAAAAAAGCCCCGAAAAGGGGGAAAAGGGCAGGCACAAAAAAGAAAAAGAAAAAAAGGAAAAACAATATTGATGTAATACCTAGTTCAATCCCCTCTAAAGAAACTGTTGGTAAAATTTTTAACTTATCAGGCCGGGAATTAACAGAGTCTGAGATAAAAATTCTACAAAAGGGATTGAAATTTGCACCATCCTGTAAGCCCAATAGCTTCGATCTATTTCTGGATGTACAAAAATTAATCCGGAAACTGACAATAAAAAGGTTCTTTGAATCAAAGGAAAATGATGAGGATAATCCTTCCACAAGTGATTGTACACCTTTTAAACCACCGTCAAGTTTTTATCCCACACACTGCAGGGGAAGTTTTTTAGACTGTTTTAACAAAGTGGTTTGTGAAGAAATCAATAAAATTTTAGAAAAAAAATATATAAAATATGGGAAAAAGTGCAATTTAAACAAAAATGAATTTAATACATTGAAAGCACTTAAAGATGATAAATCGCTTATAATTAAACCGGCAGATAAAGGAGAAAGGGTAGTGGTGATGAAAAAAGAAATGTATCTGGAAGAAATAGAGAGACAAATATCATCAGGTGGGACATATAAAAAACTGAAAAATGACCCCACAACCAGAATAAGCAAAGCCCTATTGGACTTCACTACCAAAGCTGTAAATAATAAAACTATTTCGAAAAAAGAATTTGAGTTCTTGAATATTAAGGAACCTACTATACCCGCACTTTATATTTTACCCAAGGTCCACAAGGACACAAATAAACCACCAGGGAGACCTATAGTCTCAGGGTGCAACAGTTTAACAAGTAACCTATCTGCCTTTGTAGACTACTATCTACAACCACTCGAGGTAAACACCCGAGCATACTTGAAAGACACTGGGCACCTTCTTCGCAATTTGAATAATTATATTTGGCAAGAAGGTGACATACTATGCAGTGCAGATGTCAGCACCTTATATACCATAATAGAGAGAAATAAAGGTATAGGGGCAGTTTCATATTTTTTAGAAACATCACCATTATCCTGTAATCTTAAGAATTTTATTATTGAGAGTATTGATTTTATCCTTCTTAATAATTATTTTTATCATGAAGGGAATTTTTACCTGCAGTGTGTGGGCACCGCCATGGGCACCAGATTCGCCCCCAGTTACGCCAATCTATTCATGTCATATTGGGAACATCTACATGTTTGGCAGGGCGGGCAGCTGGGGGCAGGTCTGGTGCTCTGGTATCGTTTTATCGATGATATATTTTTTATCTGGAGGGATGGTCAAGAAAGCCTTTTAACCTTTTGTGAGAACTTAAATACTAATGATTTTTCTATTAATCTAAGTTTTAATAGATTTTTAGACTTGACTATTTATATTGACAATAATCAGGTTAATACAAAGACCTTCAGAAAGCCAACCGACTCGAATAGATACATCGATACAACCAGCCAACACCATAAAAATTGGCTGGATGGTATTCCATTTGGGCAATATACCAGAATAAAAAGAAATTGCTCCGATGCGTTGGTTTGTACAGAGCAAATTAATGAAGTAACAGAAAGACTGGAGGCACAAAAGTTCTCACAAAAGCTAAAAATAGAATTGAAGCCATCAATAGGAAGGATCTATTAACTGAGAAAGTACCCAAGACTGAGACCAATAATAAATACCAATGGGCTTTTATATCGCAGTATAATAACATCCATTTTAAGATTGAGAATATTTTTAACAAAAACTGGCATTTGATCAAACAGGATCCAATTCTGGGACATTTGATTTCCCCAAAACCAGTTTTTATCTATCGAAAGGCCCAATCGTTAAAAAATCATTTAGTTAAGAGCACTATTGATAATATACCATGAAAGAGCATTAGAACAAAAGGATTCCATCGATGTGGCGACTGCCTTATGTGCAAATCAGTTAAAAATCCGAACCGCAAAATAGTAGAATTCAAAGTCAAAGAAAATAAATACTTGATAAACGAATTCATAACCTGCCACTCTAAAAACTTAATATATTTATTAGAATGCTCTTGTAATTTGTTTTATATTGGCAAGACGAGCCGCCAACTGAAGGTACGTTTAGCTGAACATATATTTAACATCAGAAAAGGTTTAGCAACGCACCATTTATCAAATCATTTTAAAACTCATCATCAGTCCAAGGAATGTTTTTTAATAAACTTTTGCTGTATTCAAATGATCACTCCCAGATGGCGTACTAGAGACATCGATAAAAGGCTATCTCAGACAGAAATAAGATGGATTCATCGCCTTAACACCCTCGGTCCAGGGGGGGGGGGGGGGGTTAAATGGTGAATTCGAACTCAAACATTTCTTGTCTTAAAATGACCATCCTTCCTTTTTTTATGCATATTGAAGAAATCATCGTTTTTATATTATAAAAAAAAAAAATTTATATTGATTTTATACATATATAATTTTATTTTATATATATATATATATATATATATTAACCCCTTACAGCCGCAGCCTGTTTTTGCCTTCCTGACAGAGCCCTTTTTTTCAAATCTGACATGTATCACTTTATGTGGAGATAACTTTTTATTGCTTTTACTTATCCCAGTGATTTTGAGATTGTTTTCTCGTGACACATTGTACTTTAAGTTAGTGGTAAATTTTGGTCGATACAGTCTGTGTTTTTTTGTGAAAAATACCAAAATGTCGTAAAAAAATTGAAAATTTTGCAATTTGCAAAATGTTAAATTTTCTGCTTGTGAGACAAATAATCATACCACTCAAAATAGTTAATAACTAACAAAGACCATATGTCTACTTTATGTTGCCATCATTATTTCAACCTCCTTTTATTTTTTTTGGACACTAGAAGGCTTAAAATATGAATAGCAAATTCTCAAATTTTCAAGAAAATTTCAAACACTGATTTTTTTAGGGACCAGTTCAGTTCTGATGTGACTTTGAGGGACTTGTATGTGAGACACCCCCATAAATGATGCCATTTCAAAAACTGCACCCCTCACAGTATTCAAAACAGCATTTTGGAAGTTTGTTAACCCTTTAGGTGTTTCACAGAAATTAAAACAAAGTGTAGGTGAAATTTCAAAATTTCATTTTTTTAGCAGATTTTCAATTTTAATACATTTATAAGGAACACAGTAGATTTTACTAGAGAAATGTGACTAAAAATTGATTCCCCCAATTATTTTGTTTTCATAAATATCCTATATGTGGCCCTAGTGTGCACGTTGACCAAACCACAGGCTTCATAATAGAAGGAGCACGTACTTGATTTTGGAGCCTCCTTTTATGAGATTATTTTTTAGGCACCATGTAGGTTTCTAGGCACCATAAGATGCTAAAAGTTAGGAACCTCCCCCACAAGTGACCCCATTTTGCAAACTACACCCTTCAGGGAATTCATCTAGGGGTATAGTGTACATTTCAAACCCCCAGGGGTTTCACCAATTTTGATACAACTGGGCTGTGCAAATGAAAAATTACATTTTTTTTACACAAAAATGCAGTTCTGGCTCAAAATTTTTCATTTTCACAAGGAATGAAGGAGACAAAGCACCCCAAAATCTGTGCCGCAATTTCTCCCGAGTACGGCAATGCCTCATATGTGACCAAAAAATACCATTTGGGTGCATGGCAGGACTCAGAAGGGAAGGAGTGATATTTGGATTTTGCAGCACAGATTCTGGTGGAATGAATGGTGGGTGCTATGTCGCATTAGCAAGATTATTATTTTTGTGTTTGTGTAAGTGTAGTGTTTCAACACGTGTATAGTGTAGGGGGGGTACAAACTTTATTTCAACACGGGGGGTATGTAGTGTGTATGTAGTGCTTTAACACGTGTAAGTGCACTTAAGGGGCAGCAGCTTCAAGGCAGCTTTTGGTACAACCTTGAAGGGGTTAAAAGAAAAAAAAAACGCTCCTGCGCCAAAAATTGAGCACAGATGTTGGTCAGTAACGTCCGTCACTGATCAGCGCTCAAAGGCAACAGGAATTTGATCCAAAAAAAAAAATTAGATCAACCCTGTGCCAAAAATGCTGATCAGTGATGTACGTCACTGATCAGCGCTCAGCGGCCACAGGACACCCACAAAATCACCGTGGGTGTAAAAAATAAAAAAATAAAAAGACCCCACAGCACCCTCAAAAAAAAAAAAAATTAAAAAAACTGCTGATCAGTGATGCAACACTGATTAGCAGTGAGGGGCAGCAGGCGCGCAACTTTTGGCGCAACCTGACGGGGTATATATAAAAAAAAAAAACCTGCACCCCAAAAAAGTTGCTGATCAGTTAATTTATACTGATCAGCACAAAAAGGGGGCAGGAAAAAAAAGCAGTGCAGAGGGTTTAAGCCCGTCTGCACTGCAATCAGCCACAGGGGGCAGCAGAGACACATTATATTTTACTACGATGCTGCAGCAGCATCAGCAGAAGCAGGCAGCAGGCAGCACGGATGCCACCACACCACCAACGCTGATCGAGGTCAGATAGGGGGACAGATGGGCACGGAGACCGCTCGGCACGCTGTTCCTGACCGGAATGGCGGCGGCAGGGCGGTCTCCGTTACTTTCACTGAGGTGCAATGGCTGTGATTGGTCCGTCGGTCCGACGGACCAATCACAGCCTTGGGGGCAGGTGGGGTGAGGTGGGGTGACCACCAGTGACCCCTTTACACCCGGTGGTGATTGGTGCTGTACTTAACAGCACCAATCACCACCGATCCCTGTGTTACCGAGCGCCGTTATTCGCCGGTACACAGAAAACGCTGCAATTGGCTGTTCACAGCCAATCGCAGCGATCGCCGATGGGGGGGGGCATCGCTGCCCCCCCTGGGCAATGAGGGAAGATGTCTGCTGTCAGGGACAGCAGCCATCTCCCCTCTGTCACCGCGTCTATAGACGCGGTGACACTTTAAATGCATGACGTACATTTATGCCATGCGTCGGGAAGTACATCCCGACCATGACGTAAATGTACGTCAAATGTCGGGAAGGGGTTAATTATTGTTTCCTTATTTATGATATCCGCATAAAATCTATTTATGTATGTTAATATATTGTGTATGTTATACTATATGACGTTTTGGATATGTTACCCTGTGTTAATCCAAATGTATGTCGAAATCCCGTTGGTGGAACGCATAATATACACGTTTGGAACGCAGAGCCATGTTGTAATCACATGAGAGGCCAGAGCGTGTCCGGTAAGCCATATGCGCATCAACAGTTAACATTGTGGAACGCATTTCCGGCTGTTTGGAATGCACGGCCATACTGTTTCTGCCGGGAATGCGGAAGTGTATGTAATTAACAGCGCTATTTAAAAAGATCAGAGACTGGGTTAAGAATGCTACTGACGAAGGATCAATCTGATCCAAAACGCGTTTAGTGCTTCTTAACCACTGCCATTTGCTTCAATCTGGACCTGGGACCTTTGTGGAATTTCGGACATTCAGCAGGAAGGACTCTGACCAGATCTAGACTGGATTGCCCTGCTGCTGAGACTGCCCTGTTTCCTGCATTGCCCCGGGTTGTGGATTTCTATGTGTTTTTATACACCCCCCCCCCCCCCCGCAATTGTAAGTGAACACCTTGATTAAAATAGATAAGTGTTTATCAGTCTGCACTATCTGTTTTTTTCTTTTAATTTTATGGTACCGCTTGTGGAGGAGGAGTATTCAATTGGATGTAATAACCTATCACCTATGAAAAGATTTTTATGGTGATATAACTTTAAGACATTCATTTAATCACTGGAGAACAGTTCTTTCTTTTTTTGTACTGTAAATTTAAAAAATTGGCAGTTTCACCCCACAATTAAGCAAAATATTCCACTACTAATTATAATTCTAACCGTAGCCAAGAAAATTATTCTAACCCATTGGATAGCCAAAACCTCCTCTTCGATAACAGAAGTGAAATCCAAACTCCTAAATCTGTTGTATTTCGACAGGAGATCATTAGTATATGACTCTTGCCTGTCGCCAACTAAATTTCTGCAAAAATGGAATAAATTCTTAGATACCCTCGACCCTGATATACAAGGGGAAATTTACTAATATGAATTCGTAAAAAATAGGTGTATTCGTAGGCAGAAATACACCTATTTTTTACACATTTGTATTTTCAGGATTTACTATCCCAAAAATACAGCAATTCGTATTCTTAAAGATGGCACATTCATATTTGTATTTACAAATACGAATGTCTACACCATCGATAGAATACGACAGGAATCACATTCAAAAGAATGGTGGTTCCTGATTTACTAAGCAGCCGTATTGATAATACGGCTGCTAATTGGTGTAAAACAGGCACGAAAATACGACAGGAAAATACACTTTGATTGTCCTGTCGTATTTGCTTTAAGCCTGCACGGATCAATCAGATCCATGCAGGCTTTAGTGTAAAAAAAATAGATAATTAAATAAATTTAAAAAAAAAACAGCGTGGGGTCTCCCCCACAGCTGTAACCAGCACCAGGCTGAAAGAGCCGTGGCTGGTAATTAAAAATCAGGGAACCCGACAAATAGGGGTTCCCCGATTTTTAACAACCAGTCCCAGGCTCCAGGTCCGGGGCTGGTTCCCAAAATACGGGGGACAAAATGATGTACACACAGCCAGGGGGAGACTTTTTATACAAGTCCCCCCTGCCAAAGCATTAACTCTCTGACCAGTCAGCCTGGCCAGGGGCCCTGGGGGAGTGGGGACCCCCCCAATAAAGCCTCCCCCCCTCCAGGACTTACCTGACCAGGCTGAAGCCTGGTGCTGTCCCCGGTGGCCCTGTGCGGTGGCCTCCCCCGCAAGCTGGGACTTGGAGAGCCACAAGTCCCAGCCTACGGGGCATTAAAGGGCCCGCTGGGTCTTGTAGTTCCACAGTAAAAAAAATAGATCAATAAATACACACTGACACATGAAAAATAAAAGTTTAATACATACATTACACACACACTGATACTTACCTATCTTGATCTCGTAGGTAGGTCCCAGAGTCTTGATCCGGTGCCTTGTCCTGGTTCCGGATCCATGTCGCCATTCTTCAGCATGTCGATTTCCATGTCGGCGTCTGGTCCGGGGTCCGAAGAAATCCATGGTGGACCTGTGGAAGGAAATCCAACTCACCCAGGTCCTCCATGGAAGTTCTTCAGTCTTCATCCGATCTAGTCCAGGTTTTCTTTCAGGTTCTTCAAGCTGCCGGCGACTCTGGCAAGCTCCCCACTGCGGACTGTCAGAGGTGCAGAGATCCTTCCTCCTCTGCTCCTCTACTCAGAATGAATTCTGGCCAATCAGGAGCCGACTTTCTTGGCTCCTGATTGGCCGCTAGGCGGCCTTCTATTGGCCGAAAAGGAGCCAAGAAAGTCTGCAGTCTTACACACTGCAGCCTGCACGGATCTGACTGATCCATGCAGACTGCCTCCACTAATTGGTATTAGCGGCCGTATATATGGCCAGCTAATACGAATTATTACGACATCGGAGGGTTACAAAGCAGTCGTATATGACTTTGTAAATCCCCCTCCGGAACACGACTTTGCATACGACTGAAACAGTCATATGCAGTTGTAGGGAAAATACTAATACGAAAAACTAGGTTTTTCATATTAGTAAATTTTCCCCACAATTACAGATTACCTCCTCCGTATCTTCAGGATGGTACCGAAACCTTCAGGCTGGTCAGTGAATATCATTGAATATCCTATATATCATCTCTTCACGCTCCTGCAACCATAACTGACTAATCCCGAAAATCGCTCCCAGACAACCAGCAACACTTGTTACTCATCCCCACCCCACCTTACCCTACCCAACCTTCCCAATGTATCTCAGTCTTATGTCTTATATGTTATATATGTTGACTTTAGATAAGTTGTAATGATAAATCTGTTAAACAAGAATGGCTTAATTTAACTTGCTCCAATTGTTTTTGAGATATAAGCCTCATAGTACCAATGCAAGCCCGGACTAGGGGCGAACAGCATAATATTAAATTCTCTCTTTGTTTTCTGAATGTTCATTGTAATTATTTTGCTTTGCAAGCAATTATTAGCATAAAAACAATAAAAGATTTTGAAAACAAAAGTGCAGTATGCCTGAGTTTAATTATTAAAGGGTACTTGTTTTTTCTTTTCCAACACATTTACAGTAGGTCAGTTACTGCATATTTAACACAAAAAAATCTTGCCTCCCTATAAAGCTTTCTGTGCGTCTACACGGGCACGGATGCTGGTGCGTCTACACAATCTCTACATTGGAGCGGCATGGACGCTAATATGTCTCATTGTTTTGTTCGAAAGGTGCTAGGATGCATCTGAGTGTAGTGTTTCCGCTAGGCCTATTTCACAGGGCGCTGCGCCCTGCCCCTTTACAATCCGCCTGTTTTTGCCCGCCCTGCGCCCTGCACAGTTAATTGGCGCTGCCAAATTACTGTTCCTCCCTGCCCGCTGACAGTGTATGCCGCTAAGCGTGGCAGTGTGTGAACACTACCCCAACTCAGCCCCTAGCCACGCTGAAAGTCCTGCCCTCCTCAGCCTGAGGCGCGGTGACTGACAGCGTAGTAGTCCTGCCCTGCAGCGCGGAAAGCTTGGCGGGTGAGGGGGGCGCCGCTAAGCCGGGTATACGCTCCCCCAGATTCGGCCCTATGTATAGGCATACTAGGCAATTGCCTAGGGCATCAGCCTATGCCCAGGGGCGGCAGTCTCCTTTACCACTGTAGATCAGCAGGGCAGCCGTTTGTCAGCACCTCTGGGTTCCACTGCCCGCCTGCCAGCATTAGCATTAGCACTGGAGTGGGTGCTCTGTGTCTGTGACTGACAGAGGGGCTGCGGCGCAGTGTATGTTAGAAACAATAGTGCCCCTAACAAAAATGGACGCTTGCCAAAAGGAGGGCTGCTGCTCATGCCCAGTAGCAGCCCCTCCTCCCATGGTCCTTGCGGAGTCAGTCTGATAACTCTAGGAGCTACAGACACGCGACTCACCCCCACGCCCCTCAGCACACTCAGTAGATGGAGTGAGCAGAGCAGCAGGACGCACCAGTATCCTTCCTTCCCCTGCAGAGACATAAGACACGGAGGCACACTGACTTCCCTTCTGCTTGATGTCACATGTCAAGTACCGGCAGCACCAGACGCTACCCTGCACTTCACAGCCACCCAATTTCAATCTCCAGGCCTGTCTGAGTGAATGACAGACGTTATGGGCTGCAGTGTTGCTGAAATGTGGATACCATATGCTGCTGAGAGTACATTTTAAAAAAGGTACATAAGCTATATACTTTGAAGAAGCCTCCCACTGTGTTGTGTGTGTGTGTGTTTATACACACACACACTTACATATACTAATTTTCCAGGAAACCTGTGTCTGCCACCTTCTCTGCTATTCCCAACCCTGCCAAAGCTCTGTCCCTGCCCCCTGTCATGCCTCTTTTGTTCAGGACCCCTCTTACACGAGCGCACACACACACACACACTTTTTTTCTGGCTAGCTATATACTATATATATATATTTATATATATATATATATCAGGGTTGCCGACTCTCCCGGAATTTCCGTGAGACTCCCGAAATCCTGGGACATCTCACGGACTCCCGGAAGAGGGCCCCTTTCTCCCGCAGCAGCCACTGACATCACACGATGAAGCCGCGCCATACACATCGCGGCAATAATAGTATCAGCAGGCTGCATCAGCTAGGAGAGGGGAGCTCCCCCGTCTCCGCGTATGGCACACAGTGACAGTACAGTGTGGAAGTGAAGCCGGCTCTAGCAGCAACAGGTGCCTAGATGTTAAGCTTTATCGAGAGGTACAAAAATTAGGCTCCACCTTGTTTAAAAAGGAGACCGACCGTAACGCTCTCTTGCACGCAAACAGCCAACATCCAGCGTCACTCAAGGACAGTCTACCGAGTCTATTGCAATTTCTGCGAGTCTTAAGGATCAATTCCTCTAGTGATAATGCAGCTGCACAATTGGAGTAAATGCGTGCACGATTCCTAGAGAGAGGGCACTCACCTGTTTGTGTGCATCGTTGCCTCAAGAAAGCCATAAGAAAATTTGAGGCCTCCTCACAGTCCCAGTCAGTGAAGAAAGAAAAGAGAATGGTTCACGTCAGCACGTATGATCATATGTCTGGACTATCGAAGTCAGTGTACAAAAAGCTATGCCCGATAGTAGGCTCCGATCCAGCTTTGATTTTGGACCAAAAAGTGCCACCTACGAATGCATACAGATGTGGCCCTAATATTCGACAGATGCTGATGAGGCCTACCATGAACCCATCTTTAAAAACCACTAACTGGCTAACAGTTGGAAGAATGGGCTGTTTCATGTGTATCAAATGCAGGTCAATGATGACTGGTCCCACTTTCCCCCACCCACATAGTGAACAAAAAATTTGAATCAATAAGAAATTAACATGCACTATGGATTTTGTCATCTACATCCTGATATGTCCATTTCTTTTTCAAGTTTTTAGAAGTTTCCTTTGAATGTATTGTCTTTGTGTATTTTATCATAAGTGCGGCCAATGATACCCCATAGTTACATATTTTTCTTTAATAATCTGTACTAAATTGCACCTATATATATGCGCTGTATATGCGCTCTGACTGGTTACCCAGCTGAAGCGCCCGTCAGAGTTCCGGGAGGGGTGAAGTGAGACACCGGGAGGGGTGAAGTGAGACTCTTTTGAGACAGAGCCCAATGTGTGTCAATACACGGACATCCGGTCCGGACTCCAGCGTTTGGTCTGATGCTATTAAGGTACTTTTTTGATTGTTTATGCACTTGGTTATGCACTTGGTTCTATTATTTAACTATGTGGAGGATGTTACCAAGTATGCCTTGCTCGATATATGTGAACTACACTGTGCAAAATAGGTGCATTTAACCTGTTTATATGCGTTCCACCTGAACCACCAATTGCAGGTAGAGCCATTAAGGTGAAACTAACCATGGTAATTAATGGGGTATATATTGGCTGCACAGGGCATGTGTCAGTATCATCTTTGCTGCCTGCTGTGCATATGGATAATGAATCTGTCTTGACAAAGGCCCCTAGAGGGTTGAAACGTCAACTAAAATTATGAATTTTTGCATTAAAATTTACTGACTGAAGCTAACATGGTGAGTGCCCCTGCTTTTTACTAAGCGCCTTGAACTGAATTGCCTTAGTGGTGCACCCCAACTACTCAACACCACCGGATGTGAGTTCGGGACCCTTTGTGTATATATATATATATATATATATATATATATATATATATATATATATACATATATATATATACAATCACAGTCAGTCCGGCACTCGACCTCTTCTCCGTCAACGACCTGGGTGCCCTCCGGGAGGTAGATGTAGTAACTGTAGCTAGCAAGCAGCGGCACTCAACAGGGTTTGCAAAAAGTGTCAAAAAGTGGTTTTATTGTTACCAACGTTTCGGGGCTCCAAACTGCCCCTTTGTCAAGGTGTACAAACAAATAAGTGACCATGAAGTCCTACCTTAAATACCAGTAGGATACCGTGCAGAGAAGATCCCCCTCCTTGGAGCGCTCCCTGGCGTCTGACGTCAATTCCGGTGTTACTGAGCAGGAAGTCACTGTAGTCAAGGTAACATGGACGCTCTATGCGCTCCAAGCGCAGACTGGAATACCCTGTCCGCGTCTCTAGTTGCTATGACTCCCGGAGCGTCTGTCATCGCCATGGCGCTCCCCGGCTGGGGAAAACAAAACACATGATAAAAAACATGTTACAACGTGCTTAAAGTGCCGACATATATATGTGCATTCATAAGGTTAAAAACAGCTGGGGGACTAATGCGGAGGACTGGACAATGCAGGGACTGGCTAAATGTTATCTATTGTATGCTGTCATGCTACTGAATAGACGTGTATACACATTACTGCTGGTGGGGTAAACAGTACCCCTGTAATTGGTATGTCCTCACACCATTACCGCACAAGGGCCCTTATTCTGGTTGGTGCGGTAATATCCGCGTGCGTTCGTGCCGCCGATGTTTTGTGTCTGCGCATGTGCAGAGGCGTCTCTGCGCATGTGCGAGCGGGGCGTACGGTCAAATCCCGCATGAAATGTGAACACTCCGAACAGGGGCCTGAAGGGCTATTTGGGCTCATTACCATATGCATACGCCCCGCGTTTCATGGGCGTTCCCATGCAAACGCTGGGCGTACGTATGGTAATGCAGTCGTGACGCACGTGTAGGGGGCGGACATCTGACATCGCCGGATGTCAGCTGCCCGCCCAGATCCCTGCTTTTGCACGGAAACATGTCCGTGTGCTCTGAGGTTGCGGGAGCTGGTGGATGATGGGGGAGGTTCCCTGAGATGGAGGAGGTGTATTCCATGAAAAATACACGTGCGGTCCGTTCGGCCAGCTTCTTACCGCGTACGGACGGAGTTGGCGATCCGTATGGAAGGCTCGGATCTGGCCGCACCGATCAGAATAAGGCCCATGGAGAGGGGGTAAGGGAGGGATGAAAAGAAGACCAAAAAACAGAGGAAGGAAAGAATGGAGGTGAAAGATGGAGAACAATGAAAAATGAAAAAAATTAAAAAAATGAAAAAATGAAAAAGATGAAAAATGAAAAAAGATGGGAGGGGGGAAATAGGGGGGGGGAGGGAAAATAAAGGTGGCAGTCCATGGTTCCTACAATGCTCGTTAGGGTGGGTGTGTGAGGACTGGTGGGAGGGCTTACTGCTAGATCAAAGGAACACATTGTAATTTAAACGTTCATTAAGTCCCAGTGGTTTGCTGGATTTCAATGTATGGATCCATTTAGCCTCCAGGCGCAACAGATCTCCATCTCTATCGCCCACTCTTTTCTTCGCCGGAATGTGATCAATGATAAGATGTTTAAATTCTGTCATTTTATGTTTCAATTCTGCGAAGTACCGGGCCACTGGTTGGTCCGAGGTCTTCCCTGCCAGGGCCTGTTTAATGGCCGAGTGATGGAGGGCCATCCTTTCCCGTACTGTCCTTGTGGTTTTGCCCACATAAATGAGGTGACAGGGACAGGTGACAATGTACACCACGTGCGTAGATAGACATCCCAGTACATGTTTGATCTTAAATGTCCTTGTTTTGGTTGCATCTTGAAATGAGCTACTCACTATCATATGGGAGCACGTGGTGCACTTGGGGCACCTGTAGCACCCCGGTGGTCGTGTCAGGAAATTCGGTGGCGTAGGGGTAGAGAATTCTGATATGTCCGTGTGTACTATGTAGCTTTTGATGTTTTTGCCCCGTGTATAACAGGACATAGGTTTTACATTTCTCAGATCTGGTAGTTGTTTGTCCGTGGCTACTATAGGCCATAGTGCTCTGGTGGCACGTGCTAGTACTGGACTAGATGTGTTGTACCTAGATGTCCAAGGTATCACTGCCTTGGAGTCTTTCCGTCTGGGCTTGAATAGTTCACTTCTAGGCATCTGCAGTACCTCCTCTTTCGCTGTCACCAGGTCTCTGTACTTGTATTCCCTTTCTTTAAAGCGGTCGATCATGTTGTCCAATTCTTTGGGCAACAAGAGTGGGTCACTAGTGATGCGTGCTGCCCTTATCATCTGGGACCTTGGAAGGCCCTTCTTGAGGGCTCTGGGGTGGTGGCTATTATTTCTCAGGAGGTTATTTTTATCCCTTGGTTTGGAGTATAAGTTGGTGTTTATAACTCCATTGTTGATGGTCACCAACATGTCTACATAATTCAACTAGGTGGTAGAGTGTTGTGAGGTCACCCTGATGGGTGAATCTCTACTGTTGATTGCCAGCAATACCTCCTCGAGTTTTTGAGCCCCCCCGGTCCATAACACAAACAGGTCATCTATAAAACGGGTAAACGGTCAAAAAACTACAGGCGAAAAGACCTGCCACCCGTCGGGGAGGCCAGAACGAGAGGGTACCTCAAAAGAAACCCGCAGCCACCACATTAATCTACAATTTATCACAAAGGCACTTGACGGACACGGAAAAACAGGTGTTGAATAAGGGATTGATGTTTGTACCCACCACGGGGTTCAATGAATTCGACTGGAAGGTGGATCTGTACAAGTTTTCAAGAAAACTCAGGTTGTGTGAACATTTTCAGAATAAAGAAAGCAACGCCGAGATACTTGATCACCAATCATTCACCAACAGTAAAAAACACTCCACCTTCGACCTTATCTCTCACAACCCATCCATCAAGTCCTTCACAAGACTACTTAACGAATCTGTTATGAAATATTCCAATACACCTCCTCAACACCATTACAATTTATCCAAAACAAAGTGGAGCGCCTTACAGGATCTCAGCAGTTATCGAGATATCATCATCCACCCTGCCGATAAGGGGGGCGGACTGGTGGTTCTCGATATTGACTACTACCGGGCCGAAATACTGTCATAACTTGACGATATCTCCACTTATGAAAAACTCCTGGGTGATCCCACATACAAATATAAAGCTGAATTAGACACACTCCTGGATGAAGCGGCAAAAGAAAAGAAAATCAGCAAAGCCCTTTTAACTGCATTGACCCAACAACACCCCGTAGTACCCATACTGTACACGGTACCCAAAGTACACAAAAGCACCAGTGCCCCGCCAGGAAGGCCTATTATTTCCGCAAATGGATCCATATTTCAACCGGTGTCCCAATTTCTGGATGAAATATTACAACCCATGGTGATGTGTCAAACAACTTACATCAAGGACACCACGGCCTTCCTCACTAAGCTCAATAACATCAGTAGGGTACCACCGGGGACCATCATCTGGACATTGGATGTAAATAGTCTATACACCAACATACCCCACGACCAAGGGTTGCAAGTTATGAAAGAGTTCCTGTATAGAGAACACCTCACAACATTGGACATAGATCTATTCATTAAGCTGTTGTCATTGACATTAAAAAGGAACTATTTTCTATTTGATAATAACTTCTACCTGCAGCTGAAGGGGTGCTCTATGGGGAGCAACGTGTCACCATCCTTCGCAAATATTTTCATGTTCGCGGAGGAGTGGGACATGTTCTTCAGAGATCCGGAAGTATCCAAGTACATCCTAATGTATACCCGTTTTATAGATGACCTGTTTGTGTTATGGACCGGGGGGGCTCAAAAACTCGAGGAGGTATTGCTGGCAATCAACAGTAGAGATTCACCCATCAGGGTGACCTCACAACACTCTACCACCAAGTTGAATTATTTAGACGTGTTGGTGACCATCAACAATGGAGTTATAAACACCAACTTATACTCCAAACCAACGGATAAAAATAACCTCCTGAGAAATAATAGCCACCTCCCCAGAGCCCTCAAGAAGGGCCTTCCAAGGTCCCAGATGATAAGGGCAGCACGCATCACTAGTGACCCACTCTTGTTGCCCAAAGAATTGGACAACATGATTGACCGCTTTAAAGAAAGGGGATACAAGTACAGAGACCTGGTGACAGCGAAAGAGGAGGTACTGCAGATGCCTAGAAGTGAACTACTCAAGCCCAGATGGAAAGACTCCAAGGCAGTGATACCTTGGACATCTAGGTACAACACATCTAGTCCAGTACTAGCACGTGCCACCAGAGCACTATGGCCTATAGTAGCCACGGACAAACAACTACCAGATCTTTGAAATGTAAAACCTATGTCCTGTTATACACGGGGCAAAAACATCAAAAGCTACATAGTACACACGGTCATATCAGAATTCTCTACCCCTACTCCACCGAATTTCCTGACACGACCACCGGGGTGCTACAGGTGCCCCAAGTGCACCACGTGCTCCCATATGATAGTGAGTAGCTCATTTCAAGATGCAACCAAATCAAGGACATTTAATATCAAACATGTACTGGGATGTCTATCTACGCACATGGTGTACATTGTCACCTGTCCCTGTCACCTCATTTATGTGGGCAAAACCACAAGGACAGTACGGGAAAGGATGGCCCTCCATCACTCGGCCATTAAACAGGCCCTGGCAGGGAAGACCTCGGACCAACCAGTGGCCCGGCACTTCGCAGAATTGAAACATAAAATGACAGAATTTAAACATCTTATCATTGATCACATTCCGGCGAAGAAAAGAGGGGGCGATAGAGATGGAGATCTGTTGCGCCTGGAGGCTAAATGGATCCATACATTGAAATCCAGCAAACCACTGGGACTTAATGAACGTTTAAATTACAATGTGTTCCTTTGATCTAGCAGTTAGCCCTCCCA
Source organism: Crinia signifera (assembly GCF_055691185.1). Classification (NCBI taxonomy): domain Eukaryota; kingdom Metazoa; phylum Chordata; class Amphibia; order Anura; family Myobatrachidae; genus Crinia; species Crinia signifera. The sequence continues at coordinate 94,361,900 of NC_139223.1, read as the reverse complement.
CCAGTCCTCACACACCCACCCTAACGAGCATTGTAGGAACCATGGACTGCCACTTTTATTTTCCCCCTCCTCCCCCCCCCTTTTTTCATCTTTTTCATTTTTCATTTTTTTCATTTTTTTATTTTTTTCATTGTTCTCCATCTTTCACCTCCATTCTTTCCTTCCTCTGTTTTTTGGTCTTCTTTTCATCCCTCCCTTACCCCCTCTCCTTGTGCGGTAATGGTGTGAGGACATACCAATTACAGGGGTACTGTTTACCCCATGTGCAGGATTATTTCAGCAGTTATGTGTATACACGTCTATTCAGTAGCATGACAGCATACAATAGATAACATTTAGCCAGTCGCTGCATTGTCCAGTCCTCTGCATTAGTCCCCCAGCTGTTTTTAACCTTATGAATGCACATATATATGTCGGTACTTTAAGCACGTTGTAACATGTTTTTTATCATGTGTTTTGTTTTCCCCATCCGGGGAGCGCCATGGCGATGACAGATGCTCCGGGAGTCATAGCAACTAGAGACGCGGACAGGGTATTCCAGTCTGCGCTTGGAGCGCATAGAGCGTCCATGTTACCTTGACTACAGTGACTCCCTGCTCAGTAACACCGGAATTGACGTCAGACGCCAGGGAGCGCTCCAAGGAGGGGGATCTTCACTGCACGGTATCCTACTGGTATTTAAGGTAGGACTTCATGGTCACTTATTTGTTTGTACACCTTGACAAAGGGGCAGTTTGGAGCCCCGAAACGTTGGTAGCAATAAAACCACTTTTTGCAAACCCTGTCGAGTGCCGCTGCTTGCTAGCTACAGTTACTATATATATATATATATATATATATATATATATATTGTATATCAGTCCTAAATCAGACAACTCCAATCCAGGGACAGACAGGTCCAGCACACCATCGCATATAATGCAAATACAAAATCATTTATTAAGGCGAGGTATAAGAATTCATAATACTCAGCACATCCGTGGCAGCAGCATGAGACAGCTTAGCACTTAAAATCCACAGGCTTAGCCCTGACGGGCCGTTTCGGTGTCAAATCACCTTCCTCATAGGGCATCAAACATACAATGAATCCTCACAGTATATAAAGCATGGAAATACACCTGAATCAAATAATAAACAATCACAAATTCGCGCCAGTAACAGAGTCTTACCCTCCCTGCACTGCAGGCATGCTCCCACGGCGTCCCGGAAGTCTCCACGGGGCCTGGAACTAATATGTCTGCGCTTAGTGCTGGGGGAAGCAATCTGTGTACCCAGGCGCCGGAAGTGACATAGCGGTTGCCGCGGCAACGTTATACACGCTATGAGCGCTATTCAGATCACCGCTAAAATGCAGCTAATAGCTGCTAATCCACAACAAGCGGACAATGGCTGGGAGACACTGATAGCTCCCCACAGCCTGTAATGTAAGAGTAGCGTTAGCGTGACGTTGCCATAGCAACCATACACCTCCATATCAAATACAAAAAACGGGGATAATAATAAGAGAAAAAAAGGAGAAAAAAATCAAAAGGCAAAAACAGTGGGTGATAAAGATGATAAATATTTACATAGCAATTAGCATGGAATGGCAGAACATAATGTGACCATATCGTAGGTTACTGAGGCTCGCTGAACTGCCGGATCCCTAACTACAAGAATACTGACAAATTCAGTTCTTCATTTAAACCTAACGGTGCCATCGATTGTAGCGTGTAAGTCCAATAGCTTTCCCGTTGTAGCAACAAGCTATGCCTGTCCCCACCCCTCTTTAATGGTGGAATGTAATCAAATGGGAGAAATCGGAAGTCACTCAAGCGATGACCTGCCAGTGCAAAGTGTCTCGCAACCGGGGGAGTATTAGCATCCAACTTGATCAGGGCTTTGTTAATTGATGAGCGGTGCATATTGATCCGCTCCTTGAGCATCCGGATGGTTTTTCCCACGTATATTTTGTCACATGGGCATTGTATAATATATACGATATATTTGGTGTTACAGTCCATCCTATGTTTAAGCTTGTATACCTGCTTCGTTAATGGATGCTGCCAGCTGCTGCCACACATAATATATTTGCAGTCAACGCAACCCGTGCACTTTCTGGCTCCTGTGCCAGTATTGAGCCATGTGCTTCTCGCCACTGTTTTAGTGCCCACATCCGTGATGACCACCTGTTGTTTAATATTGGCGCTCCTCTTGTAACAAAACATGGGAGTCTGTTCACAATATTTGCCAATGATAGGGTCCGTGCTGAGAATATGCCAGTGCTTCACGATGGCTCCCCTTAACACTCCCGAGTTGATGGAGTATGTGTTGGGGAACAGGAGCTTCACTCCCTGAGTGTCCTTACTGCGTGGTATTAGCAAGTCCTCCCTTTTCAGGGCTAGGCACCTCTCTTTTGCCCCATGCACCTCATTAGGATCATAGCCCCGAGAGATAAAGCTCTGTCCCATCTCATCCAGGGTTTTGACGAGATCATCCCTGCTGGATGTGATCCTTACCGCTCTCACTAATTGTGAGAACGGAAGTCCCCGTTTAAGGGGCTGGGGATGAAAGCTTGTTGCCATTAAAAGATTATTCTTGTCGGTAGGTTTCTTGTATAGGGTGGTTCTGAAACCCTCTGGTGTTTTGGATACCAGCACGTCCAAAAAATTAAGCTGATCTAAGCTACTGGTACAAGTAAACCTAATGGACCCGGCAGTCCCATTGAGCCTGCCTACAAAGTCATCCAGTGCCATCTGTGATCCAGTCCACACTATGAACAGGTCATCAATAAAGCGTAAATAAAATGCAATAAATTTGGAAAAATCTGGATCCGCCATAATGTGAGTTTTTTCAAAATCATACATAAACAGGTTCGCATACGATGGGGCCATATTGGACCCCATCGCAGTCCCCTGCAGCTGTAAATAAAAGGCGTTATCGAACAGAAAATAATTTTTATGCAAAATAAACCCAATGAGTAATAACAAAAAATCAATAGGAGGACCTGCATAGTGTGGACTGGACTCCAGGCACCTTCTGACAGCTGCCATACCTTCAACATGACTGATGTTAGTATACAACGACGTGACATCAAGCGTCACTAAGATACAATCAAGTGATGGCATGCCAAATTGGTCGAGCTTATTGAGGAAATGAGTCGTATCCCTGAGCCAGTATGGTGTATTTTGTACGACATCCTGCAAAAAATAATCCACAAACTGGGATACAGGTTGTGAGAGGGAACCAATCGAAGATATGATTGGCCTCCCAGGTGGGGAGACCAATGTCTTGTGTATCTTGGGTAAGATATAGATGAGCGGCACCCTAGGAAACTCCTGTGTTAGGAAATCCAGAGTGCCCTCATCCAACCACCCATTCAAGCTACCCATATTAAGGATAGAATCCAACTCTTTTTTATAACCTACTGTTGGGTCATTTTTCAACTGTTTGTAACAGACCTCATCGGTCAATTGGCGCAACACCTCATTTATATAGTCAATGCGGTTTAGGATTACGGTCGCCCCGCCCTTATCCGCAGGACAGACCATGATTGCGGAATTTTCCCGCAAGGACTTCAAGGCTAATTGTTCACTTTTGGCCAGGTTAGACCTAATAATCCTCGACCGCTTGACCTGGGGGATCACGTCCTGTCTGACCAGTCTAATGAAGGTGTCTATGGAGGGATTGTTAACCTGTGGGTCAAAATGAGACTTCACCTTAAAGGGACAAGCAATTTTAGTCTCACCACTGACAACGTTATCAGTGGGATGCTTAACAAAGTGATCCTTCAATCTAAGTTGTCTCTGGAACTTGTACAGTTCGACCTCACAGTCAAATGGATTCTGCCTGTGGGTCTGAACAAAACTGAGTCCCTTATTGAGTACGGACAACTCAGGTTCCGTCAATACGTGATCGGATAAATTATATACGATCACCTCTTGTTGTCTCTCTGGGTTCTGCCTCTTTCGGTGCTTGACCCCCCCTCTCCTGCAGGGTTTTTCCCTCGCCCTCTGGCCTTTGTTTGGGATGACTCCCCTAAAAAAACCTTCTGATTGGCCCTCCCCGTGGGTTCGGTGTCGCTCTGCGAGGTGTTGGATTCAATATCCGTAAATTGGTAATTGGTAATATATATACTCTCCAGCACTCCTCAAGCTGAAATTGTAATGCAGCTCCCGACTTCAGGAGCCCATATAACACTCGTCTTTGGCGGCACTCTTCAAATAATAGACGCTTAGTCAGCCAAATGTAGTCAACGTTTCGAAGCCTTTAATACAACATGCGTCTTCATCAGGACATAAAGATAACACATACATAACCTTGCAACCTTGTTATCTTAGCATGTTGTATTAAAGGCTTCGAAACGTTGACTACATTTGGCCGACTAAGCGTCTATTATTTGAAGAGTGCCTCCAAAGATGTGTGTTCTATATATAATGAAATACAGGGTAGACGGCGCAAATGGACACTCTGGATATTGGGTTAATAAAAAATCAGTATAAATTTATTCACCAATATAACATTTTATGCACTTTTAAAAAGTGAGAACACCGGCCGGTGAAAATTTTACATACACAATAAAAATTATAGTTAATAAATCACATAAAAAAAGCATTAATATTTAGCACAATATTCCTTTCTGTATTGGGCTTTTGCAATTTTATATAATTTTATATTCCTAAGAAAACCAGTTGTTAGTGTAGGACTTAGAGGAGTGAAATGGGGTCCCTTGGCGATGGGCTGCAAGCTTAAATGCATTGATCAATTTATAAACTAAAACCCCATTATTTATTTAATTGATTATTTGAATGCTAAGGTGAGTTAGTTTGTTGTAGTGAGTGCTGGGCCCCCTGTGTTTGTATTTAATAGAGTGTGTGGTCACAGGCCACTGCACCCCACCTGGGAAGTGGGTGCTGTTGCACCCCTTTCATAAGAAAGGCGAGTGTGTTGGTACTTCTGTATCTATATATTTTGGTTGATTTTTAATAAACCTCTGTTACTGTGATCATAGCTTTCTCATGCACCCCAGATAAGCTCATTTACCTGAAACCTGTGACAGCTGCCCCTTTAATACTAATTCAGGTGCAGTGTTTGGATTTGTCTCACATTTAAAGCAATAAGGTACTGTACTTGGCAGTTGATGACGATGTTCGGAAATACATCGAAAACGTTTGATCATAGCCATACCTGCGTCTGACTGTTTATTTCAAGACCCAGAGTGCCGCTATCTTCCAAAATATTGACAGGACCACTGTGTCCATATGTGAAGGCACCGGGGCACAGTATACCGAGAGTGAGGAGTGCTGTCCTTCTGTAACAATTCTATATATATATATATATATATATATATATATATATATATATATATATATATATATATATATCTCCAATCCCTTTGCAGGGAAAAACGGCACTCACAAGACGCGTTTAACTGGTATTCAGCATAAGTTTATCTTGGTGGGAGAACGTTTCGGGGTATGAGCTCCAAACCTACAGCTACGGCTGTAGGTTTGGAGCTGAGGACGGGGCTCATACCCCGAAACGTTCTCCCACCAAGATAAACTTATGCTGAATACCAGTTAAACACATCTTGTGAGTGCCGTTTTTCCCTGCAAAAGGATTGGAGGTATTTTTTTGCGATTACTGGCAACTGGCTCCATCTTTTGATGGAGTGCCGGCAGTATTGGATATATATATATATATATATATATATATATATATATACAGGGCTATTTTTCAGCAGGCTCCAGCAGGAACTGTGGCCCTTATTCTAGTTCACTCTTTCTGACAAAATATTTCTTAGATGGACAAAACCATGTGCACTGCAGGTGAGGCAGGTGTTACTTGTGCAGAGATAATTAGATATGGGTGGGGTTTTACACCTGCTTCACCTGCAGTGCACATGGTTTTGTCCATCTAAGAAATATTTTGTCAGAAAGAGTGAACAAGAATAAGGGCCTCAGTTCCTGCTGGAGCCTGCTGAAAAATAGCCCTGTATATATATATATATATATATATATATATATATATATATATATATATATATATATATATAGGTCTGGCTGATAGATAGCAGCACTAAGAGGCTGATCATGAAGTTCAACAGTGCATTTATTGCAAAACTGCGTGCAAGATACAAACCCAATGTTTTGGGTGCTGTGACCCCTTTGTCAAGGTGCAGAACAATATACTGCACCAGCATATATCTCTTTACTTATCACAAAATATCTCCCATCTCGCTCACTCCGCTCTTCACAAGATCTCCGTCTCTCTTCTGCACGGATCACCAGCTCTCATTCACTATTACAGGACTTTAACCGGGCTGCTCCCATCCTATGGAATGCCCTTCCACGCACAATAAGACTCTCCACTAGCCTCCAAACTTTCAAGTGTTCTCTGAAAACTCACCTCTTCAGGCAAGCCTATCATGTTTAAGTACCACACACATAATCCTCTGAGGCACCTATGTATTATATAGCTTTACTTCTGACTTGTTACTTGGTGGGACTGCTATGCTATTACTGGTGCCTGTCCTTGTGTTTCCCTCCTATATCCCTATAGATTGTAAGCTTGCAGCAGGGCCCTCCTACCTTCAAGTCAGTCTGTTGTTACCCAGTTTGGTTTATCACTGTCTACTATTGTAAAGCGCAACGGAATCTGCTGCGCTATATAAGAAACTGAAAATAAATAAATATCTCTTATATATTTGGCTACATCTGTCACTCAATGTGTGAGTGTGTCTCTAATGCTGGGTGGAGTCATAGGCTAAAAGCCTATCAGAGCCTCTGACTCCGCCCACACACACTCACATAGGGTAGAGACTAGATCCCCTTCAGTTACAGTTATTGCCTTATGATATAGCACTTTTTTATTATCTCAGCTAGTTCCTCTTCTGTAAATGAGTTACAGTTACTGCATGGGAAGTAGCACTTTTTAATATGCCAGCTAGTTCCACTTCTGCAAATGTAAATATTTCCCCCCTGTAGGTCATGAACGGAATGAGAATTGTATTTAGCCTACCTTATTATTTGTGTCTACATCCACTTCTGTTATTGTACCTACAGTAGTACATGAATTGAAGTGGTTGTAGCCCATGTATTATGTTCTGTCTTCACCCACTTCTGTTTATGTACGTTTTGCCCCCTTGATAGCCAGATACTAAAGCTGAAGTGGATTTAGCCAATTTAATATAATGTGTCTAGAACCACTTCTGATTTTGTACCAAGGGGGTGATTCACTAGCATTTGATCCCAGTCAAGTCTGGCTGGGGACCGATGGTGTGGCTCTGGGTATTCCTATGCCTACTATGGGCGGACGGCTGATGGCACATGACTTCAGCGCCCGTCTCAAATTCATACATGTGCGGCCATGATAAAAGTAAGTACAGTCTTACTTTTATCTATGAAGAGTAAGAATAATTATTTGATGGTGAGCGACCATCAACTGTTTTTCTTCTATTATGCCGTTTGCGAGGGGCTGTGTTATCTGCTCGCATCATACCAAGTGGATTTGGCGGTGGGGAGCAGGCGTGCAGCGTTAAGTCACTCTAAGCAGCGGGCGACTGCTGCTTAACGAGTGGTGATGAATTGCCCATCAAAGTACACGAAGTGGATCTAGCTAATGCTTCATGTTGTGTCTAGAAGCACTTCTGTTTATCTATGTTTTAGCCCCCCTGCTGGTCAGATACAAAATTTGAAGTGGATTTTGCCTACTTTACAGTTTGCGTCTAAAACCACTTCTGTTTTTGTTCCATGTACATGACTTTAAGTGGATTTAGCTTATTTTATATTGTGTGTCTACAACCACTTCTGTTTATGTAAGTTTTAGCCCCCCTACTGGTCAGATACAAAATTTTAAAGGTATTTAGCTCAAGTTATATTAAAAAGCAAAGTTCCCTTTATGCTAATGTACCTAGCAGATCAAGATGGCAGCTGCTGACTTTTACTCCTAAACTGATTGGCTGCGCTTCAGCAGAGTGTGTCACTAGGCCACAATTGGGAGTAAAATATGTGCTATAGCGTGTATTTGCGATCACTGCACAACACGCAACCACCTCCCATTGGCCAATACTCCACCTCCCCTGACACGACCCCGGTGCACAGGTCAATGGAAATGGAATCAAATAGGCGGTTTGAAAAATAATCTGTGATTGCAGCCAAAATGGGGACAGTAATGCCCCCATTTAGCGGCTCTACTGAAATGCCTTTTGAGCTGACCCTGGACATAGGCTTGTGTGGAGAGGCACAGGAGAAGTGGATGTATAAGGTTATAGAGATATATTGGGGGAAGTTTACTACGCTAAAATCATAAAAAATAGGTGTATTCGTATACAACAACACACCTATTTTTTTACAAATTTGTATTTTCGGGATTTACTATCCCGAAAATATGTACAGTAAATTCGTATTCATGGCACATTCGTATTTGTATTTAAAAGTACGAATGTATACACCATCGACAAAATATGAATAGGAATTGCCATTCAAAAGAATAGTGATTCCAAATTTCCAATTAGTGGCAGTAAACGGCCGCTTATTGCCGGCCAAATTCGACAGGAAAATACACTTAACTTTCCTGGCATATTTGGCAGAAGCCTGCACCGATCAGTCAGATCCATGCAGGCTTCAGTGTAAAAAGGCATAGCCAGCCCCAGACCCCAGGGCATAGCCAGCCCCAAACTCTCAGAGCCGGTCCTGGCTTTAAAAAAATCAAGGAAAAAACGAATAGGGTTCCCCTTATTTTTTTAAACCAGCACCAGGCCCAAGGGCCGGTTCTGGCTCCCAAAATATGGGGGACAAACTGAATAGGGGTCCCCTGTATTTTAAGAACCAGCAACAGGCCCAACAAGCCAGCAGGGTAATGTCACAGATGGGAGACACTTATTATAGAAGGTCCAGCGGCCAAAACATTATTCCCCTGACCACTCAGCCTGGGAAGGGGTCCTGGGGGAGTGGGGAACCACCCAATAAAGGGGTCCCCCCTCCAGAATTTACCTACCCAGGCTGAAGCCTAGGGCTGTCCCCAATGCCCCCTGTGCGGTGGGTATCGGGCTGATAAATGTGGGGAAAAAATAGAATAAAACTATTGTATATTGCCATGGAACTATGAGTCCCAGCAAGCCTCCCCCGTATGCAGAGACTTGGAAAACCACAAGTCCCAGCATGCGGGGCATTAAAGGGCCTGCTGGAACTTGTAGTTCCACAGCAATACAAATAGTAAAATAAACACACAAACACACCAGAATAATAAAACTTTATTCCATACATAGCCCTTTCATACAGATACTTACCTATTTTCAGCCCATAGGTAGGCCGCCATCCGTCCGTCCTGAAGAAATCCTTTGGGTACTTTTTGGAAGGAAACCATAGTCACCAGGTCCTCCGGCATAGATCAAGTTCTCTTCATTCCAAAGTAGAATCCAGGGGACTTGGTAAAAAAAAAAACCACACCAAACCGGACTGAGTGGAAGCCGCACGATGACTTTACATTGTGCGGCTCCTCCTCCCGAATGCCGCCTAGCGGCCAATCAGGAGCCACTAGGCGGCCAACAGCAGCATTCAGGAGGAGGAGATGCAGGATGTAAACACATCCCCAGCTTCTCCTCATTACGGTTTGGTGTTTGGTTTAGCGTCTCACTCCCTTCTCTTTCCTACCTCTAACTGAAAATCTCCCCCCACCCTGTTTCTAGCTATTTCCCTGACATTCCACTCCCCCTTTTGTTCCCTGACATTATCACTCTGTCTTGATACTGTCTTTCTCTTTCCATGATATTCTCTATAACTCATGCTTGCATTCCTCCCTGTCTGTCGCTCCTCTCTCTATCATACCCTGTTTTTCCATAGAGTCCCATCTCTCCATGACCACCACTCTCCAGCTCCTTTTTGATCTCTTTTCCCAACACCGTCTTTGTCTCTCACTCCATTCACTCTTAAGGGCCCTATATACGCAGAGATTCATAACGGGAGATTCAGCACTAGAGATTTCACTCTCTCAGATAATGAGCCACATACAGAGAGATTTGTGTCAGAGATTCATAATAGGAGATTTCAAATCTCAACACAACTGTCACAGAAAGTGACGTAAAAACTGCACTTCATCACAAAAATAATGTTATATGGTATAGACAGTAATTTCCTAAATAAATTTCCTAAATTAACGTATAAATAACTAAAATACATTTCCTTAATAAATAAACGTTGGTGGCATAGTACCCCCCCCCCCCCACCACCACAAACAAATTAACCAGTACTTGTTTTCTAGCACGGCGCCCACGATTTTAATCTTATGCCATCGTTTTGATCGCATTGCATGCGACCAGATCGCATGTGATGCGATCAAAACGATTTTATTATTGTACAGGCACCCTGATGGGTAATTATTATGTTATATGCACCCCCATTGTTAACGCCACCCCCACCATGACGACAATGTACGCATCCTCCGACCTTTTCATACCCCCACTGTCCACGTCGGCGTGGAGTTGACTTTATAGAGTGTGGCGAGCCACTGAGCCCAAAGTGTGGCGAGTGGACGCGGATGACTTCACATTTATTCTGCATCCGCTCGCCATGCTTTGGGCTCGGTGGCTGGCCACACTATATAAAATCAACTCCATGCCGACGTGGATAGTGGGGGTATGAAAAGAGGAAGCATACCACCGCCACTCGCCACGCTTTGGGTTGGCATTCATGGTGGGGGTGCATTTAACATAGTAATCACCCATCAGGGTGCCTATACAATTACAAATCACATTGCATGCCATTGTAGTGGCATGCGATGTGATATTAAAATTGTACAGTTCGCCTCTTAGAACCCATCGGGTCCCATCGCATACCTTAATTAGTGGTATGCGATGGCATAAGATGGGCGCCGTGTTAGGAAACAAATACCATAAAC